>NW_022145543.1:1200000-1596249 GCF_000002235.5 Strongylocentrotus purpuratus | reverse complement strand
CCCCCCCCCCCCCCCCCCCCCCCCCCCCCCACTGAGCGACTTTTCGGCTGGCTGAGTCGTTGCGATTTTTTTTGACCTCCAAAAAAAAAAAATAAAGTGTCCGCTTACCCCCCCCCCCCCCCCACTGAGCGACTTTTCGGCCGGCGCGATTTTCAAATTTTCGGGAGCAAAATATTTTAAAACCCCCCCCCTTGAAAAAATCCTGCGTACGCCCCTGCTAGCTACTATCATATTTTGGCATCTTATAGTAATTTGAATGGCGGAGGCTTTCCACGAAGTATTATTGATAATAATTTTTGTTGTTACATCATGGTATCACCATATGGCGGTTTCATTAAGTTACTCTTCAAAACTGATACGTACATTTCGTAATAATTATCAGTAACACTCGAAGAAAGGACTCACCCATGAGTTCATTCTAATATAATTTAAATTATCCATTTGTTTGATTTAAAAGGTATGATATCATTTATTATAGTCATCTATACATTAGCATAACGTGAAAATTTGAACGTGCACGACGCGGAAAGATGCTTATAACAGTCCTATATATGCTAAAACCATTCGACATTCATCAGTGCGTCATCTATCTGCAACATGGGTGCAATTAAGTGAATGTAAAATCCAGAAGGTGTATCTCATTATCCAGAGTTCCAGACCAATTTCATCATCCATGCAGACCCATTTCATTATATAGCAATCCAACCATTGTAATACGTCCATTTGTATGAAAACAAAAATGAGATAAATAGAATGGCGAAAATTTAAAAAGATCGGACTAAAAATAATTTGAAGATCCCGTGCCTAATTAAGTGACTATAACTTTCAAAGATTGATTAATTTATAATTTTTCTGTCCGATTCCTTTCAAATTTTCACCAGTCTACCACTCTACCCTGGATTTTCTGATTTTCTATCAAGGTATGATTTGTCTTTTAAATCCAGACATATTCATCATTAGCTCGTTAAATCGAGGGAGGCAACTTAATTTAGGGAAGGATATGGAAACCTCAAAAAGAAATCGTCTCCTGTATTTTTTCCTGTCGTTTTTTCCTGGCTTATCAAAAATGTTGGGGTTTCCTCTTCAAGATGTGACTTCCGCCTTGAAATCTCCTGTTCCATCGAGGTACCTAGATTAGGAACAAACTCCCTTTTCCTGAAGATCAGATCATCCACATTAAAGGGAACTTTAAGTTCTGGTAAACTCAAATTTACTCTTCAACGGAAATTGGTCAGAAGTTGCTCTGCCCTTTTAGTTTACCTTGGAGGTTTTCGTTTCAACACAGCAGTAAGTCACTTATTCACGAGAGTGGTTATCGATTCATTGCCATGATAATAAATGCTTGTTGCTTAATTATTTGTGATTGAAATTGACATGTAGCTTACTAACGCTGATGTTATAGTCGATACGTAAGACTAACGTCGGTTTCCAGAAACGGGCCCCAGAATCGAATTGAGCCATTATATTCAGTTGTTATATCCTTACGAAGTAACCCAACCACACTACAATGCTCCTATTGTCGTCTGGCTCCGAACAGTGTAAAAGCCCGCTATTATGCCTGTATAGAACTTAAAATAAAGAAAAACTAGCGGTGGGAGCGGATGAAATGATATATCGTGCGGTATAAACGGAGACCATAATTTTGAAATATTTCTTTGAATAACAATTCATTGTAGTGTATGACTCATTGAGGAATAATCACAAAGTGTCGATACAGATTTGTTATGCCCCTAGCTTTTCTTTACGCGGGAGGGGCAGGTGTCTTAATTCATACCATTTCAACAACAATCAGTCTAATCTATCCGGACTCTGTAGCTTATCGATCAATGTATGTAATAAATTAGTGTTTGATACAGAATAACCAGCCAACTCCCTGGAATAACATAGTTTATGCAGTAGCCTACATGGGCAGATATCTTTGCATACATTTTTGTTAGATAACACTTGGCATTGTCATAAAAGTGTTCGATATCAAATCATAGGCGTTCTACTATTATTATAAACAGTCAACAGTGTTACGAGTAATCTGATTTCATATTCTCGATTATCATGATCTTATTGATCATGACACAGTTTACCATGGAACGTATAAGGAAATTGAAGGTTATATAACTCCTCTCCCGGATTTTCCAATTTTTTGATGACATTTCTAACTTTACTCTACAAGTCTGTTCATTCTGACAAGCTGTTGACGTATATGGAGAGACACTGGTTTATTTATTGCAAGGGCGAACTGCCCCAATTCTATAACAATTCATCCCTTATTAACCAGCTAAATTAACGACTTAAAGTGTTTCATTAAATACATTGTATTAATGTGTGGTTGCTGAAAAGAGCATGAAACGGGGCCCGTGACTCCGATAAGGGGTTGGCAGTTACGAGCATGATGAGAAATGGGGTACACTTGAGTGTTGAGGTGTTTCCCCCTGGGTGTATTAAGTTTCCCCTTGAGCTTGAAGAGGAGTTTGAGAGTTTACACTCGTCTTGCTTGCCCTTGACAAATACATCTTCGTGAAAGGGTCATGTTTACGATGTCACAATGAGACAATTGAATGACACGAGAGACTCTTGACACAAGACAGTGGTGCACCCTAAGTAAACGCTGACGTGAAACCCCATACACATCGCCCAATCGAACAATATCGTGGCCCTTCGGAGGAATGCACTTTGTGGTTGGGTCTGTATTGTCGCTGTGGAGTTGGATGTGCAGGTGTGACCAGGGTACTGAGTGAGGGTTTCGGCTTCTGTATAGGTACTTGCCAGACATGGGGAACAACGTCTAAATATCAAGTTGAATAGTCACGTTTTGATGGGAAAGAGTAGGGACTGTCCTTGACGTAGTTGGTTTTTCACTTCTTGGTAAAAAAAGAAAACTTTTCTTTTTGTGCAGTCAAGTCGGACATTGTTTGGAAGAATGGAAGCGTTTGTCGCGAGGCGCGAGTAGGCATTTCTATTCGGAGGGCGTGTCCATCAAGTCTTATGGCATAGGCATTGCAAAGGAACAGGAACCTGATTCCTGAGAATGTCTTTATATTAACAAGGACACAAAATGTAGGGACACTTTTTCAGAGGCTGACTTCTGTTTCCCACATATCCAAACTTCCTATTTCCATATTTTGCGATCTCGCATATTGTGGGCACTTTTATTTTGATGAAAACTGATTTCCGTCATTATCATGTTCGACAAAAACTTGGTAACTCAACTGAGATATGGCGGTTGCCAAATAATTGAAATTTCAAACTAGATGTGGCTCTGGCCCCTAGTCCCCCACCTTCACCCCCTCCTGCCGACCCACCTCCACTTATTATTATGAAGGGATACTTATTTAGGAGTAGCTTTTAGTAACTGAAATAAAACGAAAATACCTAATTATCAAGAAGGTACACGTATTTGAAAAGAGGAGGAAGAATATTTTTTAAATGATATCAAAATTAACCAGACTGGAATTCGTCAATGCTGACGAATTAGGTAATCTGCCGCAGATCTGAAATGACGATGGAACGATCGACAGACGGCATGGGTCCATAAACGTACCATCCACAATCGCTCACAGAAAGAGAAGCTATAATTCACCCTCATATTTGAATGACGGAATTTTCGTATAGATTTTGTACACAACTTATGGGCTCAATATTTTGATAAACATTGAACGTCCCAGAAGGATACCAGCAAAACGGAAATGGGGACAATTTCATATTGCAATACCTGCTGCAGATCACCTGACATTGATAAGATCGGGGGATAGAATGGGAAAAACGCATGCTTGTCTTGCAAATACGCAGACTTCGTTTTAAACCTACAGCAAGAAGGAAGCAAGTCGTAAGGGGAGGGGCAGTAGGTAAACTCTAATTATGGAATTGTCACAGGACTTTAATGAAACTCATTGATTCAGAACCTATGTCTTACAAAGTAAAACCAGACTGACTCAACAGTAAAGAATCCTTATAGACCCTAAAATAGGACATGAGACACAAGTCATGTTCATGGAAGACCACTTTTGGTTCACTCAAAGTTTACACGTGGGACTGTTATACCGTTGGAATCAAACACAATAATGGACTGTATTGTATACACATTACACAACATTCTGTTTGATTATTCTAGTGATAATATGTACATCTACTGAAAAGTCTACAGTTAGACAAGGGTGGGTTTGTTTGTTTCAGTTGGTTGACATCTCCTTTTGAATCTCATCTATATGATCTGCGTGGGGTAGCGATACACCCTCTTTTTAGCCAAGCCTCTTTTTGACGTTCAATTTCGTTCCAGTATTCGTATGGCCTGTATAACCTCAGACCTAGGATTCTGCAAATTTTAATCGGGGCCGGAGCTATCCGCTAGAGTTATTCAGAATTATAAAACAACTATGTCAGTCTGTGTACTTATTATTTCCTTATTATCTTTCTTACATTCTACTTCCTTTAATCCCGCTTCTTACTATGTTGTATAAATTCCATATTTTCCTTCCCACTTGTAGACCACACTTGCAGACTGACTAGCCACGCCTTAATGGCCTTGATGTTGTCTGTGATTTCCTTATTTTTTCTTCTCCGTTTCGGTATCCATTTCGCTTGTTTTTCTCATTTTCCTTCTGTATTTTTGTATCATTTCCCTCAATTTAACCTCATGTTACATTTTTATGCTTTATGCATGTATGGTCTTTACCATCTTTCATTCGTGACGTTCCCCAGTGATCATAGTGGTAAATGTAGTTTATTACTCTTACTTAAAAAAATATCCATCGAAAGCCCACGCAATAGTCATGATAGCCCATAAAATCCCATAAAATCAAATTTCTGTAAGTAAAGAGCATTATACCCTTTCAGTTGTTCATAAACCATGTCGTACCGTTTAAAAGCCACAGTATGAATGCTTCAGTGAACTCCATATTGAACATTTGATACGCCGTTAAAGGCAGACAGCGTCTGTATTGATTTTACCTATACATCTCAAATCGATTTTTACCTTATTGTAGGGTTCCACACCGACAAGTCGAAAGCTGCTTGTCTGATAATCGGATACACTCATATATTATGAGAACTATAGGCACACAACATGTGAATATGTTGATGGTATAGTACATGGCTTGTAGTAGGTTAAGTAATGGAGAGTAAAGTAAAGCTCTGTTATAATGTTTGAAATTGTGTGATGTTAGGTGTAATTGATTATTTGAATTGACACTGTTTTAGGGCAACCTAAGCGATGTACAAAATGTCAAATTTTCTCATAATGCTTATGAGCATGCATTATTCTGACAGTTTTTTCATCATTTGCATATCGTATATCCACTTCATTTCAGTTTGGATGTTATAAATAATATGAAATCAATATTATATATTTTACAGTAATTATTACAAACAAATTGATTTCTATGACAAAGCTATGTGTAGATTATGATATAATTACCGTACAAGGTAAATAAATTGTAAGATTGTTTGTAATGCTGAGTCAGTTACACCAAGGAGTTATTGGTCACACCGACTCCAAACCTACTTCGAACCGACCCGTGCGTGGTCATTCGGGGTGTACTTGTAAAAAAAAAATTTCGGTCCGAGTATAAATTATATTAGTTGTGCAGCAACGTGAAATCTGTATTATATTATGGTGAGTGGGGTTATTATCTTGAGGTATGCTGACCGTCAATGTCAAGGGAAATTTTCCTTTTCTCTCGGCCTTTCCTACACCATTGGTCTTTCTCGGAATTCAGTTGATCTTAGTCTAAAGACCCGGATCACTGCTAAAACTGAATCCTGTGAGTGGTCACAGATCCCAAGAATCAATAGCAGTGACACTATTATACCCTCGTTCCTGAAACCCACTGATAAGACTTGTACCAGGAAACACAGGCAGTGACATGCATCGTACCATTACTTTATAAACTATTACTTTAGAGCCATTGTCCTACCTGCCCAAAAAGATAAATGCAATTCAATTCAATATAAGATTAATTTGGGCTCAATATCCAATCTTCATTCCTGTTTACAGATATAATGTAATTGATTTATCTTATTCCGGGATTTCACACCACAGCCCGATTCAAATTTCGAAATAAAATCTCTCTTTTGTAAATGATCAAAATATATAGTGATTCAAAGATCCAGTATGAAACCAGGACTTGTAACTTGAATAAATATAGAAGGAAGATACAATTAAAAGGAAATTTGATCTTTGCGCTTTTATAAATATAGCAACTATTTGGCTCTTACTTTCATTTTGTTTGCCAATGAATTATTTTCATTTCAAGTACTGCTTCCTCGTAAAATGCGGGTCGAGCCAATGCTGCAACAGTAATCATTTTTTTGCTTCCTTCTTCAATTCATACTGAATATATTAAAATGATCTCCCAAATAAACATGGACGTTCCCTACAATATCAGACCTTCAAGTTTATCCTTCAATTGCAACAAGGTATGTGACGATGCTGGAATGCCAATGTCATTGCGGTGTCATTCCATTCTCTATACGCCAAGGCCCTTCAATTCAATCTTGTTCTGTTATTGAATTTTCCATCACACTCCCAGTGGCGATACAAATATAGCTTTTAGTGCCTTTGTCAGTCGACCGAATGTATGCGAACGTGAACAATGGCAGAGAATTGTCATTTCAATTTTCAAGTATTAATCATTATGTAGCGAAATCAGATTTTTGTTTTATACTTCCCTTTAAGTTGCGATGAGCTGTGTCTGTCCAAGGAATTCGTCTTCCGCTTGGTTTCAGCCATTGCGTGCTCAATTTGGTATAATCTCATTGGTATGAGGTATATTTGATGGAGTGCTAAATATTATTAGTAGATGCTCTGCTGGGCAGCTATTTTAGTAGTTACAGTATCCTTGCCACATAGGTAAAGGGAGATTGAGCATTATGTTCTCGTATCTTGTGTATATTAATTTTGTAATCTACTCTTAACATCAATACGGATGATTCTAGAGGCTATTTTAGAGTGATACATGATGTCAACCAGTCTTATTTCTGAGATAGGCCTACACTCTTCTGGATATCAGCTGTAAAACTAAATTGCCTTGTTTTAATGAACCTTCTTTCACATTAAAATCTGTGCATTTGAGTATATTATTTATTGATGTATAATGTGCGAAAGCATCGGTCTGCTCTCAAAAGAACCTCAACATTATGTAACTGATCACTGACATGGTATCCATATCGAATTATCTGTTATATCCAGATTTAAATATAAAACTGATGTAAAATCATTCCAATTAATGATATGATTTAAAATCTGTGACATTTCAGTGTGTTCAAGCCAATGAAATTGTCAATATATTATATTTATACATTGTTAGAAGAAATTCAAAATAACAAAGCAACATTCAAGGTTTTTGCACATGGTATAATTACAGTGGTTGCAATTGAGGGGGAGGGGGCGTCAATAGGCCATTCTACTTATTTATTTATTGATTGATTGATTGATTTAAAAAAAAAAAAAAATAAAAAAAAAATAAATAAAAAAATGGGAGGGGGGGGGGAGGGAGGGGTGGAACACATTTACTAGCAGGGTAGCTGAAAATTGTCCAACTATGGTAAAAGGTGGTGCAATTCATGCGCAGTCACCGCTTCACTAGACCATTCTTATTTTGTATCCATTCTTCAGGGGGGGGGGGGTTGAGAACAAATTTGTAAATAAATTAGCCGACATATTTTTCCGAAAAGCCCCTCCCCATACACCAACAAAAGAGGTCCTCGGATTTTTGTTGACAATTGTAGTCACAGCTCCGTAGATTTTCACCCCTTCTTACTTCGAAAATGTTTGGCCGCCCTTGAGCTTCGTGGCTTCTACAATCATGACTAAAATTGGACAACATCATGATTGGTGATAAATTGCCTTTATACCAATAACCCGGTGTCGAGTGTTGCATTATTTTGAAAGCAATATGAAACTCTCATATCATAATGAATGATATGTGAAGAGGTATTCAGATATTGATATATTGCAATGTACATTCTAAACCACCACTCCATATCCGAACGCAATATAGTTCCAAATAAAATGATCTCGAAGCGATGATTTATAACCTCTATTCCATTTGCACTTCATTTGTGTAGCGCAATTAGGATCAACACTACTTGTATGCACATTGGCAATAAGTCATCGTCGCAATACCCGTTTTCCCACACCTCATTTTGTTTGATTTCAAATATCGATGTTTTGTGTTGGCATTATTGCATATTTTTCCCAGGGGTGATCGATAGTTGACGGCAATATAAAAGCAGAATTCACACTGCCTCAGCGAACACGATATGATATATGCTATCATTTTGAAGGCCTCAGTCTGCATGGCTGATGGTAAAAGATTTGTACGTGTCTGTCTTCATATCAGTAAGGGTATAAATAGGGTAATTTTTATGCCTTGGATATGTTCCATTTATGTATGAAGGCAGGGGCAATTTCAGTCGTAGTCATGGTCAACGATTGCTGACGCCAAGTGTTCATGATATTCCAGTATCAGTAGGTTGATTATGTAAATTGCGTTTAGGAAAATATGGATTCCCCAACTGTTTCATTCAATACAGATACTGACTGCTGGGGTATGTAGTAATTATATAGAGTACAGAAATGTGATGTCCAAACAATATAAACAGTGGTTTGGTGATCACACCAGCCCTAAACACTGAATTTGCACTGCTCCAACCCGTTGCTTGAATTATTTCGCAAAGAACCTCATGCGCATTATACTGAATACTACTCACTTGCTTACATTAATATCCATGCCTGCAAAAAGGGAGGCATTTTGCTACATTCTTTGTTACAAATCCGTCTCTGGTGCAAGCTCTATGAAGCAAACTTAGTTTGATACGTATCTAGCGACAGTTTGATCATACTTACATTGTGTAAAATTATGATGGATGAGTTGTTTTTTAACACATGGCCGATAAAACTCAATGTTGTCTCGGAGCATTACGGAACATTTATCTTCATTAATTTCACGGTTTCTCACGCTGAGCTCACCACATCACCGAAAAAAGAAAAATTTCACCATAACTGGAGTAGTACAAATTGCCCGTTGTGTATAGCTGGAGCCGTATGATTGGTTTTGTAGTATAACAGTTGCCTGCAGTCATATCATACTACTTTGCAAATACAACGATGGTGAGAAATATTCTTTGGTATAATTAATGACGTCAAGATTCTGCTGTCAAAAGGCCAAGCAACCAGTGTTATTATAAATCTTTTGTTAGACGGCGAGGAGAATGGCTATTTATGGAAGTAAAATATACGAAATGATTATCGCTGGAGCGAAAACGAGAAGACCGCACGAAAGTGGAAGTGATAAATACCACTTGTAATTGTATTACTGTTGCATATCTTCAGATGAACTGACACTCACAATCATTCAAGCCTTTTCCCATTTGTGACAGAAGGGAAATCTAATGTGAATTAATGTAATACAAAAATGTGTAGGAAGGTAAAATATTGAATTTTTCTCATTCACATGCAAAAGTAGCATTATGCATAGGTAACTGTAAGGTTGGAATGGATGTTACGTTTATTTACAATCACTTACACTATTTGTAATGGATCATGGATGCTATGGATAACTAAATTGATATTTAGATAAATAGCTGGACAGAAATACACAGCCTCTATAATGACATGGCATGATGGAGAAACTATTAACAAGAGTGGCGGGAGTTGAAAGGGGGCAATTTCAGGTGGATAAGCAATACAATGCCAATGGTAGGAAAGGGGTAGGTGGGCCGCTGATTTCGCGTAGCATGTTTCTTAGCTTATCGTCTGGAGAGGGGAGGGGGGGGGGGGGGGGGGGGGGGGGGGGGTAGGGGCAACAAAAACGAGATGTTGGCCTAGCACGTTTAGGGGGCACCTGTTTTCTTCAGATCATGCATCCCCCCAGTCTTCGAGGAGCAGATGGCAATACTCGTTCTGTTTGACTTATCTACATGGGGTCATGGAAGATCACGAGTTCAACAGACAGCAACCTGTTTGTTATAAGCCCTGCTCAATATGGTTTGCTGATTAGTTGAAGATGTTTTGTTGAATTCAATTTAAAGCAGTAGTGAATAGGGGTGTAATAAAGGTAATGTCAGACCAGCTAGAAGGATGTGACGTTTGACCTGCCCCAGTAATTCTTCACTTTGAAAATTGCAATCACATACGCTGCATTGAGAGGAAGACAGGTGAGAAGATACGAAATAAGATCTGAACTCATGAAAATGATCAAGTTAAAGAATACGAGTAGGAGGAAGGAAGATATTATTATTGCACATGCAGGATGGTGTCATCATTAGTGCATGTCTTCATTTGTGAAGTTGGAAAATGTTATTTGTGAACACAGACACAACGGGTGACGTCTTTAGCTGACAACACTCCGAACATGAAGGATATCGGCATGTTCATTTTGAATGTTTTGGTATTCCAATCATTCAATAGCTGCCAGCAGGATAATATCCAGAAACAAATGGATTGTCTTACACGAAAAGGTTGATTACTGCCATTGGGATATTTTTGGTGGGGATAAGGTTTGACGTAACGTTAAGGGCATGCAGCGATAACGTTATAGTGGATACTATACCAGAGACATGGCTCTGGATATAAGATATTCCTTCCTTCACTAATAATTAAAAACTGCCATTTTGATGTTTGCAAGAATGAGGATGGGTTTAGGGGAATGCAAGCATAGAATGGTATGCGATTTGTTCAAATTAATTTGCGAGGCGTCCAGTCCCTATGGAAACATTAAATGCAATGCGAGGCAGAAGGTGGAATGCTGCTTGAAAAACACATATTCATAGGCTAGCACACTACACAGACGATAATGTTTTATTTGAATTTCTGACCTATTGTACTTCTGTGTTCCAAGCAAGTCCCCACTTCTGCTTCCGGAAGTCTGGTACTTTTTGCTTTGATTCTCGTTAACTATGGTTTCATTTTTTTTAGCTTTGTTTCTTTGTATTATTATTAGGGAAGTCTACATATCGATGTTCTATGGTGTTCCTAATAGTACACCTACCACTGAAACTATCTCCTTCCCATATCTCCTCCGGTCTCCATAGACATGACAATATATGGACGGTATGTTCTCACTGCCAGTACTAGTGAAAGTACTAGCAATTGATGCTATTATAGCTTCGTCATGCTATCAAGCACCATTCTTCAAGTTGTGATATAAATAAACGTCTAACGCCGCATTGGGTAGGTCTTCGATCGAAGACGACGATGCCTATCGTGTTTATTATGATTCTTAGTCACGCTGTTGATAAATGACCACTGCAGTCTTACCCCTGTCTGGAAACAAAGGGTCTCTTTTCTCGGTCGAAAATGAGCTACCAGTAACCACCACCAGTAACGATGACCACCGATACCACACGTGTGTATGCTCCATCACTCAGCACCATCCAATCTCCTTGAGTCATCGCTCGGTGGTTTAAAGATGGAGTTTGTGAAGTCTATATGAAAGCATACTGCCTGTAGCAGTGGCATGTTATACTGTATAGTATATGAACATGATGAATGAAATAGTGTCAACATTTGTGATTATAATATGTATCATGTATGAGCCAACGTTAGGCTAGCGTGTAAAAAAAATATTCGCCAACCGTTAACATTTAGATATGTAGGAGCTAGGGGAAGGAATCTAGAGAGAATTTGGGGGCCATGTCTCCCAGGCACCTGTTCGTATGGAGCCCTGCATAATCATGACAATCATTTATATAATTTCATATTATTATTATGTACCATAGATGTTCACACCTCTTTCCGACTTAGGGCTCAAAGAGCAACGATCATGTTTAAAAATTTCATATTGCCTATCGCAACTGCCTTTCATCAAATGACTGATAATTATGATTCTAAGGTACGAATTATTCTTTTTAAATCTTGAAGAATAGTATGATGACGTGAATGTTGTGATTGATGGAGTGTTTATTCTGCATGTTCCTTAGACGCGTGAGGTCATGTGTAATTATAAGTCTACCTCGATCAATAGGGAAAATCTGTCTAGCTTCGTGCCCTTCACATGCCGCAGTAATTGATTATACCTTATCATCCAATGTTACGACTATCAATGGCGAGGAAATATCGTCTCCTTGAAAGCCTGAAAGACGTGTGTTTAAATTATATGAGTTTAATATTGCCCTTTCCGGTGATGTGGTCTGAACTCTAAAGTCGAGATGTCATAATTCTATGAACATGAACATGAACGTTGCATTCATTCCATCTATACGTGTATCATTCTTCATTCAGTTCGTTTTTCCGTACTATCATTGTTTACCACTTGTGAGAATATATACCTGTCATCATAAAAATGCACTATACGTGCAATGGCTATAGCTGCCGTAAAATAAAAGCGAGGAAGGCCACCGAAGAATGGTCCATTATGGTGCACAGGCGTACATAAAAGCAATGATTGTTGCGGTTTAAGCCCCTCAGATCCATATTCAAAGTCATAGCGATGAATGTGGATTGAGGCAACAATCATGACAAAGATTGAATTGTTTTGAAAAGTCATCGTACTAACGGTACTTCAGGACTATAATTTGTAAATATTCAACTTCCGACTTCCGATTGTCGGTTGTAAAGTAATTCTTCAACATAATAATTCCGAAACCGAATTCCTTCCTTATGTGAAAGTGTTATTGTCAGTGCCAAAAAGACATGCTATGTGGTCTCAATAGAAACAATCAGTCGCTTGATAATTAGAAAATCTGAAACGACAGGCCCGATAAATATAGGCTTCACATGTTTCAAAATGCCCATGGCAAGAGGCAGGGAAGAAATGAAAATGAAGGAAATTACGTGAGGGAGAAAGATTAGAATCTTGTGGATGCGATCCATAGTTGAGAACAAAGACCATCTCGTTGGGAAGTGATGTTATTGTTGACGTCGTCATTCATGACGTATCGCCTGAGAGCATTATCTGGGATGTCTGATCACGGTAATGATTGTTGTCGAGTCTCTCCTTGAATGGAATGTGCTTTCCATCTGCCAGGCCGACTGTCTCTGGCCCCTGAAGGCACTTTGCAGGAAAAAAATAGGAATTATGATATGAAGATGTAAGATTCTTCAGACGTTTTCATTTTCTCAGTTTGAGGCTGCGTTCTTTCCGTATAGGTTCTGTTTATTATCGCTCAATGGATTACACAAAAAGTAACAATCCCGACCTATACCTTCCAGATACGAATATGTTGTCTATTTAGAGCATGTTATTATGGTATTCCAGACAGTTTGGTTTCTTTAGGTAGTGTATATTTACTTGCATGTATTCGTATGTTCATTTTCTGCTCATTCAATGAATGCAAAAAGGAAAAGTCCCAAGTAAGTTTTACGTTGTGAATACTTGATAGGCCCATGTTGTCTATACATTCAGTCCAAACGCACTAGTGGGACAATGACGACGTGTTATGATGATCATGTTAGATGTTATTGACGTATCTTTATTGATACTCGAATTAAATTAACATAGTTAACTCCAAAATTAAAAAAAAGTTTAGAAGCAAACACATCGTTCATCTTATTGGACTTTAATGTGCTTATCCAAGTACATGATACATGTACTAATTAAACAGATACACGCCCTTAAAGGCCAATTAGCATAGCCGTCACATGAGGTTGGGCATGGCTGATAATGCGTTCGGTACACAAATCATCAGTTCGTAATTAGATTATGAAAGGACTCTTAGCTCATCGTCTGCTCAATTTTGACACGTATAGAAATCTCGACAGATCTGCTTGGTGGAGTCTGGAGAGACGAGATGACGCTGTCCGTGGAAGTGTAACGCTAACGATATGAGCCTACAACAGTACAAGGAGATACTGCAAAACTATTTTCTGTAATGTTTGTCTGCATGTGCTTCCTTATTGTTTCAGTTATATACCAAGGATCTATAAGTGTGCAATGATTGTACTGCCCCCCCCCCCCGGGATATAATACAGGCATGATCACTAAGCAGTGTCTGTGTTGATCCACGTCATGCTTTCGAGAGACACCTACCAAAAAACCACCATTTCCATTAATTTATTCATTGTGTGTAAAATAAAAGTTCTTTCAAAATGATATTGAGGACCTAAAATCTTTCCAAAGTCTGGGCCGACGTAGCAACGATACAACGCAATGATAATCAAAATACATGTCTATTGCGACGGTTTACTTTATCTGCTTATAGCATCCGGTTGGCATGCGAAGGCCACTTTAGGACCCGTTTTTCCAGTCTTCCTATGTGAAGATTCTCCTATTTTACTCAATTTTCCCCATTATATTAACCAGTCTAGAAGGAAATGCTCTATATCCTGTTGATGATTTGATTATGCACCGAACCTCCATGTTATAATGCTAGTATACACTGCTGTTGAAGAAGGATAATTAATTCGATCACAGTAACTTCCTTGTCAAATATAGAGTTTCCACCAAAAGAAACAAAATGGGTTGGATATTTTCATAGTTATGTTACATTAAAACAAAAATAGATTGTAAGCAACAGTATTGAAGCTGTACTCATTATATGGTGTGCTGTGACATGGTTTTAGTATGTGTCCATAATATTTATAGTGTCGTGTATAATAAATATGCGATCGATTTTTAAGACACGTGCGTTTGTTTTGGCATACGCTGTCGGCTTTGTGAGTAATTGAAAATACAATGATACTGAAATTTGAACCTTGTAAAAGCACTTTGGATTCGATAGAAATTGTTACTTTATAGCCTAACACTTAGATGAGGAAACTACTAGAAATGTCTAGACTAAAGTGAATATAGTTATGTTTTGCAGAGAGAGAGAGAGGGGTGAACAGAGAAAGAAGAATGGGGCAGAGAGAGAAAGAGGATGAGAAAAGAGATAGAGAGAGAGAGAGAGAGAGAGAGAGAGAGAGAGAGAGAGAGAGAGAGGGGGTGGATTATTATGACAGGAAAATCTCACTGTTGTGTACATTTTGTGTGTGTGCGTTTTGAGAGAGAGAGAGAGAGAAGAAAGAGAGAGAGAGGGGGGAGCCGTGGGGTTCTAGCATTTATTTTCTAAATGTACGTCGCTTAAATTCAATACTTATTACAACTTTTTCGTTCTTAAACCCCCTGTAAGGCTGTAGAACCGTTAGTGGGGGAGGTGGAGATATATCTGGTGATAATCTGGTCAATATGAATATAGATATGATTGTGATGATATTAAACTCCCGTGCAGTGTACGATGACCAATGGGACGATCATACAGCACACCTGCGCCTTGGTTGACACCTCCGATGTGTGGCAGGATGGAATTAGAAAATTAAAGCCATGCATCACCACAATGTCATCTGTGCTTTATCATGGCAACCTAAATACTAGGCATTATCACTATAGTCATCTTAGAGCTAGAAGGACATTAACTAGTGTTCGAAATGTTTGGGTTATTGCCATTTCGGCTCTCGGTAGATAATGTACAATGTTTATATCGTCATCTGTGATCTATCACAGCAACCAGGGAGGTGATAAAAGTCCTTGGACAGACCGTCTTCCAGTGTATGAATGTGTCAATCTGTTTTGATCGATGTGGATGTGAGTAGCCTTTGTACGTTTGAAGTCTCCAATATGAACATGATGAATGCAAAGTGATTCATGGGCAGTCGGAAGATGTGGTGTAGCACTAATCGTTACGAAATTACAGAGCTCTATTCAAGTTGTTTAACAAAAGCAGTAAAAGCACTAAGCAGTGTAGTATGAGATGATTATCCTATTATGAGCTCAAGAGCATTAAACTGCATATGCATAATTTCAGATAATATTCTGTCGTAATTAACTCCATATCTTGTCTTACTGAATAAAAACGAGCACACTTTACCTTTAAACTAGAAATGATGCCTAATGATGCGTCTACCCCCTTAGTGGTGGTATAGCAAACATCACCCAGCATGAGCTCGCCCAGCTAAGTATTCGACCAGCCTCCGACGTATCCAATGTCATTGGCAGCGCTGTCATTTTCATTAACAATGATAACAGTTCTGGGTCTCGTTTGCTGTCTTAATGATGCCATAATTTATTGAGTCGTCATGCTTGGGCGTTTCAGCTGTGCTGTTTGCTAGAATACCAATTAATGAATGATACAGGTTCTATCTGCGGACAACGAAAGGCTACGCCGCCGAGAGACTGAAATTGATATATTTCATGCTGATTATGAATTTCGGTCCGATGCTGCTCTTAAATAACGGTAATAAACAGGAACACTTTTATATTGTTTCCTTGTTCTAACTTCTATTTCACTTTGGAAAGATAATGAGATCGGCTACTTGAATCCGGGTATATCCTATGGTGTGGATCACATTACTATTCCCTTGGGAAGTGAAGTTAAAGTGGTGTAGAAATTAATTATTGTATACGCTGATGAAATATGATTTTCAAAAAGATGTTAGGAAGAGTGAAATATTAAATAAAGAATATAGGAAGAAGCAAGCAGTAGACATTGATAGAATACAAGGTGATTGGCGATAGGATGGGTAGGATACACCATTGTCATGAGATTTATGACTTTAAATAAAAATAAGAAGTAGTTTAACGAATGATAGGGCCTTTTAGAGCGTGGGTTCCTCTCGCGGAGACGAAAATATTTGGTGTTTGATATGACGTTTTGAAGATACTCCCCGGTTATTCAAACGACATGTTCGACTCCCTCATGTCAATTGAACTAAACAATATCTACCCTTTACTTAACACTAGGGAGTGGGTGGATAATAAAACAAAAGATATTGTGTGATACTGTAATCAAAGTTTCTAGGTCATTAAACTATTGTATACGAAGTCAAAGAGGCGCGCCATAGAAAAGATAAAGGTGTATTGGAGTCGCTGAGTAAACGTTGAATGATCTGCTGAACATAGCCTTATGACGTAGGAAAGGATATTCTAATCTGGATAATGATTATGGCACTTTGTATAGGTATACAATGTTTACTTACATCGAGGTCCTACCTGGGGGAGTACGCAATATAATTATAAATAGACAAATAAACATCCATGATAACGGGCCTTGGAAGTCAGAAAGACGAGTGCCCTGTTTAGGCCCAAAGAGTGATTGATCCGGACTGAAGACAAGTCGTCCAGTCAGTCGCAAACGAACAAACTCATATCTCTTTAGCAAAGACCTACGATTGATATCAAATTGTGTTCTATTTGAATCAATCAATAAAGTCAAGGCCCATGAATATCACACTATAGGGCAATAGTTGTACATACTTGTGGGGTTACTATAGGATTTCTTTTGTATCCGTTATCAATGATGTCAATGTTCACCGTGTTCTCATGTACAGCCTAACATCACTCGTCTCTCATCCAATTTGCAAGTTTCATGTCTTTTGTTTACAACGACGATGCGGCAAAGCTGAGAAATGTCTCAGTATATTCTTTTTCTGTTCAGTGTTATTTTAGCATTCTGAAATTTATAGCATTACCGTCGAAGATTTTGTAGACATTTTGGCTCTATTTTATCATCTTAGCTTCTGGATAAACGTTGCATTAACATGACATGACAAATCTCATCAATTGATTAGCGAATGTATGTTTACTACTGGTAATTACAAATCAACATTCCAAGTAGCCTTCCATTCGCAAACTATTACATAATCTGCATTCCTGTGTTTCCCGAGTTTCCCGAAAAACACAATAAAGTGGTAATTTAGCAGAAAACGTCAGTGTTTCGGCATTACGCAGGAATGTCAAGATGGCGGGTTGCAACATTTTCCCCAAAGTTTACAGGTAAATGAACAAATTGTGTTTACTTGTTGTTTTTGTAAACCAATCGAGTACAAACAAAGAGTAGACATGGTGAAAATCAAAGCGGTATTTGGAGACAACGCGAACGAATAAACTTCGAAGGGTATGCCGAGATCAGGCAACTATAATCCATTCGATGTTTACCATGTTTATATCGTTTTATATTAACTCAAATAGTAGGTGTCATTGTTTTGTAGATCTGTTAATAAACCTTACAAGGGTCTTACAAAACACAAATAGTCCCGAGAGGTTGAGAGTAAAACGGAATATCTCGTTAAATCGACATCGCTACGTTAAAAGGTAATACAAAGTTTGGGGAAATTTTGAAAATTGGCTGGATAGTGATTCTTTACAATTTTGATATATCTGGATGCCCCTGTGGATGTATTATAATCACTAGAAAATTTAGCACCTAAAACACTAGATGACAGACAGTATAGATGTCATGAAACTGAAAGATACATATGAATAGATTCATTGTCGAACTGGATAATTCGTTAGATGAGCTTTTTCAAGTGTTCATAACCTAACTATTAAACATCCTCTAAACTCATACGAGTCTCAATTCCCATTTTAAAATAAGTTTGCGGTATTCAGTTTCGTTAGCAATAGTCGTCTATTTACCACAACATTTTTTGTTTCCAAAATAAATTACTTTCGATTGTACAACACGTGCTTCGGCGAAGATAACTCCGTTGTCAACTTCGAAATTTCAAACTTGAACTTTCAAACTTGAACTGTGGACACAAGTCACCCAGCACTATTTAAACATACTCTTATATTAACCCGTTAACTACTGAATTAATTGATTGCCATAGGCTTAATACAGGGGCCACCAGGTTCCAGTAGGCAATGGGTTAAAGTATAAATCTAACCTGAAACAAAATCGCAAGTCTTGACCTGATCACCATCATGACCATATTTTTTTACCATATCTGAAGTTCTGAATCAATCACATCTGTTTACAGCGGATGTCAGCGACTTTTTCTTGATGACCAACAATCTTTATTTGCCCTTTGTGATGAGGAAATGTAGAACAGTTTGCCATGATCAGATCTTGCTTCAAAACAACACAAGTGGCATTACAGCAGGAATTACATAACAATCTTGTCATGCTTGAGTGTGTAATCCTCATCATCATCATCATGACACATTGATGTCGGTGATTACTTTCCAATGGGGTTTAACGTTTCGCGGAAAATCAACTATGCCTTGGGTGATTCACTTAAGGAGATGCATCTGAACAAGAAGTCATTATTTTCTCTTCTCTGTCTAGCTCTGATTCATGCACGGACTTATAAATTGCAATTATAACCCTTGTAATAACTTCATTCACTTGGAAGCAAAAAATCTCAAATTGGCAATTTGGTCGGTTCTCTATGCTTTCACTGACTTTTAAACAAGTTACGATTAGAAACCGAAAAGGGAGGGCATTTCACACCCATGAATACAAAATGCTTTTGTCCCTGTTCTTTGGAAGCTGCACACAATTATAAACACATGGATTCACTATTAAATTTTTTCTCTCTCTCTCTCTTTCGATTACCTGCAGGCGAAGATGTTTCATTCAAGCTTCTTGTTGACGAAGAGATCGAAGACACAGAGACCTTCCAGTTGGAGTTCGTTGAAACCGACAAGTACGCCATCAGGGTATGTGACCCCAAGAAGAACTCCAGAGATGCTAAGTTCTGGAAGACCGTCGCTGCTGGTATCCAGGCTAACGGCAACTCAAAGTAAGTAAAAATGCTCTTTGGAGGTGTAGCTAGATCATTTTAAATGGGGAAAGTGGTGGTGGACCAAATTTGCTGTCAAATTCGGCCCGAAATTACCAACTGGTAAAAGTAAGGGTCATTTTTTAGATGTAGCAACAAAGCTAAAAGAAAAGAAAAAACCAAAACGGGTATGCATGTTACTAAGTTACTTTCATCTTAATTTGTTAGCTACAATTGCCTGAAAACGTGAGCTGTATCTTTCTCGAGAAAGCACAGAAAGAAAGTTTCAGAAGTGTTTTTTATCGCAAGTATAAACATAATAATATATTACTGTCTTTTCTTTAATCTAGGGACCAGGCGGACTGTCAATTCTCTGTCGAATACAACGGCAAGCACATGCATGTGCGTGCTCCAGGAGGCAAGTATGTTAGTGTCCGTGACAACGGCCATCTCTTCCTTCAGGATTCACCCAAAGACTTCATCTTCCGTCTGCTCAACCGACCCAAGCTGGTTCTCAAGTGCCCTCATGGATTCGTGGGCATGAAGGAGGGCAAGGCTGAGGTCGCCTGCAACCGATCAAACTTTGATGTCTTCACTGTCACCTACAAGGAAGGCGGATACACTATCCAAGGTTGGTTCACATTTATTTTCTTATTTTCTTTTTTTAAGGAGCCAGGATTTATCTAGGCAATACGAGAGTTGGTGTCAACATTATTTTCTTTCTCAACATGCTTGTTGATATCAAGATGTATGCCTTGTTCTTGAAGGTTGTACCAATTTGTTGATTTGGGATTGGAGTCCTCAACACCATTCTGACAACTTCCTATATCTTGAATCGTGCTACAGAGATGCATAATGGTGTGATTTTCCTTTTTAAAATTGTCTGGCCATTATTTTCAGTTCTTTTTCGTTTCTAAAACCAAGCAATCATTGCAACTGAATCTCACAGTTACATTTACCCTCTACATTCACGAGCATTTTTTCTTTTTTCCCAACTCCATTAACATTCACTCCCGTTTGATAATGTATATTTTTTCTTACGTTTCAAATTGACTATTCAGACTCCTGTGGCAAGTACTGGTCTTGTGATGACAGTAGCCGCATCGTTCTTGGAGAGGCAGCAGGTACTTTCTTCTTCGAGTTCCATGAGCTCTCCAAGTTTGCTATCCGAGCAGAAAGCAACGGCATGTTGATCAAGGGCGAGCAGAGTGGCTTGTTTACCGCCAATGGTTCCGAGGTCTCAAAGGACACACTGTGGGAATTCTAAACAAATTGGGCTTGAAAGAAGCCAAATCCAAATCAGAAGTAGAGTAGCTGACAAGCCAGCCACTCTATCTATTATATCAATTGCAAATATTGTACATTTTTTTAATACAAAAATATTTTCAAAGGTGCATAATAATTATTTCATACTCTGGTGGGATCTTTAGGATCATATTTTCTCATTGCCTTGGCATACTGACTTCCATTATCCCTCATTTTTAAAAGGTAAATTGATCACTTAATATCAACAGAAAGGAAATGGAAGTAGGTCTCTGGAAATTTAGAAGAATAGATGACTATCCAGTATCTTCAAATATTTGCTGTACCTGTCTCAAAAAAACCCATAAAAAACCCTCTGTTTTGTGCTGTCTTATAGCCATAAATAGAGATCAATTCTGGTGGTATATGCTACTTAAAATCAGGCTTGAAAATAGAATAAATGGAATGGAATGGATTTTCAAAAAGATTTGGAATGATAAATTCGCAGCCAGTGTCCGTGACAACTCTTGCATACCAGAAGCACTGAACAGTCTCTGCCGCACCGCTCGCCCAGGTGTATTGATGTGACTGTACTTTTGAACAATAAAACAGATCTTTTCGTCAAGTTTGGATATAAAAGTGGATTGAAATGCACGAATAGATTCGACTTGTATAGGGCATGGTGGACATTAATTTTACAGATACTTTTAATATACCGGTAAAAATCAATCATATAGAAAATGAAAACAGGGTGTAATATCTCAAATACCATTCA
Source organism: Strongylocentrotus purpuratus (assembly GCF_000002235.5). Lineage (NCBI taxonomy): Eukaryota > Metazoa > Echinodermata > Echinoidea > Camarodonta > Strongylocentrotidae > Strongylocentrotus > Strongylocentrotus purpuratus. The sequence continues at coordinate 1,574,821 of NW_022145543.1, read as the reverse complement.
TGAAGATCATGCAAAATGCAGATTGTGATTTAATATTGGCAATAGCTGTTTGGATTGTGATAGAAATTACAAATAGCAGGTTTTTTGTACACATTATATATTGATATACCATGGATATATCAATACTTTTTTATTGTCACATTGCACTCTTGTCTGTTCTGTTGATAATGGAACATACATTTTGATTCCGAACAAAAACTTGCTATGCACATTTATGATTGTATAGTAAATGAATGATGAGTGTATTATCTCAGAAGGTATATAATTCCTGTTGTATGTGATGAGTGTGTTTTTGGCATAAGCATATAAAGGACTGCTTGCTTCTTTCAAATGTAACATTTGCATTCCAAAATGATTCTCAAAGTTCATGAAAATTACTAAATATCACTTACATTGTCAATTCACTGGGATTTCAGTGGTTTACAACATGAGTAGTTCAGTGTTAACATTTTATTATTTTTTCCAACATGCACTTGATATCATTTTCCTTCATAATAATCATTGTACGTTTGGACTCAAACATACCATATCCAGCGAAAGATAAACGTGGACTATACCTCCCTCTATATGCCTTTGAAATTTCCCTCACGTTGTGCTTGTGTGAGTTATATATCCCCTATACCCCATCCTATCTTGTACATATTTTGAAATTCACATTCCTAAAAAAAAAGAAAAACACACACACTGGAAGAGAAACTCATATTGGAAATGGTGGTCGAAAGTGGGCTCTTGTTGGTTGGAAGAATGACATATACCCGCACAGACAGCACGACTCAATGACGATTCCTTTCAGCTTCCAAAGGATCTATTTTGATATATATATTGCTTATAAATAAGGCAAAGCAACTTTGAAATGACAAGGCAGTTGTTATTACATAACATTGTACTCGTTTGTAACTTCTCTGCAGCTTTATTGATTGTACATGTGAGCGTTATACATTTTCATATGAAGACATCATGCACGCCGTCATTAGAAAGTAACATCATTCCAACTTTATTATCCATTTAAAATGTGTATCCATTCTGTTCTCTTTTTTTAAAGTTCTGGTTTTTATTTTTTGGTCTTTCAAATGTGTACTACGCCTGTAAATATTCGATTGTTTTTGCTATGACGTAACATTAATTTATGTATCATAATGATGAAGAAACTGGAATTATTTCTGCATCATTTTTAATGGCGTAGCAATAATGTAACTTAAAGGCGTCGCGTAGAATTTTAGTATTATTGTCTTGTCTCCATAGGTGCACGCAATGCTTGCAGACACTAAATAATTTGGCCTAGTTGAGACACAAAAAGATACTATTTACTACTAAAAGAGATTGGAAGATTAGAACCGTAAAATCGTAATTTTTTAATGAATATTATTATGTCTAGGTTGCGACGTGGTTTCCGACTGTTTGCTTAAGGAATCGTTGAAAATTATGTTGTTCCCTCCTGTTTCGAAATGGCTTCTCATATATTGTTTTTTTTTATATAGATATTTCGTTTGCGTATATAGAAGAGCACTATATAGCAATATTATTATTATTATTGTATCATAACATTTTTTCTTAAGGTGTAATAGCACTGCTAAATCTTTGACTAACTTTCTTTTTTCTAACACTTTTGGAATCTGTCGTTGTCATTCGTTGGATGTGACGGCGTTTCCTTAATCAGCTATGCACTGTCAAAATAAAAATGTAGGTATTGATTATTAGATGAAATCACTAAAACTAAGTTACACGTATTTTACCAATAATGTACACGCTTAAATGCTAGAGTACGCCGGTTATTTTAACAGGGTATATGCATAGCGCACGGTCGTGAACTTGTAAAGAGGTTGATGATACATATAAACATTGCTAAGGTTGAAGAAAAAAAGTATGGTTTATTGCATGTAATAAACGGCCTTATAAATGGGAAATCGTATATGATTTCGTATCTTATTTGTGCGTGGAGAGTATCGAGCTTTGAGTCTGAATGTTCACTGGTAAAAGGTTGATGTTGTGCGTCAAGAGTGGTATGATATTAGGGACTTTTAGATTCTGCACGACGAGAACGCAGACTGCCCTTTTAAGGCAACGTGACGTCCTTTTAAGGCACTGGCAGTGACGTCACATTGCCTTAAAAGGGCAGTCTGCGTTCTCGTCGTGCAGAATCTAAAAGTCCATATTGATGGAGCGAAGGAAGACATCCCCATATATTGCAATAATGCAGAATTGTCTGCCCCAAACAGAAAATCTATTCGTTTCAGACACCTTTCTTTCATTGCAATCGATGTGTTGGATACAGAGATGGGTGGGGTAGAAGAGGGGGGGGGGGGCTGTAGATGAGATAGTTATAGAAAGAGAAAGGGAGAGAGAGAGAGAGAGAGAGAGAGAGAGCGAGAGAGAGAGAGAGAGGGGGGAAAAAGGAAAGAGGCGGATAGTGCCTTTTTTGGAGAGGGTGGGGCGCGATGGGAGAAAGAGGGAGGCAAGACATATGTTTATTCAGTTTTAGTTGTGAGAATAATAAATGTCTGTTTTGTTAGTGCCAAAACATAACAAAACCAAATTGGCAAAGTGAGCAGAGAGAGAGAGAGAGAGAGTAAGAGAGAGGGAGAGAGAGAGAGAGAGAGAGAGAGAGAGAGAGAGAGAGAGAGCCAGAAGATGGTGATGTATCCTTTGTTTGTTTGGTAGGTTGGGAAAAAATTAATTCCCCCTTTTCCTCGTTAAAACTTTTGGCATCATAATGAGAAAAAAAATAAAAAGTCCAATTGTGTAGTAGGTTATGAATTAAATTTGATAGTCTTATCTTGATATCAATAAGTATTGAATGGCAAAAAAAAAGAAAAAAGAAAAGAGGTGAGAGATGAAGGAAAAGGAAAAAGAACGTAAGATAATATAAGGAGATAGATTCACAAGCGATGGGGAGGGGGTATTCTCTGTTGTCATTAAAAATCATCATCACTATCATTACAAACACTAATCACTAATAGTCAGTTTCTGTTTACCGTTTCTGTTTACAGTTTCTGTTTACTCAACATCAAATCAAGTGGTGATTTTTCTTTATCATAATGTTTTGTAAGAGGACGATTATCGAAAACTGGTTCCCCCCTCTCGCGCGAAGCGCAGAAGCTTTTAATTTTCATTTAATCATTAGAGGAAGAAGACGATTCGTTGTCGAGTTCTCGACTTTGAATTTAGGTTCCCCCCTCCTGCGCGAAGCGCGGAAGCTTTTAATTTTCCTTAAATCATTAGAGAAAGAAGACGATTCGTTGTACAGTTCTCGACTCTTAATCCTTGTCTAAATTCAGTCTCCCCCCTCCCCCTCCCGCGCGAAGCGCGGAAGCTTTTAAATTTCCTTAAATCATTAGAGAAAGACGACGATTCGTTGTACAGTTCTCGACTCTTAATCCTCGTCTGGATTCAGGTTCCCCCCTCTCGCGTGAAGCGCGGAAGCTTTTAATTTTCATTAAATTATAAGAGAAAGAAGACGACTCGTTGTACCGTTCTTGAAAATAGGTTCCCCCCCCCCCCTGGCTACGCGCCTGCGGTCAGATAAACACATTTTGATACCTTGTCTAACCCCGCAAGCTCAGGGGTTTAAAGCAATAAATTACGGTCAGATAAGCATTCAGGGCCCCTGGTGGGGTCGAGGCGGCGGAGCCGGCCCCGGAAACTCAGGGGTTTTAGGCGTTTAATTAAGGTCAGATGAGCATTTTTTTGTATACCTTATTATTTTGTGACACTGGCAGGTCACTATTTGGCATGGGGTCCAGGGGGCGGAGCCGCCAAAAATCAAGGGTTTTAGGCATTAAATTACCGTCAGATGAGCATCTAAGGGCCCGTCGTAGGGCCCTAGGTGGAATCCAGGGGGCAGAGCCCCAGGGAGCTTAGGGATTTTAGGCATTAATCACGGTCAGATGAGCATAATTTTGATGCCTCATTATTTTTTAACACTGGCAGTTTACTATCCTTTCTTTCTTGCTCTCATTCTATTTTATTTCTCTTTAATATACTTTTTTCAAAAAAGTGGGGGGGGGGGGGGGGGAGCTCGGGGGTCCCGATCCCCGCCGTAACTCGGGCCCTGACATGTAGGAATCTCAAGAATCATATTTCTTGCCTGGCTGTAAATTTAGGAATTTGTCATTTTCCAAAAAACACATACAAACGTATAATTTACCAAAAAGTGAGGAAAAATCTCGGATATTATGTCATTTCAGCATTATTTGTAATCCACCGTTGTGTAATTAGAAATAAACCACGTTTGAATTTGAATTCCCCCAAGCCCCCCCCCTCCCCTATCAGTACGCCAGGGGGTCAACAGCCTGGGAGGCAAGGCCCTTTCGCCCCCCCCCCCCCCCGATCTCCTTCTTCCCCCTTTTCTTTTATTCTTCCTCTTCTTTCTTTCCCTTTCTCTCCTCTTTCCCTTTCCCTTTCCCTTCTTTTCCTTTCTTCTCTCTCTTTTTTTTTTTTTTTTTTTTTTTGCGGGGGGGGGGGGGGCCAAGGCCCGCTCGGCCCCCCCTGGATCCGCGCCTGGTCCCCTCCCCTGGCCCCCAAAACAGGCAAATTCAACCTTTTTTAAAATAAAAAATAAGACGGCCCCCTCCCCCTGTGATCCTTACCCCTCTCCCCCCCCCCCTCCCCCGCTTATTCGCCGGCTGGCTGATACGGCGCTAAATATTTTCTCACGAATTTGGGAAGAAAAAAATAGTGCTCCTTACCCATCCCACTTATTCGCCGGCTGGCAGACTCTGCGCTAAATATTTGTTCTCGAATTTGGAAGAAGAAAAACAAATTGGTGCTCTTTACCCCCTCCCCCCCCCCGCTTATTCCCCGCTAAACATTTTCTCACGAATTGGGCCCCCTATTTGGCCCCCTTAGCGCCGGCTGGATCCGCCCCTGCCCCAATATATATATATATATATATATATATATATATATATATAACTTTGGGTATTTTGATAAGCAAAGAACATTTCAGAGATAGTAACGTTTATTTTTCCTCGCTCACAATGTAGAAACGGGATAGTTTCAGGCAGCGGTCGAGGTCTATGAATATCCCCAAATGATGATATGACCATATTCGGGCACCTCAATGCTCGAATATCGACAGGATTCGGGCAGCGTTCCGCTCGAATAACCTTATTTATTGTATTTTTTTTAATATCGAAATTCACTTTACTTCTCGCAAAATTGACATATTGGGGTGCTTCCTGGAAACAAGAGACGGAATACATAATTTTACGAGGACATTTTTTTTTTTTTTTGGTTTCGAAATTTGAAAAATTGACATTTTGCCCCATGGGGGGGGGGGGGGGTAAGGTTAACTTTTTTAGGTCAGCCATAGGTATAATTTTTATTTATTTTTTAATTTATTTTTTATGATAAAAATTAAACAAATTAAAAAAAAATTACCAAAGGGGGGGGGGGGGGGGTTCAACCCAACCCCCCCCCCCTGCGTACGCGCCTGGGGACACCTAATATCTGAAGTGAGGAGGAGTAACTTTTCTTACCTGAAAAAAAGGTCATTTACCAGATAAGGGGCACTTATGAGAAGGGGAAGGGGCTCTTTTTAATGGGGCACTTATCATTTAGAAAAGGGGCACTTATTTGAAAGGAAAAGGGGCACATGTGAAAACCGGGTTAAAATGGGGGTAGTTATTAAAAGGGGGACAAGGGGCACTTGTCAAAGTAAAATAGGCACCTCTCAGATTTGAATAGGGCAATTATCAGAGGTGAAGGGGGCACTAATCAAAAGTGAAAAGAGGCTCTTCTCGTCCCTGAAAAGGGGCACTTACTAGAGATTAAAAAGGGCACTTATGAGAAAGAAAAATGGACACTTACTGCAAAACCAAAATAAAAAAGGGAACTTGTCGAAGGAAAAAGGGCACACGTCCAAATAAAAGGGGCACTTATCACAGTTGAAAAGGGAAAGAGGCACTTTTACAAATTAATAGGACACTTGTCATACTAAATGGGGCACTATTCCTATGTAAAAAGTGGCAAGTTCTTACAAAATTAAAGGGGCACTTTTCGGGTGATTGAAAACGTGGGGGGGGGGCACTAACCAGGCGCGTACGCAGGGGGGGAGGGGGGGGTGGGGGGGTTTGGGGGTTGAACCCCCCATGGTATTTTTATGTGTGTATTTTGTAGGAACCCCCCCCCCTTTGGTTTTGTTTTTTGTTTTTTTATTATAAAAAAAAAAAAAAATCATGCCCATGGCTGACTTAAAAAAGGTGACCTTACCAACCCACCTAACAAAGATTTTTTTTTCAAATTTTGAGACCCCCCCCCCTCGCTTATTCAGCGGCTGGGTGAGTCGTTGCAATTTTTTTGAGACAAAAAAAAAAAAAAGTGTCCTTTAACCCCCCCACCCCCTGCTTATTCAGCGGCTGGCTGAGTCGTTGCGAAATTTTCGGCCCAATTTCAAAATGTTAAACCCCCCCTCCCCTTGAAAAAATCCTGCATACGCCATTGGCACCCCCCCCCCCCCGGAGGGCCGCCTCTGACCTTATCATTATAAGTTGTATAGATCTATGTAGTTGTACCATTGGCTACTCCTCTATACTGGACAAATACGATGCATTGTGCATTGGCCAAATAAAGTTTTCAAACAGTTCTTTCAGTGAACAACATAATTATCGGTAAAACTACGGATTACTTGAGGAGCATATTTGGCATTCCATACCCGGTGTAAGCTTGGAGGCAAAAAGTGACTTTGTAAGTTTGACTTTTAATTGATGATTTTGCTTATTTAAGATGAACGTTAAATATGAAGTATGCCTGTATTGTGTTATTGGCTAAACTGCCAAACATGAAATGTTTGAGCATTGAATAATGCGTGGAAATAGGTGTTTCAGTAAATATTTTTAGTCGGTGAACCATACAAAAGTCCCATCCGCTTAAATTCGTGTTGGAAATACCGGTAGATCTATCGAGAAAAAAAGAGGGAAAAAGCACTCCAGCAAAGCATAGAGAGTCCATGCTAAAAGTGTGTGGTGGGTGGACTTCCCAGTTCCCACTGTCTATGATGCATAGTCTTCTTCTTCCTCTTGATTAAATCAAAAACGTTATTTACTAGGAATATTTTTCTCTCTCTGTCTTTCAATCAATCAATCTCTCATTTATTAATTTATGACTTTCAGTTTTGTCTTCATGTTTTTTTAATTTAGACCTAGTCTACTTCCTTTTTCTTATCTTATTTTTCTCTCTGCATTTTTTCTTCATCTACCCCTTCAAGTTAATACTACTCTATACTGTTTCCTTCTTGCTTTTTACCCCTTCTTGTTTCTCTTTTCTCACACTTGATCTTGATTTATCTATTTCTTTATTTTCTTATGAAGAAGAGCTGATCCTTTTGTTCAGCTTTTATTTCCCCCTGTACTTCCTTGTTCTAAACTTCTATTCTAGTAATTAAGAAGACTGGGTTATTTCTGTTTTTTAAAAAACTTTTCAATGAAGTCTTGCTCTTTTGGCTATTTTACTAGTTCTTTTTTCTTTCAGTTCTGTATATGCTTTTATTTCTTCGTTGTCCTATACTTATATTTTTCATTCTCAATTATCTTAATAATTATATCTCCCTTCTTTTCTCCTCTAGACCCTATTTCCCCTTTTCTTAAAGTTGATACTCTAAGACAATCCCAAATACTGAGATAATTACATAAATAGAAAGCTTTTAACCCCCATAATAACACCAAATGGTGTCCACCCGACAAAACAAGTTTAGAATAATGAATTTATTCGAGTAAACTCTACCAAAATATCTAAGTCTGAAACCCGGAAGTGCACGTAGAGTCGGGCCTCTGTCCGTGACGTCACGAACGGGACTCGTGGGCTCAGTGAGAGTGAATGGCAGTGATATTCCTACGTAAATGCTATCCTGTCAGAGCTTAGATTTGTTGTTGTTAAGGAGTATATTTGATGGATTTTCTGTTTTCATTTGAATGAAGAATAACGAAGCAACATTTTCCAGTCGCTGATTTCTTTTTATATCCTCATATTTACCTATTTGATAGAGATTTAAGACGAGTTTACTGCTTAGGAATTCAAGTTAAATCGTGCACGTATAATAGGATGCATTATATTGTCATCAGAAAAGGTACAGGAGCAGTTTTGTAAAACGAATAGGTCTAGAACTATGATAGTACTTATCATAGACGTGTGTGACTGCCTCAAAAAAGGATAGTTAAACATTTTATGTTGTGAAATATCAAACTTGAACGAGATCATGCAAGCGCGCTTCCTCTATAATATTTTGGCGAGTGATGCGGCTCTTGCATGAACGTTCGTGACGCGAGCAGAATCGGGAGGTAAGACCAAGCCGCTGCTCTAGGCGCTGCTTGCTTGTGATGGAACGTACGTGCGCTAGTTATATGTTTATCGGCAATTGCAAGAGAATGAAAGCGACGTTGCCAGCTAAGAAAAACAACTAACAAAGACTTGCTCCTGACTACCGGTGTCAGAATTGGTAGATGAAGGATCTTCAGGGCCAAGGAAGGCGAAAGACACGGGAAAAAGAAAGAAGAATCCATCGGGAGATCGCTGTAGTGTATGGTAATGAACTGTGCATGGGTAGACAGCTACTGTTCACTCCGTGCCTGGGCCGATTTCAACACCACGTGACGCGAGCAGAATCGGGAGGTAAGACCAAGCTGCTGCTCTAGGCGCTGCTTGCTTGTGATGGAACGTACGTGCGCTAGTTATATGTTTATCGGCAATTGCAAGAGAATGAAAGCGACGTTGCCAGCTAAGAAAAACAACTAACAAAGACTTGCTCCTGACTACCGGTGTCAGAATTGGTAGATGAAGGATCTTCAGGGCCAAGGAAGGCGAAAGACACGGGAAAAAGGAAGAAGAATCCATCGGGAGATCGCTGTAGTGTATGGTAATGAACTGTGCATGGGTAGACAGCTACTGTTCACTCCGTGCCTGGGCCGATTTCAACACCAAAACAAAAATTACATGGTGAAAATATCGACTAATAGCACATCGTTGGCATGTATATGTCATAATTTTTAAAAGGGGAATTGATATTAATACTATGAAGTACTAGGGGAAGGTAAAGAATTGTACATAGAATTATGATTTATTAGACTTTTCAGCCTTTGAAACAAAAATATGCAGAAAATCGTATCACTCTGCACATGTTTGCTATGGAACATCCGGGTACGTGAATATACTCTTTCCCGGACGTGAGGTCATAAATAGTAGACCAGCGCCGTGACTGATTTTCTATGCAAAGAGAGGCGGATATTTTCGACATTTCAATTGAGGATTTCGAGTACCGGTAGACAGAATTTTTTTGTGATATACTAAGTAATTGAAAAACTTAAAAATAACATATACTTGCCGTAGGTAACAAATTAAGGGACATTTATTTGCTTAGAGTATCAACTTTAATTGTTCTCTATCCACTATATCTAGTTAATATTATATCTTTATTCTTAATCATGTATTTTACTTCCTTTAATTTGTAGAAAGAGTCACTATTAATTCATTTTCTTTTTTATCTTCTATACTGAGCTGGTGACAATATGTAAATCATGTATTTAATTATTTGTCTCTATCAATTAATTATTTTGGGGTGAATTTTTTTCTCTCTATTTTTTGGCATTTTTATGTTTTCTTTTCATTTTGTCTTCTTTCTGTTCTTCTCTTCTCTTTTCTTTCTTACTTGTGTTTTTGTGATTTTCCCCAGGGCAGCATTTTATGAAAATATTTTAAGTACAAGTTCACTGACATCCCATTAAAGAGCATACTAATTTAACACCCATTTCAATCAATCAATGTGGGTGAACTTGTACTTGTAGGTTTCATGTATCAATGGCCCACTTTCTAATTTTACTTCAAGTTCATTTTTCATTATTTAATCTCGGAATGATAATTCTGGTGATTATAGTTGTACTACTGTAAGTTAATCCATTTTAAATGAAACATAGATTTACATGTGTGTTTGATTCACATTTATTCTATGATTCGTAGATGATAAACAAGCAAAACTGTAAATTCTAATATGACTTTTTCTCTTCTACCTAGCAGGCGACGGGTCAGGAGGTTTGGGGTTTATTCCGTGGTATTGCCGGGGTGTGTTCCCAGAGTTCTCTTCATCATGCCTCTCATGATCGATGGGAAGCTTTACCATCCCAAGGAGAATGTTATGCAGTTGGTTAAGGATTATCCTAAGTTTCAGGTAAGGCGTACTTTCACCTTGATTAAAATTAGAAAGAGTTGTTTCCCAAAACCTCCATTGCAATTTGAAATGGAGGCAGCTAAATGGGACAATCAATGAACTCCAGACACATTACATTATTTGATTTATTTCCTTTGAGGTGGAAATTATTATTTTTTAGTAAGAAACTGATTTGTAAGAAATGTGTTATGAGCTTTGTATTTGTTAGACAATTCAACATCTTGAGGAAATAGAATTTACAAATAGTCCACCAGTACTCCTTTTAACATTTTGATATGATATGAATGAAAGTATGAAAACCTCCCTTCACCCCCAAAGATTCAAAATTCCAAGTCTTCATGCAATTAAATTTGTTTATTATATCTGATGGTCTTGAGCCAGAATGACCTACTTGCATGTGTATCTATCGTGTGGCTTTTCTAAAAGTAATCCTACTTTCATAGTTGCTATTCCTGAGCCATACCTTCAAAGGTTCATATATACTCATCAGTATTATTGGAACCAGTGCTCATTCATACCCCCCCCCCCCCAAAAAAAAGGTATTTTATGTTTCTGACTTGGCAATAGACCAAACTTAGGGTTCATGATTTAGACTGTTACTCTACACACGTTTCATTATCTTCTTGAAGGTTGAAGCAGCCGCTTTCTGCAGCAAACCATTACGCCATTGTGAAGCCCTAGACCTTCTCTATGTGAATCAGAGAGAATATGCTGTCACTATTCCAAGTGATAGTGAGTATCTTGATTTGTTGTTTTGTTATGTTCATCTATGAATTTATGTATTTGTTTGTTCTATGTCCTTAATAAACACCATGATGAAAACAGCTTTACTGATCATGTTTTTACCCTGTATAAATATGTTTCAATACGAAAAAAGATATCCTAAATAAAATCTTATCCTAAATATACTTAAGCTTAGTTCTCAATGCATTTAAGGAAAACTGATATTAGGATAATATTAGTGGAACACAAGTGATCTCTGTTAGAGGGTTGGTTGTTCTCCAATAAGTACATACTCGAAAATGAGTTGGTTCATTACTGTTTTTATTGATTGTTTTTATTGTATGTTACTTAGAAGTTAAAATGGAAGTACCTTCTCCCTGTGAAGAAGCTCTAGGGAACCTCCAGCTTTTAGTCCTATCCATGAAACTAAGTAATTGGGGATGAAAGTCCTACCAAAACAATGAAATTACACTGACTTGGTATTTAACCTGAATTAGACTGGGTCCAATATGATAGCTCCTTCAATTGACTGGGCTATCCTCTGTTAAACCAAATTCTGAACTTTTGACACTGGACCAAACACAATACCTAACCTTTACCCTAACCCTAAATCTCACCTGAAACCTTTTTGCAACCCCACCCCACATCCTATGTCATTGAAAAAATAAAACAAACTAACCAGTCATTGCCTCAGCTTGTGTCAGAACCTCTAGTGATGATTTATTCTGTTGTTTACAGGTGTTGTTAAGGTCCTGGGTTCTGACGATGCCACTACTTGCCACATCATTGTCCTGCGTCACACAGGGAGCGGAGCCACAGCCCTGGCTCACCTGGACGGCCATGGTATAGAGGGAGGTATCAATAGCATGCTTGCCTCCATCACAACACTCAGTACTGGAAGCAGCGACGGCAGGCAAGTACTGTATCTTAACCACTACTGTGCAACAAAGTTTTTAAAAAACATTTTTAAAATAAATAAACCTTTAAAGGGGAACCCAAACTTGGTGGCAGACTTCTCTAGCAGAAAATCAGAGAAGCATACTGGTGAAAGTTTGAATGGAATTGAACAAAATTATGAATTTTTGACAGTTGCAATCAACATAGATATGGGCTCTTCAAATCGGCTGAATTGGTAATGTCTCTGTGATGTAGTGGTGGACAACTCTTGTTCCAGCACACAAAATGACTCAAACTCAAATTTTTCAAAAATTCAGGATGGTCTTTTCTTTTTAGAGGACCTGTAATAATATACTCTCCATAGTGAAGGCACCTGGTCTGATTTATTTCAAACTTTTGTCATTTTGTTTATCTTATGTTTCTACTTTCATTCAAATGAACTTTAATTTCAAGGGTTGGATTGCCCTTTAAAAGTAAATTTGTCAAATTCAAAGCTTTTAATCTTTTTATTTTATCATTTTGATATTTCCAAAACATCACTGCATACAACAATTGTTATGTACTAATGGTATATGGAATCATCTTTTCCTGAGTGATTTCAGATGGTTTCTTCATTGTGGTAGTTTCATTACCACAACTCAACGATATCTTAAATACACTATGTCTGGATTTTCTATTCATCATCATGCCCTTGTCTCTACTTTTCTTCAGACCCTATTTCTAATGAACGTTCATATTGGAGGTATACTCTACATAAACAACTGATTAACTTTATTTTTTGTTTTCTTTACTAATGTAGACTAGAACTACACATCTTTGGGGGCTTCTGTGACAGCCGAGGAGAATCAATAGAAATATCAACAAATGTTTTCAGTGAGTATGAACTTATATTCATAAGAAGTGCATCCCATCACTTGCAGAATTCTGTATTGTGATACCAGTATATATTTGTATTGCTCCATATTGAGTACAAAAAGTAGAATTCCAGAATATGAAGATATTACATACTACATGAAATACATGTATTTCAAATTACCATAACTGCTATTTAGTAAAACTCATCACAAGAGCTTACCTCAAACACTCTGGGGAAAATATGACAATTTCATACATTTTAAATAGCTTTAATGATGTACGTATCAGTTTGATTGATGCAAGAATGCTATCATTATTAAAAGGTAATACAAAGTTTTGGGAAATTTTAAAATTGGCCGGATATTGATTCTTTAAAATATTGATATATTTGGATGCCCCTGAGGATGTATTATAAGCACTAGAAAAATTAGCCTCTAAAACACTTCTGCTTTCAAGACAAATTGAATATAAAAATTTACTGGTGCTCTTGGTAAATTTTGACAAATTTTAAATAGCTTATACGGCAATCCAATGTTAGCTGCAACCATGAAAATCTCAGAATATGTAGTTGTGATATATAATTTCCAACTGGGAATAGCAAATCGGTCGATTTTAGTCAAGAAACATTGTTTGCTAAATTAATATCTTGACCTTGTGAGGGAGCTATACAACATAAAGATTTTATTATTTACAATTTCATCACTTTAGACTCGATTTCAACCGCGACAACAATCACTGAATATTGAAGGATCGCATAAGCCTCCAATATGTTCATTTGAACCGAATTCATGACCCCATACCAAAACTTTGTATCACCTTTAAGGTTTTTGTAGATAATGTCTATCTCCATTGTTTGTTTATCTCTGCATTATAGCAGTTTTGTATTTTTATGATGTACATGTAGTATGTACATGTATGTAGTGTATATAATGTAAAGAAAAGAAGCGCTTTACAAATTTACAGTTGCCTTTTCTCTCTTACTTTATGCAGGTATATTTCACAATTGTGTACATGAGGTTCACCTTGTTACGGCATGCATGTCAGGTAATACACTTATAACTACTTTGGGACTTTTCCTTTGTAAAGAAATTGCATCTGATAAACAGGAACTCAATTTGTCAACTTTATTACACAGTATTATAAACAGTGCTATATATATGCATCACTTTACTTGACATGCATATTCATGATAGAAATGGGGGAAAAAACATGAAGCATATGCAGTCGTAAGGCTCATAATAATTTTAATCATCAATCATATCATTTAAAGGGCAATTCAACCTTTGTAATATTTCATTTGTGTGAAAACGAAAAATTCGAAAATCAGAATGGTTGAAGATTGAAATTAAACCGACTATAATATAATTATAATTAGACAGTTATGAGTGTTTGAAATGTGAGATCACTAAAGATGTATGAATTTAAAATCAGCAATTTGGGTACTGGATTGTAATGTAGTCGTGGAAAACTCTCCCATTTGTCATGTACAAAAGTATGATGAATTTTTTTTCTTTCCTAAGCACCTTCTGCCATTAGGCACTACTTAAAAAATATTGTGGATAGCATATTATTGGAAGGTTCTTAAAAGAGAAAAGACACTCCCAAGTCACAGATTTTGAAGAAAAAAAATTGACATTTTAGTCATTCAAGTATTAGAACAAATGGGAGAATCGCCCGGCACTTTGTCATAGTGACATTACCGATTCTGCTACTTTGAGGTACCATTCGTTTAATGACTACAGCTTTCAAAAGTTCACTATGGGTTCATTAGGGTGGGATTTTCCTTTAGAAAAGGACATTTTTATCATTACTTATGTTGGTTTGTTGGTATTGAATGATGCATGTATTGTATACATTAAACAAAAAATTAGATAGTGAATTATATATTGACTTGGTTAAAATGTGGTTTCTTTTGATAGATTTGAATGATACAGTCAAGGATGGTATACACTGGCCAATACTCTATGGTGTAGGTAAGTTGAAGGGCCATTGTTCTTTTTTTTTTTGGGGGGGGGGACCTGTTCATTCGTGTATTTTGTAAGCAATGAAAACTAAATTACTAAGTTACTTTAGATATTTAATCAGATTTTTCAGGTTTCAAAGTTTTAAAGCAATAATTGTACTGTATCTTAATATGAAGTGTCACAAATACCTTTTATGAGAGGTTGGGTGAGGGGTGAGGGGGAGGGGGGGGGGGTAGATATCTGAATTTGTGAAATACATCTCTGGCAAATTTCATCATGAGCTACCATATATAGTACCATTGTAGATTATGATTATGACCGACCATGGTCATACATTTCAACAATTGACTTTGACAATTGGTATCAATTGGCATAAAAATATCTGGGTTTTTTTCTTAAAGAATGGTCAGTTTATTTACTCATAGATTCAAGTTCCATTCACAAAAACTTACAATAGAACATAGGAATCTACTAACAGACTTTATATGGTATCAAAGTATCTATGGATTCAACTTGTATTACCCAAAATGTAGTTGTCTGAAGATGATTAGAGTTATCAAAGATGGCTTTAATACTGGCAACACTTTCAAGCCATGATTTACATTTGTACATATTACTGATACATTTTTTTCTTACACAGCCGTCAATGTCAAAAGCGGAGAGATCTTTCCAGCATCCTTTGCTAATAAGGGTCCTGACAAACCTTTGAGAAGCGTCTACACACTGTTTGGTAACCATCATGTAAGTCCACCATAAACTACTTCTCCATCTGTGTACTGTCAAACCAGACACTTTTGTGTGCATAAATTGCTTGCAAAGTTCTCAAGTTTTCAGATTTGCAAAAGTTTCATGCCTCTAAATGATTCAATCACAATTGACACTACACTGAATTTTTTTAATTGGCAAAATTTATTGCTGTAAAGTTGCCGTTGTTTCCAAATCACAACAATTTCATAGCTCTTAAGGTTCGGCTTTTACCATACACTGACAGGGGAATTCCACTTTAGCATCAACATTTTATTAAAAGTGGCAAAATGAGAGAAGTAGAGAAAAGGTTTTGAGAACAACTTGTGATAAGAAAATGATTTGAAGTGTTAAAAGTATTGATTAATGAAACATAAATTGGCGACTCTTTATCTTATGGTTAAAATCTTTGGACATTTCAATGTTACGGTCACGAGACATCAGATCCTGGCATTATTCCAAAGGTATGAATAACTCAATACAGTTTAGAATTTGAAATTTGTTTCATAATTCTGATGACAGCGTGTACCTGTATAGTGTTGCACCTACAGGGGGCATGTGTCTCCACCCCCTTCCCCAACAAAAAATTGAATTGTGAAAAGTGGAAGGGGTATAAAAGAGGAAAAAGGAGCGAAAGGAAGGGAAAAGGAAAGGGGACATGAAAAGATGATAGGACCCCTTTCAAATCATCCCCCTCATCAAATGGCCTTCTTAATTCATATGTCATCCTCTTGGTAAAGTTGTGCACCCACCCCTCAATCCCTCAATGCCTTGGGATGTGTATGTCTAATAAATTCAGCTCATTCAAGATTTGCATGTCAAGTTAAGATTTTTATGCCTCCACAACATAGAATATATCTTGCATATACTTGAAGGCCACACCTCGCCATCGGAGGCATATTTTTTATTTCAAGAACCGATTGATGGATTCCCACCAAACTCAGGTCATGCATGTATATTGCAAAGCCAATGAACTGATTAGATTTTGGGGTCACGAGGTCAAAGGCCACACAGCCCATTATGTATGCAAAAATAGTTTGTGATCGTGTTATCTCAAGAATTGATTGATGGATTTCGGTTAAATTTAGGTCATGCATGTATCTAGCAGAGCCAATATACTGATTAGATTTTGGGGTCACGAGGTCAAAGATCAAAGGGGTCATACATGTATAGGAAAAATAGCGTGATTTTGATTGAAGGATTTTATTGATAATTATCCATTCTCGCAGTCCAAAGACTGAATTGCAATGGTTACAAAAGTTTACAATGTATATACATGATAAAAGCAATTATATAATAATATATTAAAACAGTCTAGGCAATCAACATTGAAATACAAATAAAAGTGATCAAATGACAATTATAATGGCAACTATCATTAATTTCAATTAATAATATATAAGCATGACATTCTTAACTGAAACATTCTAAAAATATACTATTGAAATTAATCATTAAAACCATTACTATTACGAATATGGCATGCCGAAGGGTTGATTTTTTGTCATTGGTAAAACATATTGGTAATCTTGAAATTGGATTTCATGATGGATTAAGAAATAAAGTGAATTACATTGCAAATTCGCGAAGAATATTGAAATTTGTTGATAATAAAAAAATTAAAATAAACATATTGCACTGGCTAAATACTAGGTGTTCGGTGTGAATTCATTAATATTCAAGTATTACTTGTTCTATAAAATTCAATGCTATTACTATACATTTTAAATCACAATTGAATATGGAATAATTGAAAAAAATTGATTTAAAGATTCAATGATTAAATACCTATTGGCTAAGTACTAGGTGTACGGTGTTAATTCATTAATATTCATGTATCATGTGAAGCCCAGTACTGTGATCATACACATTACGCATTACGCGTGTAATATTCTGGGAACCTGTTAATGGATTACAATCAACCTTTAATTTTAAAAATTGCTTCTGTTTTGGTTTGTAAAATCGCTCTGTGGCGGAGGTATAATTTTTGAAGATCCATATAGTTTCTTGATTTTCATCATTTTCTGTACAACTATTCTTTCACTTACAGATGCGTAATGTGTATGATCACAGTACTGGGCTTCACATGATCAGTCCGTTCACCTACAGGGCAATGCCTTACATTGGCAACTGGCTCCTCCAACCAGACTCTTTCATCAGAGAGGTGAGTTCACATCCCTTAGGACCTGTTCACACATGGGGCTGTAATGATTGCCCCCCCCCCCCCAAAAAAAAAAACAAACAAAACAAAACAAAACAACAACAACAACAACAACAAACAAAAACAAAAACAAAAACAAAAAAACCACCACAGACAAACTTTGTAAATGAATTGCAAGAAGCAATGGTTTGGCAAATCTTTACATACACTTATCTACTATCTACAATTTGTGCTGCAAATGAACCAAAAAATGTACAGCATTTGAATGTGGACTCATGATATTTTAGACTCAAGAGGCCAAAGGTTATGGTCATAATGGTAACATTGTGCTTGCTTGCTCCTCCATGCAGCACCTCTCCACATCACCGGAGGTTGAGCCTCCTTACTTTGAGGAAGGTATCCGGGATGCCATCCGATGGGTGACCAACCATCCCCACCCCACCCTCACCGTCTTCCCTGGCAATAAACCCAGGGTCTACACCAAGAACCAGCAAGGAGAGTGGATGGATTATTGCCCCCCGCAGACAGCCGATGATCTGTCGTCAACGATGCCAACATCGTCTTGATAGCAACGGTGTAAGTTTGCTGCAGTGATGTGAAATCACATTCTGTTGTACTTGGAACTCTCCAATGTGTAGTCTGTCTGTTACAAGGTATATTTATTGAAATATGTATATTTGAATTATGTATTTGAAGTTAGACCAAAACCATTGTGCTTGTGTGTAAATTAGGCCTCATCAAGTATGTTTATATGATAGAATATGCAAAATAGAATATATGATCATACTTGCTTGAGATCTTATGTGAATGTAAGCTCATATAGGTGTCAAAATACATGTATAAGCAAATCAATATCTAAACTTGATTATTCAGTAGATAACTGATCAAGTTTTATGTGGAAATTAAATAGATGTCAGTCTACAGATCAGTTTTATCCTCCATGTTATAATGACATTCATCTTGACAATAATTATATTTATGACAATAGACAAATCATATACCCTTTAAATAATTCTAAAGAGGTATGCATTAATGAACTAATAAGAGAGAAATATACTATTTGTCTAAAGGCCAAACTAATAATGTGGAAATACATGTATATGTAGGCCATAATTGTAGACTGTATTAGTAGCTATATGCCATGTGAATGCTGTAACTTGAATGTGTGTGCCAAAGGAAAATGAAAAGTGTTAACAAAAAAAATATATAGGTGAGTACCAGCAGTGGGGATATACATGCAATATAAGGCATTTTCTCAGAAAGGCAGAGTGTGTGGATTGCTAGGTAATAAATATGTGCATAGTGTGTGACTTAACTACTGTATATCATCAAAGAAAGAAGGAAATCATTGCATGTTATTACCAAAAATATGTGATTGTTGTAATAATATATTACGCGGCTGTCAAATTGCATTTATATAACCGATGCTGTCATCTTGTGAGACTTGTGTGAAACACATCTTGAGCAGTATACTGGTGTATGTATATCTTGCCTCATATATTTTCATTAACAACAAAAAGTATGTATACCACTACATGTCAATTGTATCAATGCATGTTAGACACAGTGAAACTGTGGATAATTTACAGTAAGAAAGCTAGGTGTTGCATTGTTTTAGAGTCAGAAGAAAGTAACGTTTCATGCTGTTTGAATTTGACTTGAGCCATGTCTTGTAATGAGACACAATTATTCTGAATCAACTGCAAATCATCCAAGTATTTGTGAATTTATTTGAAATTGAGTTAGGAACGGTCCATTTTGATACATGGTAACATTCGTTGAAAACCCCAAATTTTGTTACAACAATTTATACTTCTACCAGCAAGCCTAACATTCTTCGCTAATGCTCTAATGGCGGACTGATGGATATTAATACGTCGGAATGAGTCAGGAGAGCTGAGATATTGGACCAATGATGTCTCTGCCCGCAAGCAGTAGATGTTAGGTTTAAATCCCACTGGTTCCAAGATTTTTTCTGACTTGTTTTTAATTACAAGATCAAGCATGCAATCTTTATTTACTGGGTGCAAGCCAAAAATCTAATTACAGCAAGTAGTAAACACTGCTAGACAGGGCTCCACTTACAGTTCATGCTATTATGCATCATCAACCTGTGTAGAAAGGCCAGTTGCATCCACATGGTATGGCTATGTGGAAGCAGATTTATGTGTTACAATACTTGCCAGACTAGCATGTAGCCCATTATTAATGATCTTAATACACAGGTTTCAGATGTATGGTGGCTCCTTGGTAGAGCAGTGGGCACATATCTGGGAGGTACCAGGCTGCTTGCTTACAATGTACTTCACAGTCAAACCTGTCTATAAAGGCCACTCAGGGGAAACAGAAAAAGTGGCCACTATAGACAGGTGGCATTCCTATGCAGGTTCTACAACACACACTTGTTTCTAAAGGGAGACAAGATGTCATTATAGACAGGTGGCCTTTAAAAAGATGTGAACACTATTAAAGACAGGTTTGACTATATGTCATCAGCCAAGAGCCAGATGGGTATTACCGTAACTCCATTTAAAGCGTTAATCCTTTACACTCTTCTGGATTACTAATTGACATAGGCATGCATGTAGTTATTTATCTCTCTGTCTCATATAAATCTTTTAAATTTGTACCTTAATATACAACTCATCTTGAAATGTGAAGCACAAAAATGCTCTTGATATAGACCTTATTTCATACTATGCTGCATAGAGGGATTGTTATGTTCATGTTGAAAGGAAATTGTTAGTACTGTACTCCCTCTTTCAACTACATCTATTGGTAGTATCTTCCAAATTCATGTAATTTGTTAGTAGTTTTTAGCATAACTGCAACTTATACGTACCGTACAGTATATGTTTATTTTATTTTCCAGGCTGACTGACGGTGTGTCATCGATGGTTTCATTGCTTTCTTTTTGTGGTATTTGAAGTTGTGTTGTGAGAACTGTCCAACCAGAAATCTTGTTTTATTTTGATACAATTTATTCTCAGAGCTCATCTGAAAATGAATTTGAGAAGGGTCCACTGCCTGACCATAAAATGAAACCATTTATTTGGTCTTATCTAGATTTTCACAGACTTATTTTCACCCAAACCATGCCTTAGAATCCAAGACTATTGAACAAGAACTCTCTTTCAGATATTCAGTTGTGCTATGGGCTTAATATTATCATAACCTGCTTTATAGAGCCAAGACCAGTTGGGCATTTCTGACTTGAATACCCAACCATTTTGAAGTACAAATTTGCATATTCAAACAGGAAGATTTACGTGGCTTTGTGTTAGTTGTATTTCACTTCTACCTGTGAAAGTTATTATTATTATTTTTCATTTTTCATTTTTTTTTGGGGGGGGGGGGATTTGAAGATAATCAAAAACTGGTTTAATTTGCATGTGTGTTGTGCAAAAATTAATCAAGAATCACCAATCATGATCTTATTAAATTTGTGGATTCATAGCTTATTTTGTTGATTAATTTTCATGTAAACTTTGTCATTATTAATGAGATTTTATTGTTCATCATTAAATGAATACAATTTGATATTGTCATAGTCACTCACACTTATCTCATTTTTATGGTAAAGTCAAACCTGCTTTAATGACCAATTGTCTACAAAGACCACATTTTTTGTTTCCCTGGAATTGGTTTCTCATTGAAACATGTACTAAATATATCTGTCTACTAAGACCACTTTTTGTGTTTGACTGTAGTCAGAAACTTTGTTGATTTTAGTTTTAAAATTGTTTACGTTAAATCTTCATTTGTCAAAAATATATTTCATTATTCTCAATTTTATGAATTTGTTCGTGGTCAACATGTATTGTAGACTATTATATCATTCTTTCATTATTGTACATTAGTAGAATCATATGCAACAGGATAATTAATTGATTTATTAATCAAATTATGCAATTGATGTCTAGTGAATTGAAAGTCGGGTTCTATTGGTTTCTTCTTATAAATGCCTTCCATGCTTGCCTTTGTATATTTATAAATTTTGCTTCTCAAAATCATATATTTTTCAAATCATGAGATGCGACTAGAGCTGTTTCCTAGAAACCTTACTTTTTAGTCAATCATCATTTTGAATACTGTTGCACGTATTCATTGATCATGATACTGGCAAATAATTACTAGTTGCGGGGAATTATAATAATATGTCGATTTGTTAAATGACATGCCACTTGGATCAACTATCTATAGAGAATGATCACAAGCCAAATAATCTCTCTACAACTTTGAGTGCTATACAGGAACCCACTATTATTATTATTGAAGGTGAGATTGTGGTAGACATGTTGATGTACCCAGGCATATTCATGGAAGTTGACTGACCAATGCAGAGTTAAAACTCCTGAGGGTAGTGGGTTTTTGTTGTTGTCTACTGACAATTTTGGGGGTGCTTGGTCCCCTTATGGAAAAAATGTCAATAAATTTAATTTTGATGGTTGAGTTGGCAAACATGATCTTACTCCTAAACCTAGAAAAATATATGTAGGAAACAAGTGATAATGGACGAGTATAAGTTGTAAGGAGTGCTTCTTTGTCTTTCACGATATAAATTCGCATGAATAAAAGTATGAATAGCTATTGCAAATTATCTTGGAAATGCCTCGTCTGTTCTTTTGTGATAATCCCTACATTAGAAAAAAGTTTGGCGGGAATCCATCAATTGGTTCTTGAGATAACGCTATCACAAGAACGGCACGTACGGACATACGTACAGCTGTACGGACGGACAACCAAAAAACTTGATGCCTCCGGCTAATTTGCAGCTAATTTGCCCATTGCCAACATTCTAAGCTAATTTATTTGGCTTTGAATAATTTAGTATTATTTATTAGATATGTTTTCGAGCAAAAAACAAACAAACTTGTATTGTTAATGCAATCCAAACATTTAAATTGCACAGTATAAGAGCTGTGGTGAGAACTGGGAGATACACAAATGTGACAACTACAAATAATATACACAAATCTTTGCTTGAAAATAATTGGCACTGATCATAATATATTCTTGTCAAAATATACACAAAAATTCAAAATGAAACAATTTCATTTTAATATAGTGAATACATGAATATTTTCATGCAATTTATGATGTCATTACAACCCCATGCAATCACTGACTGTCTTGGTGATGTGAGATATTTGTTGAATATCCATATAAGTACACATATTACAATAAACATACTTACATGTATGTCCAATCTGACCCATCACTACTACTAACATGTATTGCACAAAATGTCCTTGCAAGAAAAAAATCATACTGCATATTAGAGTACTACCAAGTACATTGTGGCAACAGAATAGACTTTACCATGTAACATAGCTAAAGAAAGTGATAAAATACTGCATGCAATTTATCTATATCTACTATGCCTCATGAATTTGGAATGGTCAAAACACTAAACGAATATGCACTAACATGATGCTCTTAAATGAAATACGGTAATCGAATTCTCTACCACTAAAATTAGAACAATAAACAAATTAAAAAAGAAAAAAGCAAATTTCTCCACAATCATAATCTCTTCAGTGGAAATATCAATCTCAATAATTTGTCTAGTCTATAAAATTCTAAAATTGGCAAAGATTAAGCATTTTGTCAAGTAACATGGTATGATTCGACTGTAGTACAATGAGGAGAAATAAAATTGTGGAATGAAATCATTCTTCTCACCTCTCTAAGGCACAGGATTCATCTCCATCATTATTTTCATTTCAAGATTTTGTTTAGTTACATGTATTCTAATTTTTTTGTAAATATCAACTGATCCTATAGTATATGCAAGCAAAAAACACAGCTCACCCAACTAGCCCTAGATTGCATAACAACTGCTAATAGAAGAGAGAAAGAGGCGATATCTTTAGGTATTTCTATCAAAGCATCCAAAACCTCAACACTTTTGCTCTAATATACATGTAGTTGGTCTACCAGGGTCAGAACTCAGGAGGCCTGGAGGTGTTTCACAAAGATCTTAAGTTGAACTTGCCGCTCTAAGTTGGACTTAATAATTATGGAAAGCCGTTAGCATCTATGAAAATATTTGGCAAAAGCTATTTTAAAAGGCATCAAATGTTAAAGGTAAAGACCAGTATTGGAAACGCCCCAATTTCAAAAAATGAAATGGAAGCTCTCATTACCAATCATGTGAAAGAATATGTTTTGACTAATACATGATGATAAAAAATTTGCTGGGAAACCGCCTACTAATTCATATATTTGGTAATTTTGTTTCTCTCATGGTCTGTGAGAGATATAGGGTAGTCCCATATACATCTTTCTGTGTATAGTGCTTGTAACTTTATGAAGAATGGGCCAAATTTCTTATCATTTTGATGATTCCAGAACCTTGCAGATGCTAGATGCTAGATGATCAACCTTTTCTGATCGATATTCCACAACGTTTCTTTCACAATGCAATCGCATGACCATAACTGGTCTTTACCTTTAATTCAAATCATTCATATTTTCTATTATCAAGGAAATGACATGTTCTTGATGTAGAATTTATAAAAAGTCTAAAATACTTGACTTTTCGCCTTTGAATATATTTGTTTATAAGGCTACAAATGGCTTTCCATAACTTTTAAGTCCAACTTAGAGTTAAGTTTGACTTGGGATCTTTGTGAAACACCCCCCCATTAAGTCTTGACTTTCACTTTCATATGTCAAGTAAATGAAATATGGTTCTGGACATTGAAGGTATGGAAGTCAAGAATATCACATTATTCTAAACAACTCTACTTAACTGAGGAGAAAACAGAGGTTGTATGACACTCACTCTTATGACAACTGCTCCATGTCAATGTTCCTACACTAACCAAATCTTAACTTCAACTCTGGACCCTAACCCTCCTAGTGAGTGCTAGAAAATCCTGACAATATCAAAGGCAATATGAAAACAGAAATAAACAGGCTGAATGCTATGCCATTGTACATGTTAAAGACTATGCCAATAACATGTTAGTTTACATTGTGTTCTTGTAGAAAAGTTTTCAAGGTTCCATCGTTCCAATTGGTTCCAAAAACGCGTTTATACAGCATAAAAGTAAATGGAAAAAAATCTGTGTAATATTAATCAGTAAATAGAGGTCAGTGCAAAGCAGTAACTTTAACTAATGTAACATCTTCACCTCTAAATGTCAATTATTAGACATACATATGGCACAAAATATGTATGCAAATAGAATATGTGCCAAGGTAAAAAAGTATGAAGTCCATACAAATTTAGCAACATAATTAGAAGAATGAAAGAAGAGATGGTGATTAGAATGGGGAGGGGGGGGGGGGGGGGGGGGGGGGGTGGGGGAATGGCATACTGTCTGTTTAGAGTCAAAAGGGCATTGACTCAGGGTCAAATCATATGAGTTTATACCCTTTCTGGCTTCAAGAAGATGATATGAAAAGACTTCTTCATTTATAATAATAATAAGGATAAAAAATACCCAGCTACTGAGCCCCAGGCGATTTATTGCTTTCGGCGAGTTGTAAGGTCATGTGATTGGTCTGTGATTAGCTGCCCATTTTCGGATACTGGATAGCATGCTTCTTGTCGCAGGTGAAAGAGACAGTGATGGCATATCGCGTTCCACTCGTGACTTTCTCTACGAAGTGTGTGTTCTCGGAGCCAGATGTGAAAAATGACAAGCGACCTGGAAGAAAAATTATATAAAAGGAATTCTACAACATTCTGGCAACAATTGCAGCCTAGTCATTTCCTAGTGTTAAATGAAATCAAGAACTTAATACTTTACTTGACCCTAACTCTATCCTTGATGAATAGTCGGGTCAATTCATTGAAAAAACTACCCCAACGCAACAAAAAATTGCCAAGGTATAGACATCCAAAATGGTTATTTAAAGCATACCAGTGACTATCTTGATCTGTAAAACATATCTAACATACATAACATAGGCTTGCGGGTGCACCCGCAAGCCTACTGTATATCTACATCACCATGCAAGCTGACATTTACAAGCAGCATCTAATACCGGTACTTTTAATATTGGTATTAACAGCTTTACCGTAAATAGTAACTCACTTCTAACATAAATAGAACATCCGACCCCCAAAACCTAGATATAGACACCAAAATCAGATCTCGAAAATATATCGCGATTTATGGCCAAGTAAAGTACTGGCGGCCAATTTGAAAAATAACCTATTTACAGGGGTACGATTTTATTGTATTTTTAGTATGTTGTTTCTGATGTCAAACGCTACGGGAAACTGTTGAGAAACATTTTGTTGCATTTTTTCCGTCAAACCTATATTGACCTGATTAGAAAGCCTAGAGGAAAAATTAGATCACCCAAAATAGCACTTTTAAAATCCATGATTCATTTCTCTTTCTCTTCCATCTCAGTCAATTCCTCCTGTGCCACAACATTTCTGAACCATTTCCAAGCCCCCCCTTTTTGTATTGCCAATCTTTGAATTTTGTTGTAATGCCTAATGAAATTAGCTATCTACATCTTGCCAAAGTGCCTTGATGCTTCATCTCTCTGAATAAAATATGTTCAAATCCTCACCTAATTTTGGTTCAACGGTTGAATTTGCTTTATCATCTATGAATACAAAGCGTCCTCCTTTAAAATCTACGTCATAGTCTGTCAGGTAGAGCAGGGATGTGTAGTCAAATGTCTCGTAGGTTTTCTGTTTGAGAAAGAGAGTAGAGAAACGTTAACCATGTATTGCAGACTGGAATGTCTAGTTTCAATGCAATATTGATATGGGTTTGTTGCAACCAGAACTGTTAATTTTCAAAGGGCTATGCATGCAGTCTATCACAAGGGTCTTTGGGAAGATTGCCAGTTGTGTATGCAGGCACAGTAAACACCAGGGGGGTGTTTCACTAAGATTCTAAGTTGGACTTAAAAATTATGGAGAGCAATTTGTAGCCTTAAAATGAAATATATTCAAAAGCATACATGTATATTCAAGTATTTTAGACTTTTCATAAATTCCACATCAAGAACATGAAATATCCCATGATAATAGAAAATATGAATGATTTGAATCAACATTATATGCCTTTTAAAATAACTTTTACAAAATATTTTCAAAGGTGCTAGCAGCTTTCCATAATTGTTAAGTCCAGCTAAGAGATAAGTTCAACTTAGGATCTTTGTGAAACACCCCCCTGGTTTGAGTAATGTAAAATGTGTATAGGGTGTGACTCTCCTACACATGGGGTAATGTCATGGGGCCTCCAGTGAATGTTCTGTCCAAGGAACAGAGTGTTTCCCCCTGAATCCACCTGCATTGAGATCAGAGGGGAGGGGTGCTCTTACACACAACACAGCAACAATCATTTTTGCCTGCTCACTGGGGCACTTGAACCCGTGCACATGACGAGAGTCATGCATGAGAGTCGCATCTTACGCCCCCTCCACCTCCGTCAGTTCTTTGTTTCAGACATAGGAAAGTTTAAGGCTGAAATACAATAGCGTTTAGTCACCTTATCAAGAACTCCATCCCCCCCCCCCCCCAAAAAAAAAAAAAAAAAAAAAAATTACATGCATGGTGAAAGCACAAGAATGAGAGAGAAACAGATAACGGGTTGGAATAAAATAAAGACAATAAGAGAATTACACGACATTTTAATCAAATATAAATCTATTATAACCAGAATGACACACAATGGGGTGGACAATTTGCTCACCTGGTATGTAATTATATTTAACAAACATCCAATTTTAAAGTGATTTTTATCGCTAAATTACTTGTGTTTCTGTGGTTTGGTTATATACAGCAATAGCAAATTAGCAAATCAAAGATCGTGATTTGGTGCAGTTTCAATAAAGTATCAAAGCTACTAAAATATTAAGAAAAGAAACTTTGCACCTGTATGGGTACATGGGATTAGACAAACAAATGGCATCTGAATGTTTCCAAAGGTGACAAGTATTTCTCGTCAAAGATAAAATATTCCAAGGACATTACCATTGTATCGTTTCACATGGGAATACAATGAGGTATTAGCTCAAATATCATTTTCACCCTTTTCAGAACTCAATCTTCAATTTCAGCATCCTTATTCTCACCTTATCGACATGGGGATGCCAGTATTCATCATGGAGTGTCTTGGCTTTCTTGCTGTTCATCCTTGAGAAAAATGTAGGATGGGTCAGGTAGATCTTCTGGCCAGGGATCTGGAACCGAGCTGAGATAGCAACTTTGATCTTATCCGCTACTTTCCTGTGTTAGAACAAGAATGAGCAGTCTCTATGTTTTGTATGGTGTTTAATCAAATCATCTTGTCATTTGCTTGTTTTGATTATCAACTGACTGTTGAAATGAAATAAATATGTACCAAACTAAGAAACCAGATTATATAATCTGTCCATAGAAATTAGAACATTGTGATCACAATTCATACTGTATCAACACATTTACAAGTGTTATTGAGTTGTTTGATCACTTGACTTGAGGATGCTGAGGTCGAGGGTTCAAACCTCAGCATATCACTTTCCTTTATATTGCACTCTACTGTCATAATTGTACATCAAATCATGGAAATCTAATCTTGAAATGGCGACAACGGATCAGAAAAGCTGCGTAGAGGTCAAAAGAGGATTTGGGACCCACTGAACAAATTTATTTCCGATGAGAGTTATGGATTCAAAGCATCAGACGGACAGGTAGATCCCTTGCAGAATGCACAACAACAGCGAGAGAGAGAGAGAGGAAACAGTAGTGTATGAATCCATGACCCCCGACTCTCGGTCGAGAGGATGGGAGAAGAACGAAAGAACGTAATGGCAATAATAAATAATATTTAATTTTTATATAGCGCTTAATACAAATTTCTCTAAGCGCTTTACAAATATACTATTACTCCGGTCATTGGATTCAGTGCTTGCCCGCACACACTGTGTGCACAACCTCCACTTCCTGGGGAACATTCCAGCCAGACGTTACTTGTCGCTCAAAAACTGTTTGACCAACAATGACGGTTGCATCCTACCGGGTACCCATTTAAAACCTGGGTGGAGATTAGCAAGTGGAGGTTAATATCTTGCCAAAGGATATTAGTGCCGTGTCGGGATTCGAACCCTCGACCTTCGCATTTCCAGTCAAGCGCCTTAAACCACTCGACCACGACACTGTAAACAGTATGAACACTGTGAACATTTATAAGAGAACATTCTAAAACTTGGACAGTTGTCAACTTGTCATACCTGTACAGCCTTATATCCTCGGAACTGAACACATTTCCTAGATTCTTTTGCTCGATGTATCTGCGGACACAGAGGAGACAAAGAGAGAGGTGAAGGCGGATTCTTTTAAATCATAACCACAACATAAAATCAGAGCAATATCAGCTTCATACACACATACAAATATATGGTCAGAACGTCAGATGAATCATTTCTAAAATGTCAAGTATTAGTACCCTAAACATAATAAACTACCCTAAAACACTATAACAGCCCTAAACCTGTATCTCATACAAGTATATGATTTTTTTTTTTGGGGGGGGGGATGGGGGTATTTCATTTCTGCATTTTTCAACATTTCTATAAAAAAAAAAGTAATATAAAAACTAGGTATATACATATTTATATTATTAACAAAAGTTGAAATACATTTACATAATCATATCATAATACAAATCAAATGAACACTTGACAAATTTTTAAATTTCAAAATGCAGGAGACCGCCATCTCAAGCTAGAGCTTGAACATGTTGGCGGTCTCAGGAGAAGAGCCTATATTGGGGACCAAACTATAATATATATATAATCAAGAAAGTAATGAATTATCACAGCCACTTAATGAAGGAAATCTTTTTTTTAAGGCATAAAATAAATGCGTTGAGTATAAATGTGTATATTAGGAAAGTGTCTTTTGTGAAAATTTTTTATTTATTTCTTGTTTGTGTTGTGCATGTGTAAGTGTGAGTGTGATTAATTGCGTATATACATTCAATCATGATTTGTATGCTAATAATAATTTACACTTCATGGCAGCATCTACAACATAAATTGCGGTGTATAGAAATCGTAATAAACCAATGCATCAAATTTGTATAAATTTGCACAGTCAAATTATTTTCTTCTCAATTCTTATTTCTTGTTTTACAAGATTAATTTTTATAGAATTGAAATGGATGTTCCTCCAGAACTGGAAAAATTCCAACTTGATCCACATTTTTTACTTTGAAAATTGAGGTACCACCCTAAAATCTATGTACGACTTTGAATGACAAAACATGAGCATTCAACTTACTGGTAAATATTGATGAAAGAATCTCCTTTTGACAGAGCGCCAGAATGAAGGTCTAGAATAGATGCCTAGCAAGAGAGGAAATGTTAAACTGTGATTATGGAGTTTGAAAACAACATGACAATTTTTGTATTTCACACTGGAATGCCCTGCCAGACATTTATCGTTTATAGTTATTTATTTTTTAGGGTTACTGCTTGAAGGAGAACTTTCTTCCATAGGACGCATACAGATATATACAGAGTTTTACCAATGATTCTTAATGATTGAATGTAAAATGACAGGCCTATTTTCACTATAAAGAAAATAAATTCAGGTTTATCAATTTCATATTTCTTTCGGGTGGGGTCCACGTAATATTTCTAAGAATGTAAGGTAATTGTAGACTCAGATATTTAAAAGAACAATTTAAATAATTGTGCATTACATAAATAAGATGTGATCAATAAGCACTTACCCCTCCATTGGATCCTCCATACGATAATCCTTTCTTGGCAACTCTGCCATGTCAAGAATAGAGAGAACATACACCAGTTAATAGACATAATGAGACAGAAAATGGTATACAAGGAATGGAAGATAAATAGAACTAATGATAAAGAGCAAAATTGATACTAAATATTGTGGTGTTTAAAGATGAATCGTTACCACAACACCACTTGAATACTAAATGAATGGATCTACATGCATCTTAAGACTCTTGTGGTAAACTGCATACATTTTGAAAATAGCTGGATATCTCCTTGTTTATGGAACTTCTGGAGTCGGCAGATGGGTGAGTTTTCTTAGTGAAAGAAAATGCTTTCTTTTAACCTTTGTTTTATTATAAACAAATTAGTAATTAAAAAGTTAGATTTTGGCATTGGCCTCCCTACTAAGAAACAAAATCTTTAATGACAGTGTCAAATACAACAACAAAAAACCCTGTAGAATCTGGTATAATCTAATTGTTGGTGTTATACTTACTCTACAAGCTGTTTGGCTTCTTTTTCTGAAACAATAGTATCCATCACGCCTCGGCCACATAACTTGGGTGCACATTCTAAAAAAATAAAAATAAAAAAAACATATGAAGGCAATAAATACAATACTTTCACCATGAAAACTTTGTTTAGCTAGAATAAACATGACTTATTGACTCTTAGATTTATACGAACTGATATTGGCCCTTCACCTGTACCCCCTGCAAATCTTAAATAATTTCCTTTTACCTCCCGACATTCTTGGTGATTCAAGTTCTACTAAGGTGCTTACAGTATATTTTTATTATCACTGAATGATACCTTTTGAGTCAGAAAGCAACTGCTCGATAATATAAGCTTGTCAAATTTCAGAAAATTGGGACCATAATTCAGTGAATATTATATAAGAACATGGAAAAATATAATTCACATAAATAGAATCCATCAAACATAAAACATAGAGAAACCATGCCCCTTGGGCCACCCCCTCTCCCAACATGAACATTGTTTCAAATTAAAATGCACTTGTGTGTAAAGACTATTAGAGTTTAAACAGAAGTTTTCCTATTCCTCTTGAATGGTCTTCTGTAGCAGGTATTCACCTGGAAACTTTGCCCTGTCTGCTTCAAAGTCCTCTGAACATTTGACGTAGATAAATTTAGCAGGGAGGGTCTCTGTCTGTTTGGCCAATGGTATCAGGACGCTCTGTCCTTGGCCAAAGTAAAGATGAGCACCCACCAGGAGTACTGCAATGGTTGAGAGCCTGATGAGGATCCTTCGACCTGTAGACCTGTACTTGGCTGAGGGACCATTCCTACAAAATTGCACAAATGATAAGAGGAAGTGGCACAATGGGAATGAAATTGATATAACTATTAATCCATAATTACAAATAATTGCAAGAATGTTGGATAATTCAGGAGTGTATAGCAAAAATAAACAAGGGTGAATAGAAATGCCCACTTTAGTTTTTCAACCTTTCTCTAACCTGAATCTTCATGCTTAACAAGTTGATGGGCATGAATGATAGCCAAGCACTTGTCTTCATAATAAGCTAGCATGTGATTTACATTACAAAACATTGCGAACTCTTATGAGGTCAGCATTTTTTTACATAGTTAGCTGTAGTTACCTGTCTTCACGGGCTCTAATTTATTATCTTCATTCAAAATCAACTGCCTGTGATATCGTGTCATAAATTGCAGATATCAATCCTAAATTACTTGTTAGCTCATTATCATCAGGAACAGTTGGAAGCAATTAAGGTAAACAAATTGCTATTACTACGGTATCAAATCTTCACAATTTGAGTGAAATTCTGGACAGATTTCAAAGTACTTTCTGTGAGTAGGAAGAGGAGTCTACTAACGATCTATGAAGCCAGCATGGAGGGTTTGTGGGATGCAGGAATGGGTGCTTACAAACGCATTTTAGGTTTTGTTAACATCACTTTTCACGCAGATCTGAGATATGGAATGATGCTGATTAAGGCTAGGTGAGCAATATCGTATGGGTAGGTGAAGGGCGGTAACGCAATGCAGTTTGTGTGATTTCTGATCTCATTGCACACATAATTACTTCAAGAAAACAGACCGTTTATTGCTTATGGTGATTACTATTACCACTGATTACTTGTTGAAAGAATTGTCCTTACAAATTACAATATATTTTGATATTTTAGAATTATAATTTATGGGAATTAGATAGGACTTCTTTCCAATCATCAGATCATAATATTTCCTAAATTTATTAGTGTAATTACTAGATAAAGAAAAACAGAGTTAACTTTTTCACCAGGTTTCCGGCGAAATTCGGCTAGTAAATCCCTCCCCCCAGAAGTACGTCACTCTCATACACAAATGCTACCCACCTGGGTCCATCAACCTCTGAAATGGACCCTACTAATGGCATATTGCACCTTTTCTGAAATGACCTTTTTAAAACATTGAAACCTGTGAACCCAAATAGGTACCCTTATTTGGATTTTGTGCGATCAGTGCCTGAAAAACACCCCTTTAAAGGAAAACGTTGACGCCGCTGTATAGCTGAAAAAGACGCCCTTTCTATGCTTTTCCTGGATGTGGGCGCGGGTGCGTAGCCAGTTGGGAGTGACCCCCCCTCCCCCTCCCTGGCCTTGACCTTGTGTGCATACGTGTGCAGAAACTGAGAAAGGTACTGTTCTGATCCCGTATTGTAATCTGTATGCTGGTAATGGCACTCCAGCAAAGCATAGAGTCATTGCTAGAGTCAGCGTAGTCCAGAATCTGGCCTATTTAATTTTGATCTCCACCACACCAACGCAAACTTTTCCTACTTATTTGCTACCAGCCGATGATGGCGTGATCATTAAATTGGGATGCCCGGCATAATGAGCATAATGATGAGTTTGTTGATAACGCCATCTTTGACGGCTTGAATCAAGTGTGTAGGGAAATTATAAAGGACCGTGCAGATTCTGGACTAGAGTCAGCGCCGCGCTGTACTACGTGCTGAGAGACAGCAATTGCACACAATACACACATAGCACACAATTGCACACTAATGCACACAATGATTACGAAGTGGCTGATCGGCAAGTACTTGACAGTAGAATCGCAATTTGAATTTAAAATTATTCTTTTTAACATTGGTTGATATTATTGAAAAGATTGTAGGTCTAGAGCCTCGATCTAATTCATCTAGATCTAGACTAGACTGAATTTTCTGTCTCTTTCGTTCGTTAAGCCTCGTATTTGGGTAGGGTCGGCTCTCTCTTTAGCCTCGTATTTGGGTAGGGTCGGCTCTCTCTTTAGAGAGGGCCGACCCTACGCAAATAAGAGAGCCGACCCTACCCAAATTCAGTCTAGACTAGACCTAGACTGGCTAGAGGAGTCTGGAATATTTATTTTAATCAATCATCAATGACACTAAAAAAAAACGATTTTGAGTAAAATAGATCCCTAAGTTGAGTTTTGTACAGTAGTGTTTGAAAAGTTGAGAATCAATGGAACAGTTTTTAATACACAGCCAGGATAGTAATGCAGCTATGTGTGGATAATGTCACGTGCACGTTTTCGAATACGATTTTGGATGTGCATTACACTACTAATTATGTAGATTGTGATTTGGCCAAACATCAAATTGGACGTATGGGGCTGCGGCAAATCAAACTCACTTTTCATCTTGAATTTTCTGGTGTGCATCCACGTCAGAATTTCCATTTTCCTCATTCAAATCACGTTTCTTCTTTCCCTTTGCATCTGGCAGCTTTTTAGAGCTCACTTTTCGCTTTTCCGCAGGCATTTTAAACTATCAACTTCTGAACACCACTTTCTGTAGACTTTTTACCCAGCCGTTACTATAATTAAAATGATTGCACGTGTAATTTTATGTACCTACGACTACGTGCCGCGCTCTTGAACGAGGGGGCGTGGATATGTTAGCTGGAAAATAAGTCTAACATCTATTGCGTAATCAGCGAAAACCTCGATTGCGCCTGGAGAACCTGTGAGTGTGAGCTGCAAGCTGCTATCTGTGAAAGAAAGGTAAAATTCTCTTCTCTCTCTGTCTGCCAAGCGCGTAGCCAGGATTTCATTTTAGGGGGGCGGTAGTGAGCACGCGAAGCGTGCGAATCACTTAAAGAGCGCGCGAAGCGCGCTCCCTAGGGGGGTGGGTGCAGGGAGGGGGGAGTTTCCCCCCTCCCGCGCGAAGCGCGGAAGCTTTGAAAGAAGACGATTCGTTGTACCTTTCTCGACTCATAATCCTTGTCTGAATTCAGTCCCTCCCCTCTCTCGCGCGAAGCTTTGACGTTTCATTAAATTATTAGAGAAAGAAAACGATTCGTTGTACCTCTCTCGACTCTTAATCCTTATCTGTATTCAGTCCCTCCCCTCTCTCGCGCGAAGCTTTGACGTTTCATTAAATTATTAGAGAAAGAAGACGATTCGTTGTACCTTTCTCGACTTTTAATCCTTGTCTGAATTCTGTCCCCCCCCCCCCCCTCTCGCGCAAAGCTTTGACGTTTCATTAAATTATTAGAGAAAGAAGACGATTCGTTGTACCTTTCTCGACTCTTAATCCTTGTCTGAATTCTGTCCCCCCCCCCTCTCGCGCGAAGCTTTGACGTTTCATTAAATTATTAGAGAAAGAAGACGATTCGTTGTACCTTTCCCGACTCATATTTCTTAATTTGAACTCAGTTTCCCCCTTCCCGCGCGAAGCGCGGAAGCTTTGACGATTCATTGTACCGTTCTCGACTCCTTTTCCCTTTTTCTTCCTACGTCCTCTTTCTTTTTTTTCTTCTCTTTTTCTCTCTTTTTTTTTTGGCCGGCGTTTTGGGGGGGGGGGCGACCGCCCCCACCGCCCCCCCCTGGCTACGCGCCTGCTGTCTGCATTCTGTAGCTGTATTTTTAGTTGCTGAAGGCGAAAAGTCTTTTTCTGTTAAGCTTCGACTTAGTAAAACTGAGCCTAAATAATCAAGTCGTGTGTCAAGTAGTTTTGTGAGTTTTTACCTTTTCATGCCTTTTTTAAATTTTACTTTTTTTTCCTTTTCATTGCCTTGGTATGGGAATAAATTTTATTGAGTTTTTGACATTTATAAAGCCTATCTAGCTGCATTAGTTTGGCAAGGAGGAATTAAATTAAACCTTCTTCTTCTTCTTCTTCTTCTATATACCCCTCAACGTCCCGTTAGAAATCAAACGAGGAGGATGAGGGGGTGCGCACTGCACTGTATAATTAGTCCTTGTTCAGTTGTTGCTTGAGTCTTGGTTGCAGAAAAGGTTGGTTACTTGTAAGTTGTAGTTTGAAGGTGTCGATGTTTGAGGTCCTTGGATGTCAGGGGTAGTGATTTCAAGTCCCTGATGCATGATGGTACGTGAAATATAAGAGTGTTTAAAATAATTGGTGCGGGTGGAGTATTAATGGATGAAGGAGTTTCCTGCGTGGTCACTGCTGGCAGGCAAGCGCTTGGCCAGGATTTTATGCTGGGGGGGGGGGGCGGTAGTGAGCACGCAAAGCGTGCGATTCACTTACAGAGTGCGCAAAGCACGCTCCCTAGGGGGTGGGTGCAGGGAGGGTGTTTTGCTCGGTCCCCATGGTGAATTTGATGCTCGGTTGATGCTGGTTGATGTGGATTTATCTGTCTTCATCTGTGAATATTGTAGGATAAATGTCAAGTTCATGAGGCTTTATTTTTTCCATTGTACTATACTCTATACTAGACTATAGGGCAATTCCACGGTAACGGAAGGACACTCAGACAAGATTTTTGAACTTCAGGTTCATACTAAAAGAACTGTTTTATTAGTATAAGATGTGAAACAGTACAGATATAATACCTATATAAGTGCCTTTAATTCTCCCCCCAAAAATTGTCATTATAGTTAAGTAGTTTAAGAATGTGCATATTAATTATCTCGGTAACGGAAGGACATAAAAATGGACATGGTTTTTCCAGTTAATTAGTGTTTATCCAAACTTTGTGAAGTTGATGAAGCTTTTCACTTGACTGAAACACATTTTGTTCCCCATAGTTTAATACATACTAATAAAACATTTCTTTTAGTATGAACCTGAAGTTCAAAAATCTTGTCTGAGTGTCCTTCCGTTACCGTGGAATTGCCCTATAGTAATAAATGATTTTAAACTATTATTTCCACATTGTCATTTAAAACATACATTTTGATGTTGGGTATAAAATTCTATACAAAAGGAACTGGAACATAAAACTCATGATAACAAAAAAACTAACAAACCCACACACTAAAGAGTATTTTGAAAGTAGATAGGCCTGTATATAGCACAAATTTGATGTGCATATTATGCACAGTCACAGGTAACTTTACAGGCAATATTAGGATGTGATCATTATGTACACCTATCAGCTGTCATCTTAAATTGTTTTCTCTTACTCATATCATTTTATCTTATCATTAACATTTTGATCCACCCTCCTTAATTTGTTATGCTCATTTCAGGCTTTTATTGTTAGACAGGAAAAATTCCACAATGGCTGCCAGACAGCTCCTGCAAAGAGGACTATTGAGACAAACTTCATGGACCCTTGGGAGGAAGGTTTGTCCGGGACCTGTTTCTATGGTTACAGGCCTCAAGCCTGCATCAGTAGCACCCATTGTGCAAAGGTAAAAGCCTTGGAGCCATTGTAGAAAACCAATCTAGACCATTTCCATTCTATGTTCATTGATTAAACATTTTTCTGAAGATTTGTTTTTCAGAAAGTTCATGATTCCGAAAAACAAATTTCACTTAGCAGGGGGTTCATGATTCCAAACATTTGTTGCTTTATTCTGAAGGTTCATGATTCCAAAAGTGATATAGGGTTCATTATTCTGAAACTAAAACTACTGGAATTGTACTGAAAACCAACTTAAATCCAAAAGTTATGTATTTGGTGCTGTATTGTGGAGCACCAACCATTTTCATGAAATATGTCAAAATTTGAGCTTGCCCAAGTCACAGGGTTAGATGGTTATCAGAATTCAACACCTTTTGTGTGAAGTGAGATTTACAGTATGTTATAGGAAATTGGGAATAAACCTTGAGTCACATTTCCCTCTTGCCAACATCTAACCCTGCACAGGCTCCCACAGTTCATCAATTCCTCAGCGCCATTTCACAGTAGTAGCCATTGTCTGGATGAGAATAGCTTCATCATCCAAGACCGGGATGACTTCCAGGAGAAGGTTCTCAACAGCAAATCACCCGTCATAGTCGACTTCCATGCTGAGTAAGAAAACAGATATTTCCTCTAGTAATTTTGTTGATTTACCTTATCTTCTGGGCAGAGATTAAATATGTAGTTTTGTGATTATCTTTCCCATAGAAACCAGGAGTCTGTGATTGACTTGTATAGATTAGTCTGCAGGCACAAACTCTTATCTGACACTTTTACAATTTTTAAAGCCTTGAGGACAGCCTAGCTTTACCCGTTTGTGGCTGGCGCTCCTTGTCCAGGGCAGCTAAAGTACAGAACCTATGCAGTATGTCGTCAGCATAGTCTCACAGTGCAGACAGTGTTACACACAAGGACTGACAAGGGTTTGTAAAATGAGGGGCTATATTAAAGACCGTCAATACTACTGGGCCAGAAGAGATAAGACCACCCAGCCAGGTCACTGACATGTGGCTATCTCATCAACTCAGCTCTCAATTAACATAAGAAAAAGAGGATCATGGGAAACCAACAGGCACCGATTGGGGAAGTTTTCTATATAGAGGGAGCAAGTAGCTACAAGTAGGATAGTGGGGCTTTAAAAAATGTTTTTGCTGTGGCTCAGACTCCACAAAGGAACTCACCTCGTATTGTTTCCTTCATGTCCACTTAAAAATTACATAATTCTATGCATAAATTTGCATAATCTGTCCACAGATGGTGCAACCCGTGCAAGGCTCTGGCCCCAGTCCTCGATGCAGTCCTCCAGAATACCAAGGGCCAGGTCAAGCTAGCCAAGGTAGACATTGATGAACTCCAGGACCTTGCCATCGGCTTCGGAGTCGACTCCGTCCCCACCATCATGGCATTCAAAGGGGGTCAGAAGGTGTCAAAGTTCATTGGAAATCAGAGCAAGGAAAAGGTGGAGGCATTTGTGGAAAAATTGCTCACATGAGAAAGGCTTTCACTATATTAATATAACACACCTGTATGTATCATGAGCTGGAGACAATGATCGTAGACAATTGAAGAAGAAGAGGCAATTATCTGGACATTTATGTGATTTGACAGGACTCTGAGATTGTGATTGAACACAATTGCTAGTTCCCAAGATATACTCTCTAGATGTATAGGAGTTATAATCCTTTTTTTTGGGGGGGGGGGGATTTCATATTAGGTATCATCTTGTCTAGAGTGGAAATCCATGCTCAAACATAGTGGCTTACGAAGAAAAGAGTTATTCAACCTCGACTTTAGAATGGATTCTATTACATTTGGAGTGGATTCAACTCAAAGGAGATGACCTCTGACATAACCCCTGAAAAAGAGTGGATATCCATTCCTCTGCATTAGGAGAGTAAGAAAGATAATGTTCATGCATCAGATTTTCTAGTATTTCATTTATAAGCAAATGTCTTCATCACTATTCTTAATTGTGAATATATGGTAATTTCTAATGGGATGATCCAGTCTGATTCAGCTACACAAGGATTGGAAGTGATTTTGTGGTAGTATTTTCTTCAAGGAAATAGTTGTGTTCCAAGTTTGGGAGTTTTATATATGTACGTGTACTAGCTCTTCACCTTACAGAAACAAATAATGTAATGTACATCTTTGTATAGCAAGAGCTGTGACTTTAGTACTTGATTCATACAAAGTTTTGAATCATGTTGTGATACCATACATTATATAAATAATGATAATCATATGTCTGCTTCGGAGCTGCACAGTTGGTAATTTGATCTTTATGCTATAATAACAAATAATAATAACACAGTCGTCCTCCTCCATTTTTGTACACCCCTTGTACTTCCAAAGTAGATTTTTTAGCTGTTATCAGCCCACATTGAATTTTCTGAATAAAATCCTGCTTGGTTGCCATTTAACTCTTGGGTTGAGACAGGCAAGAGTGTATAAAATGCATTACCTTAGGACATTCTCATTTGTTAAAATCTTCAAACTCTTCAGTGAACATCAAATCAATGAACCGCTGTACCATGTTGCTTCTAAATGATATTTCTAGATAGATTTAATTTCTAATCAGTCATTTATATCCTGTTCATATTGAGTAGTGTTATCTGTTAAAGCTATCTTCGCTGCTACAAGAGATGCTAATTTTGAGACAGTTGTCCAACTTCAGGCTTTTTGACTCCTTGTGAGGCTATTTTATGACTGTGTGATAGACTTTATGCCAAGAAAAATTGATGGGTTTCAGGCATTTGATCAAACGCCAACATGTATTCCTTTGCCACATAGGTGATGCTGTCTTCTCCACCTGTGTTTATCATTGATATTTTGTGGTTGTGGTTCTACGAGACATCTTTAGGCGACAATTGTTCCACGGTCAATTTCCTTCACTTATCAAAATCGTAACTTCAGTCCTGGACCCAGAACTTAATTAAGCTGACTCTAACTCTAGGTCTTAACCTAACATCATAGTAAGTCAGAAGCAACGCTGACCCTATATTTTTATGAGAAAATGCCTGGAGCAAATGTGA
Source organism: Strongylocentrotus purpuratus (assembly GCF_000002235.5). Lineage (NCBI taxonomy): Eukaryota > Metazoa > Echinodermata > Echinoidea > Camarodonta > Strongylocentrotidae > Strongylocentrotus > Strongylocentrotus purpuratus. The sequence goes on along the minus strand of NW_022145543.1, from coordinate 1,534,971 downwards.
GATCACCATGTATATCGGGCTATTATACTTCATTGTGTGCCTATATGTATCACCTATATGTGGGATTCATCAGTTGCCACCATATGTATGTGGTGGGTTTTTTTGTCATATATATTTTCAGATGCAGAATAGACTTCCACTGCGTTCTCTTTATTTCTTTTAATAAATGTGTAATGTAATGTGTTGATGTTGTGTGAGAAATTTAATGTTGTATGTATATGATGAGATTTAACACTTTGATTGCTTTCTTTAATAATAATAATAATATTTAAATTTTATATAGCGCTTAAATACAAATTTCTATAAGCGCTAAGCGCCTCTGCACAGTAGCTTGTTGCCCCATGTGCAATCTTGCACAAAACAATAAGCGCTGACTAACAGAAAGATTGGTTTGTGCAACACAATAGCTTTGCAAAATTACATATTTCCGGTCTTCGCTCCATGGCAGCCCATTTGACACCGGTATCGGTTAGCCTTGCGCTGGAAACAGTTAAATGATCTTTCATAGCCTTTGCTAATATCTGTCCCATGATAAACACAATGTAGCACAGAGAGATTGTGTGATTTATCAAGTGTTAAACATTATTGTACATTTAAACATTATTGTACATTTAAACATACCGGTAAGGCCATAACAGAACATTTTGACATACATGTATTGAAAAATGAGCATTGTAGGAGAACTGGAGAGATAAAGAGAGAGAGGGAGAAAAACACAAAAAAGTTTCCAGGCTGACATTGATTGAATGCATAAACATACATGTATTCAGATGGTAAAAGAGAAAGTTAAGAAGAACAAACGGGTGTATTACTACGTTTTATTTTATGTTTAATTTTTTATCCAGATGTGAGTTTACATGAGAGAGAAACACAAATACCTGTACACTATATAAGAAAAAACAAGAATATGTAAGGCTAATACAGAGTTGAGCATTAGAATTTGATCTTTAAAAAGAATATTATTAACCAAATATAAAGAGGCATAAGGGGAGGTAGAAAACTTTAAAGACACTGGTGTAGATAATCTTGCACTGAAAACGGTTAATGATCTAGCCATTGCTATAATATCTGTCCCATGATAAATACATTGTGTGACCTATAAATGTATTTTACATTAACACTATTTTGCTGTCTATTTCGAGAGAAAATTAATCATATTCGAATTTACTGAAAAGGAATGTGTCATCTTGTTTTTTCAATATAGCGGTCGAGCGCCCTCACATGCCAAATATATCCATCATAAGTTTGGTACGATTTCATTTTTTAAAATAATTTTTTAAGATACATGTATGAAACTTTTCTTTAAAAAAGAAAAGAATTCTTCGATACCATTTATGACTCATGATAAAGGTCTGATTGAAATTGACATTTTTGGTTAATTAAAATTGTTGCATTTTAGCAGTTCAAACCGTTCAAAAGGGCACTTTTTGGAAGCTTGTCTTCTCTCCTCTTGTGTATCCTCTTACATAATTTTAGTACTCTCTTCCATCTCCTTTCCTTCCTATTCATCTTACTTTTCTCCATCCTCCTCCTCTTCTTCTACTCCTCAAAAGTGTTGGGAACCCCAAACATTTGATGGCAAAATTTCACATAAATTGTATCATATTAATGTGAAAGAGAATGTCATTTAAAACACACGTCTGCAAGGATTCAAAACAAATATGTATGAAGTCGAGTATTGATGAAAGAATACAAAATTTAGGTTTTCTGCGTACAACAGAAAACCTAAATTATATATTCTGTTATCGATACGTGGGGGTCCCACCAATTTTGTTCTAATATTCTTCTAGAATCTTCTTCTAACTCTTCTATATATAAACACGCATTTTCTTCTTCCATTCCTGGCTTGTACTTTGAATCAAATTAGGACACTGGCTTCTATTCTCCTTCGCCAAGCTTTATTTTTTCTTATTTCACAGCGATTTATATTCCCAATAAAGTACTCTCTCTCTCTCTCTCTCTCTCTCTCTCTCTCTCTCTCTCTCTCTCTCCCCCCTCCTCTCTCTCTCTCTATCACCCACTCTCGATTTCAGGAGGGGGGCACAGTGCCCCCACTTATTCAAGTAACAAAAAGTGCTCCTTTCTACATATGAAAAGTGCCCCTTCCCCTTTTCACCTCTGATAAGTGCCCCCTTTTATTTAACCCCTTTTCCTTCGACAAGCTCCCATTTTTCTTTGCATTAAGTGTCCATACTCCATTCTCATAAGTGCCTTTTAAAATCTCTAGTAAGTGCCCCTTTTCACCTTTGATAAGTGCCCCCTTCACCTCTGATAATTGCCCTTTTCCGATTTGAGAGGTGCCTCTTTTTACTTTGATAAATGTCCCTTTTCCTTTGTAAGAAGTGCCCCTTCCCCTTTTAATAACTACCTCTTTTTAACTCGTGTAAAAGTACCTTAAAACAAATTGTGCCCCCTTTTCATTATGATAAATGTCGGTTAGTGCCCCCATTAAAAAAAACTTCCCTTTTTCATAAATGTCCCTATTCATTCTTATAAGTGCCCCTTTTCATCTATGGTAAATGACCCTTGTCAGGCCGGTAAGTTACTCCTTTTCACTGCCCCCTTCACCTCCGATAATTGCCCCTATATGAGACATGCTCGTTTTACTTTGACAAGTGCCCTTCCCCTCCTGATAAGTGCTCTTTTCGTCTCTAATGAGTGCATCTTTTCACCTCTAATAACTGCCCCTTTCCTTTCTAATAAATGCTCTCTTTCCTTTTTATAAGTGCCCCTTCCCCTTCTCATAATTATCCTTTTTCATCTCTGATAAGTGCCTCTTTTTCTTTTTCCTTTTAATAAGAGACACTTCTCCCTTCTCATAAAAGCGCCCTCACACCTTAGATAAATGCCCCAATCAAAATATGTTGAGTGCTCCTTTTCCGTCAACAAATGCCCATTTTCCATTCTCATAAGTCCCCTTTTTTCATCCCTGGTGAGTGCCTCTTTTTAGGTGTAAGAAGTGCCTCATTCCCACCTCTGATAATTAACCTTTGTACTTTGTCACTTGCGTTGACTATGTCGATGTGTAAAGAGAAACATGATAACGAAATCATCCCTGACAATGTAATCACAATTAAGGGGTAAAAAACCAATGTCTAAAAAGTTGTATATCTTCGCTTTTGAGATTTCCAATTGTAGGTGCCCTTTTCCAGAAAGTGCCTTTTTTGTTGATGCCTCCCTACTATTAAAGTCGCTCAGCCGCCCCTACATATAACAACCTCATCAGAAAGGGAAGGAAGCCAGAACTAAACATTCATGCTAGTCTCTTCCCTTTTCCCTGACTAGCAGATTCGAATAGGTAAGGAAAGATTTCAGAAAAAGTATACGAAGAGATGTCAAAAGTAAGCGTGAATCCGAGTCCTCCCGCCCAAGGTGCGTCATATGCTTTTCCACTCGCCGTGTTTGAGTTTGACCATAAGTGAACTTAAGAGAGAGAGAGAGAGAGAGAGAGAGAGAGAGAGAGAAAGAGAAGGATAGAGAGAAAGAGAGAGAGAAAGAGAGAGAGAGAGGGAGAGAGAGAGAGAGATACATAGAGAGAGGGGGTATAGAGACATGCAGAGAGAGCCACAAAGGCGCTAACTCCTGCAGTTATGGAGTTATTATTTTGACTCGAAACAGACGCTTGTTTATAGTTCTATATACAAAAGAAGAAAACAAAGGAAAGGAATATACAAGAGTCAGATAAAGTGCCCCCCCCCCCCTCAGAAGCCGAAGTAGACGGAGTGGAAGAAAGAAGAAAGAGTAGAACAAGAGGAGGAGTAAGAAGAAGAAGAATAAGATGATGATGATTAAAAGAAGAGAAGAAGAAGAAGAAAAGAAAAAAAAAGAAGAAGAAATTAAAGAAGAAGAAAAAGGAGAAGGAGGAGGGGAGGGGGGGGGGGGACGGAGATGTGAGAAGTTGCTACTCATGTCGGTCGGAAATAGCAAGATTATTTTAAGGAGTGGAATGGAATACTGGAGAGCCAAGAAATGTCCGTATAAGAGTATAAAAACTAAAGGAAGAAAGTGCTTATACTCAGAACTCAGAAGGACATTATATGCAGAAAGGAAGACAAAATGACTATATTAACACAAATGGAATACGTGTAGATATCAGGTAATGAACCGCTGGAGAAGTATTAAAACTGGAGCAGTTATATAATGAGAATAGAAGAGAGGTGGAATTGAAAGCAAAACACCAATTATAATAAATCATAGAATGGGGATGACAATTAGCACAATCGACATTGATTTATAAAACTTGGATATGTATGAGCATGGTCAGAACGGTACTAAATTTACATAGGTCTATAGATAATATTTTCACGACTAAACATAAGCCTATATTAAGGTCTATTTATATAAGCAACTGACAGTAAAATAACTAGGTCAAAGGCATAATGGTTTCGTTAATAATAGCAGCACTACATGTTCATATTATTTTATGTCTAGTATACCTCTAAGAGCAAGAAAAAAAAAATTACATAAATCAATAGAAAATGATATTAGGCTATGGAAAGAAACCTCAGTAAAGGGGGTGACTTTAGTTTAATTTTGTTTGTTTTATGTAATTTAACCACGGTTAAAACACCTGCTGTATTTCAATAATTTTCAGTTTCAGATATTAAGGATTTTTCTCGTGTCGCGCTCGCAAGCTCGAAGGTGTCCGATAGCTTTCATTACGTTTTAAATGACTCAAACAAAGTTTTTCTTCGCTTTGCATATAACTGTCATTTTTTATCTATCAATTATCGAGTCTATTTTTTATGATTATCCAGTCATACCCGAAAATGTCGAAATTTCCATTTATGAGGAATCGCACAGTTTTACTTCCGGTTCGTGACGTCATGGGTGTGGTATGAACTATTCCATACATACACACTGTACACAGGCTGTGTGTGTGTGAAGCTACTCGTACTCGTACACTCCACGACTCGGAGATATGGATGGGTCAAAAACGCGCTGTCGATCGCGATATGTTTCCCGTGTATAATTGTTAGCGAGCTACATGTAGCTGCTTGGCTGGATTGTCAGTGACCGTCGAAAGAAACACAAAGTTCTCCGAAAGAACTTGCAATAATTGTCTACCTATCAAGATGGCAGGCACTCTACTGACCTGCTGTCTTACGCCAACGGATAAACAGGCCTTGAATCACAGCAAAGATATCGACAAACAGCTTCAGAGAGATAAAAATTACATTCGAAGAGAAGTGAAGGTGTTGCTCCTCGGTGCAGGCGAGAGTGGGAAAAGCACGTTTTTGAAGCAGATGAAAATCATCCATGAACAACAATTTACAGATCAAGAAGTGAAAGAGTTCCGTAACATCATCTATGGAAATATTATCAAGGGTATGAAAGTGTTGGCAGATGCCCGTGACAAGTTGGGTATACCATGGGGTGATTCAGGCAACGAAAAGCATGCCGAGTTTGTCATGAGTTTCAACACTCAAGCTGCCCAGCTCGAACCACCTCTGTTTGTCCAATACGTGCAACCCTGTGTGGAACTGTGGAAAGACAGTGGGATTCAAAGTGCGTTTGATAGAAGAAGAGAATTTCAACTGGTGAGTATAATTTTGTGGGTCAAGGATGTAGAAGAGTTTCTGACCAAGAGAAAATATAGCAATGCCCATAGGCCACAGATCTAGACCGTATATCTAATCTTATTCTTAATTATGAAAGAAAAATTAGCAACCCTCCTCTGGCTAACTCGGACCCGGGGACATGGCCCTGCTGCAGAAACGGTCAGTTTTTGCAGGTTTAGGGTTATGGTTAGGATTAGTGTAAAATGACGAAAAACTGTCTGTCTTTTTAGTAGGGAGGCCAATGCCCAAATCTAACTTTTTAATTACTAATTTGTTTATACTAAAACTAAGATTAAAAGAAAGCATTTACTTTCACTAAGAAAATCCACCCATCTGCCGACTCCATAGGTTCCATCAAATAGGAGATATCCAGCTGGTTTGTAGCCATTTCCTTCTACGCCTTTCCGTACGTAAGAGCCTTGAAACAATTATATTTCATGTCGCAAAGTTACGTTCATAATTAGACAGGCCCGAGGGACAAAGTTCATGATGAAGTTTAAAACTTCGCGCGAAAGTGCAATCACTCAACAGCGGCTAGCCTTGAATCGGTCGCACACGTACACACCTTCTTCTTCTTAGTTGATCCCTCCACCGACACAGGCAAGCCCCGATGCAGGCTGAAGTCCAGCCATCAATGTGCGAACGATTACATCTTCTACTACTACGAGCCGAAGACGATGGTTCAAAAAAGGAAAGAAATATATATAATTCATTGATATTTACCTTAGATGTGTATTCCAATAATTTGATTTCCTCATGAGTATTCCTTATTATCAACGATCGAGAAGTTACGAGGTCCAATTAAAATCCATCTTGCAGCGAACACAATCATAGCGCACATCCATGCATGCAACGTACGTGTACTAATATTTCTCTCACTCTCTCTCTCTCTCCCTTTCGCTATACGTAACATACACACTCACTAACCATGTATCATATACAACACACACCTTCAAATCATGGCTTTCATTTCAATTCTCAATTGGAGTATAGACTGCTCACGTAGACTTTTTTTTTACTGAAATATCTTTTTTAACACTTCTCATACATTACTGCACGACACTCGTATCTAGTGCTGTGAGAATAAGGTACTAGGGTCTATAAATAAGACTACGCTTTGGGCACGCTCTGACCGGAGCTCAGATTATGTCGCAATACCCTTTATTTTTGGCGCGAACAATGACGTCACTGTTCACTGTTTTCCTTCTCATTTTGAGATGGATGTAGCTATAGGGCTCAAACCAACGCAAGATTGACAGAAACATCGTACTCTATCTACTTTCGAATGTTCAGTTTGTAAAAATCTGTATTTAAAAAGATATAATCTTTTTTCTTTATATTTTCTAGTTGTTAGAAGTGGCAATTGTGAACATCTGAAATGTTGATCTCTATCAAAAGTTCTTTACTCAAAACGGATCCCATATTTTTAGGGTCTACCTTCTGCCAATGAGAAGGTTTTTAGTGAGCAAACCTCTACGCCCTCTAGGATTTTCTTAGTCGGTGGTGCGAGTGCGTCAAGGTCGTCTGCAACCACAATTATTGGATTAAAAAACGTCAAAATCTGCAAGATTGTCAACAAATGGTGAAAGACTGTTACAGATCCGTGATTATAGGTATGTTGTGAAATGTATAATTGTATTTTCTTTTCATATTTTCTTCAATTTTTATTTTTACATCATTTTTTTCCCTTTGCTAATTTTTTGAAGTGGGCGACGAGCGCACAAATCGTAGGTGTAGAAGCCTTACGCCCGGGCATTGGCCTCCCTATTTTTAGTGGGGCCGTGTTTACCTGGATCGGTCACTACCCTCCCCTCCGGCTCGCCGCCCCGCCCCCTACCCCTTGCCCCGCCCCCTACCCCGCCCCCTACCCCTACCCCCTGGGATTCGAACCCGAGATCTTTAGTTAGACAGGCAGACGCTTTACCAACCGAGCCAACTAGCCTCCTATTAGTAGGGGCGCTGGTCAAAGAATGAAGATCGTCCGCATAAACGAGGATATCCTCGGAAACGCGGACAAATCGCATCCTTTACAAAAAGGAATGTCTTCAGACAATTTTTTCTTCGGCTCTCAGCAGGTTTCGTTTTCCCGATCCATGCGCAGGCAATGCAAAAATGGATTCCGCTTGATAAAATACCCCCAGTTCACGGTCTGCTTTTATGGGTTGTTAGTCTTCCCAAGGATTTATGGCTCATAAATGTGAAAGTCTCTGTACAAAGTCACTGTGAAATGCCTCATGAAAATCATCATGGAATCTCTGAATGGTGCTTGTTCACAGTGAAATCACTTCAATTATGGAGAGAGTTCAAATGTTTTTTTATCAAGAAGCTCAGCTCAACAAGTTTTGTTACCTGCACAGGCCCAGTAGGTGTTAATCCTGTTGAGTCTGTTGTTTCATATTATTACACAACCTCCGCCCTCCACAAATCGCAGTTACCATGGAAGAATCCTGGATCAATGAACAGGCTTAGACCTACAACATTGTGTATTAAAGTAAAGTAAAGTAAAGTACCGTATTTGCCGGCATATAGGCCGCAGTATTTTTGGAAGAGAAAATATCAAAAAGTCGGGGTGCGGCCTTTTTTAAATTTTTTTAATTTTTTTTTTAATTTATTTTTTTTAGTTTCGATTTATGGCGCTATGCCTGGCAATGTCTCCCAGCTCAGTAATCAGTGTGTTGACTCACCACTCGGAAACTACAACAACACTAAAATTTGACTGTCATCTTGGTTTGAAAGTAATCTTTCTAATAGATCTCAATATGTAGTTTATAATAATAGTTCCTCAAATTTTTTTCTATAACAAAAGGGTGTACCACAACATGAGGTACTTTATTGTTTTTAATTCACATTAATGATCTTACACATTCTTCTAAAAACGACATTGTTACTATTATTTGTGACAAGTTTACAAGCACAAATCAGCGCCTTTAACTGCACCTCGATGTTAAATGAAGGTCCTTCCACGCGTGGGTTTTCGGCAGCAAAACAACACCAAAAAAAAAAAAAAAAAAAAAAAAAGATTTTTTGTTGTTGTTGTTGTTGTTGTTGTAAATGTCAAAATCGGGGGTGCGGCCTATGCGGGGGTGCGGCCTTTACGCCGGCAAATACGGTAAGTAAGTAAGGTCATCATCCAGCTAGTACAGACTTATTCTGTCAGAAAATGAAACCATGGGACTGGCAGTGGTAATTTTGATAAACTATGGGTGGGTTATTAATTCATTAAGCCTGAAAAGACAGGTGAAAACATTTTCTTTAAAATTTGATTGCACTACATGTACATTTGTACATTAGCTTTCCCTGATTTTCAATGGTTTTTGTAACCTCTGACAGTGCACATAACAGGAGTTTGTGGCGCTAATGTGTTTAAAGGTAATACAAAGTTTTGGTATGGGGTCATGAATCTGGTTCAAAGGAGCATATTGGAGGCAAATGCGATCCTACAATATTCATTGATCGTCGTCGCGGTTGAAATCGAGTCTAAAGTTATGAAATTGTAAATAATAAAGTCTTTATGATGTATAGCTCCCTCTCAAGGTCACGATATTAATTAAGCCATAAAGCAACATTTCTTGACTAAAATCGACCGATTAGCTATTCCCGTTTGGAAATTATATATCACAACTACATATTCTGAGATTTTCATGGTCGCAGCTACCATTGTACGGCCGTATGCGCTATTTGAAATTTATCAAAATTTACCGGGAGCACCGGTAAATTTTTATATTCAATTTTTCTCGAAAGCAGATGTGTTTTAGGGGCTAAATTTTCTAGTGCTTATAATACATCCACAGGGGCATTCAAATATATCAAAATTGTAAAGAATCACTATCCACCCAATTTTCAAAATTCCCCAAAACTTTGTATTACCTTTAAGGTCCATCGTTTAAAAGCCTCAGTCACTGATATTAGGGTTTAATGACCCCAGTGTCTTGGGTTCCACAGGTACAGCCCCAGTGTCCTTGTCAAATCTAGGATCCAGTCCAGAAGCAGAACATCAAAAAACATGAAAGAGTGACCAAGCCTCTCGCTGATAGTTTTTTATAAATGAAAAAGAGAGAGAGAGATGAAGGCTAACGTTGTCCTTATTTGAGGACATTTATTAAACTGCCACATGATTGCATGCATTTGCATTAACAGTGTAGAGCATACAGAACTGGTGCGATACACTGTATCTTTAGGCCTGTATTTTGTCATTTTGTTGTCTAAAATTGGTTTGACTGTTTTCGTAGTAAAACTCTAAGGACTGAAGATCGTCCATGGATAGTCAAAGTGATATGCTACATGTACAGGTACCTCATTCATTGAGTCTCATACTTAGTCCAGACCATTTTGCCAAGATCATCAAGGATCCCTTCAACCAAGCACACAACATATCAGGAAGTTGGAGATGTTCCAGTAATGATATTGCACACTTTGTAATGATGATATTGTTATACAAGCAGTGTCACAGCCAAGGGCGGCCAACTTTAATGGTTCTCTCATGAGGAAAGAAAAGCCCAGGCTATAATGAAATTCATCATCAATATTAAATTTTTAGATCAACTCTCAGTGGTCTTTACTAGTGTAATAAAAAAAATGGCTATGACTAGAAACTTCAAGTGAGATATTTTCATATAGTGTTACTCTGAAGAAAAAAATCCATTAGACTCTGCAAATTTTATCCCTAGGCCACTGTCGCCCACAATGCTCGGTTTCAACTTTCAAGTGAGAAATATACCCAGCCATGTTTTAAAATAACAGAGAGAGTTCTTCCTGGTAGTACAATACACACTTGTATTAATTTCTTTTTTTAGAGACACATTATGCCTAGAAACAGCATTTAATGTACATGTAGATGAGGTTGTACTACTTACAGCAAAGAATGGGATGAAGGATGAGAAACATGCTTGTTTATAGAAAAAGTACACAACTGAACCTTGAATGAAGCCATAAACTCGTCACCTGGCTGGCAGAAGGGAGTTAGCTGGAATTTCAGGTCAATAATGAAACTTTAAGCAGAAGGGCGTTAGCACTAAATTGCCTCAAGCTTTTATAAAACTGAATTATTTCCGAGAAAAAAATTGTGGCCGTGTTCTACTACAACATTTCTATTATGTTATAAACCAATTTTGGGACGGAAAGCAGTTTAAATATAAAACAAATTTTTAAATGCGAATAATTCAAAAAGTAGTTTTCGACTCGCTCGCGCGCTAACGCCCTTCTGCCACCCGGCCGACGAACTCTTGTCTCTGTAGGATAAAAAAATTCTTTGCAGTCCCACAATAGTGAACACATCAACATTGTCTGCATAATATTACTTGCTGGTTCTCACTTTGTATTTGGAAGAAACAATTGTAGAGGATAAGAGGGTAGACTTGTGGTTATTTGATTAATCTTGTCTCTGGCTGACATGACTGATGGTAGTAAGGTTTGAAAATTGAAATTGAATCTTGGTCATTTTGCAAATTGGATATGATGCCAGCACAATTACAAGTGCATAGCACGCGATAGTATGCTTTGAAATTCTAGTACTGTACATGTACAATGTACAGCGTTTAGACTGTAGACGATGTACTTGTAGATATCTTTCTCTCTGATAATTGCTATTTTCCATCTGTATACTGGCTGGTACATGTAATAAAGTTTATTATATCCCTCATGTATAGTTGTTTGCATTGCGATTGTACAGAGCACGAAAATGGTATAGATAAGTACTATCTACCTGAGATAGTACTTATTGTAAAGTAATTTTTTGCTGCTATCCCACTTGCCCCCCCTTGCCCATTGAATACGCTTAGCAAAGTAGGTTACGCGAAATGTCAAAGTCAATGTCAATGTCAAATGAGCGCGCATCGACTGTATTACATGTACATGTATGCATGTTGCGCTTTGTAATAGGCTTGGGCGGTTCCCTTGTTGATGAGAACCGACTCCGGTTCCCACTCTCGGCCTCGGTTCCAAGTGGAATCGACTCCCGCTGGCTACCAGATACAGTACATGTAATTGAAGCCACAATGCTGTCAAGGCCACACACACACCAGGGAGGTGTTTACACACTGTACGTTATGTACTGTGCATGTCGTCTCCACTCAGCAGTGGCACTGATAGCAATAGATGATTTTCTATGATATTTTTTTGGAAAACTTTACTTTGAAAAATGAGTATAAAAAGTATGACTGTATGTGTGACTTGTGTGTGTAAATTGATGTTGTGTTTATATCTGTTTCATCTCATGATATCTCTACAATTACATTCAAACAATAAAGAAGATCAAAGTGCAGACCTTTATAAACAGTTATGAAATGATTTATTTTACTACTTTCGATCAAATCGAGAAAAAAACATGACCACTGCTAATAAAGTAATTAATTATTTAATAACTCATTATAACTTGGCAACAATGTAAACAAACAAAAACATGTTAGACCCTACGTCTATTTTAAATTCTAAACTTCAAGGTAGAATGATGGAATAATCAACTCGTACTTACACTGCTAAAATGTAAGATATGCAGAACAATTATTTCCACTATTACAGTAAACAATCCATTATCAGAGTAAGAAGTCGTCATGTAAAACTAAAGATTCTGATTCCCTGCCTAAAATAAATGAAATATATCCGAATTATGCCTGGCCCGCTGGCTCTCCTCCCAGGGACCTATCTTTATCTAAGAGCTGAGTGTAAACCAGCCCCAGCGCGTGGCACTCCATTCCCATGGATACTGCTAACCACGTGCTCTCTAAACAACAGATAACAGCGCTAGATCGTGGTTTTGGAATAACTAGTCTGCATTTTCAGCCACTATTAGAGATGGCGCGAGGAAAAAAAATAACTGAAGGATACAAGAGATAGGGGGTGGGGGAATGTACATGTAAATTGTAGACCTGTCAAACTTATTTTTAAGAAGAAAAAAAACCCGATGAGGAGAATTCAAGGGAGAGAAAGGAGGAGGAAATTGTGAGTTGTGTGAATTTAGTTTATTTGAGGAAGAAAACTAAACGTCTGATGTCTAGGGGAAGGGGAGACTAGGGATAGAGAGAGAGAGAGAGAGCAAAAACAAAGTCACATAAATCAGTTTGCGTACGAGAGAAAACATGAATCAGGAAGCATGTCCCTGCATGAATCAACTCCTTTGATCATTGTCACACACGCTCCAAGAGGAGAGAAAATGGGGTCATTGTTCCAACACTCTTGCGCAATTCATCAAAGGTCAAACGTTCAGCTGGGGGGGGGGGGGCAGTTACAGGGGGCAACACACAGCAGTGCTACACACACCTCACTCGATCACTCTGATGCATAGTACTAGAAGAAGGTACACACTCAAATGTGTGTATCAAAACAGCATGCTGTTAGTGCGCCCATCGCTCGCATGCATTCTGCTTTGACAGAGCTGATTTTGTTCATTCTCTATGCTGTGGAATCGACTCCAGTTCGTTCGGGCAATGTTTTTTGCAAAGTATCTCTTTGATTTGTGGTGCTGTGGAGTCGACTCCAGCGCCAAAGACTCGGTTCTTATCTTGGAACCGAGTCTCCTTTTCTCGGAACCGACGTGCTCGAGTAATCGACTCTCTAGAGATTGGAGTCGACTCCTCGGTTCTGGATTTCAGAATCGGTTAGAGTCGGGTACTCGGCTCTCGCTCCCAAGCCTACTTTGTAAAATCTAGCTGAAGCTAAAGCTACAGTCCCATATACGTCCCGGACCGTCCCGGACCATCCCGGACCCCATCCGGGGTGATCCGGGATTCGGTCCGTGTTGACACCGTGTTGGCACCGGGGTGGTCCTGGATGGTCCTGGATGGTCCTGGATGGTCCTGGGCGGTCCGGGAGTCGACCCCGGATGTTTTTGACGGTCAAAAACTGCCGGGGTGGTCCGGGACGGTCCGGGACAATAGTTTGATCCGGGGTGATCCGTGTAGCCACCGTGCTGGGTCCGGGGTCATCCGTAGTGGCGCCGGGGCGGTCCGTGTTGATCCGTGGCAGTCCGGGAGTGAGTTATTGACCGCCCAGGACCATCCAGGACCATCCAGGACCATCCAGGACCATCCAGGACCACCCCGGTGCCAACACGGTGTCAACACGGACCGAATCCCGGATCACCCCGGATGGGGTCCGGGATGGTCCGGGACGGTCCGGGACATATATGGGACTGTAGCTTAAAAGCATCACACTTTTTTTGAACAAAACATCCCGGACCATCCCGGATCACCCCAGACCATGGTCCGGGATGGTCCGGAGTGGTCCGTGCTCGTCCGTGCTGGTCCGGCTTTATATGGGACTGGGGCTTAAGCTGTCTGCAGAATCAGTTCTTATTATTATGTAAAATTCACTTTAAATAGACCTTATTGCCGATGTGGGATATAAAACAAATGTTAACCTCCTTTACTCGGGCAATGGATACAAACTATCATCGCCTCGGTGATCTCGGGGCTACCATCTTCCCTCGCCTTGCGGCTCGAGAAGATAGTAGCCCCGAGATCAGCTCGGCGATGATAGTTTGCACCATTACCCTCGTAGTCTCGTAGTCGATTAATATTTGCTTACTAGCTGATGAGATACATGCACACACCTGTACACTGTACATGTATAGCATTCACCTGTTTAGTTGTACGTGTATAGTCAGAATGCAAATTGCATTGCCTGACAAACCGTATGGCTTAATGTAGGCTACATCTAAAATGTACATGTACACGTCACAATTATCTGTAATAGATAAATGAAAAAAGTTGTAACTTGGCACTTTGAACACAAAAATGATCAATTATTTCACCATGTCCTGTAGGAGTATTAAAACTCTGTTGCATTGTACTGTACAGTGTACACACACAACCTAAAACTTGAGCCATTTACATGTACACTGTAGCAAGGGTTTGTCATTGTTTTGAGCCAATAGAGCATCACTTGAACAATTAAATAAAGTTTTCCATCATATCCTGACTCTTTAAAATCCATAAGTGAATACTATATTGCACAAAAGTTTGTTTTATGGTGAACATTGCAGCATAGTTGAAATCCTTGAAAACCAGATGTTCTGGAAAGAAGGTGTTTCCTGGTGTTGGTCTATCAGCATTTCGTACATGTATGAAATGGATTTGAACAATGTATGTACACTATTCATACATGTAGATGCCATTTATGTAGAATATTGAGTACACCATAGTCAGAGCTCAATGCCCAACATGGCAACTACATTTGACTAATTTTTTTAATTATTGGTGGCACAGAACCCCCCCCCCCAACCAAAACAAAAGAATGGAAACAAATCTCTTTCTGTATTTTGCATCTTGTACAGTATTCACTGTTATTATGATTTTACCAATCACTTTCACTGAAATAATGCATTGATGAAGTACATGTACACAAAGACCTACAATGTATACATTTTATATCCTCAGTAACTAGGATCCACCCCATAGGCTATAGAGAGCTCATAATTTTGTTTATGCAATTAAATTTGAATATCTTTCGGTTGTAAATGACTTTTATGACTAAAAAGATGGTAGTCGAGTACAGACTGTGATTAATAGACTACATGTACTGTAGACTGTAGACTGTAAAGTGTAACATGATACTACACACCTGTGGCCATACCCGTATCTTTATGATATGCTTGTTTAGGTAATCTTGGTACAGTGTACTTCCATCAGAGTTCAATCATTTGTTACAATGCATTGAGAAAGATTGTATCACATTTCGTTGTATTGTGACTTGTGAGTCCCTGTATATAAAATGTACACAAGTACCGTACATTTAGCATAATAAAGGCCTAACATACTGCAGTCCTGTAGCAGGGATAATCAATATCTATGTACACTGTACATGTACATTTATAGGCATTAAAGAAATGGATACAGTGTACATGTACATTGTAGATGTCCATGAGTCCATGTACAATTGTGAATACAGTAAATGTTGATTAATTCAACTTCTTGATTATAGAGAACTGGCACAATGTACATGACTTGTAACATTAAGTAAGTGCTGCATCCACACTGCACGGTCATGGTTTGTTAAATACACATTTTGTACACACCAAATAAAGGAAAAGTTCAGGGATAAACCTTGGCCTGTGTTTTCCCAGCATCAACCTTGATTGATAATGCTTTATGTACAGTACTTGAACATATTAAGACAGGGACGAACACAGTTTTTATGCACCAACTGTGCATGTGTAACGGCTTGGAAATTGTGCTTTCATTTGTTTCAGTTACATTTTTGATTCACATGCTTGATATGTGCTTGATATCAATGATATGCATTGTGGTTGTACTTGTAGTGTACATTTGAGTCATGATTACAGGACCATGACGTTGCAGCCCAAATTGTCATTGAATAACTGAAAGCCAGGCATACACGCTCAGCAGTAGACTATAAGAGTGGTTCAATTGCAAAGATTGTATTGTGTGCAGGTACATGTATGCTCATTTCAGTGGTTATAGATGCATAGAGATCTATGGCTCTGTATATTGTTTAATTTGCTGTTGAACACAAACACGGGTAGAAATGGTGAACTTTGAGCTTGCTTTAAAGCATGGGTTTCGCTCACTTCCTTATAGCCATACCTTTTTAAAGAGATGGTTGGGTACAGCGGATCAAGGTGAAAAAGAATTCCATGTTTTCATCATTATCTTAATCCTATTTGGAAGAATGTCATTGCAGCAAGTTGTATGAAAAGTATTGCTCTTTATTTCCCAGATATTTCAAATAATGATTCAAAACTTTTGGAACAATTTTCATTCCACATGTGTGTGTATAGTCCCATATTATACATTACATGTATTGTTGAAATATACAATGTACCCACATGGGTATGTCACTATGTCTGTGTGCACTGAAGTGTTTTTACCTTAACTCTGAAATTCACAGCTATTCAATCTTTCCCAGTTAAAAACTATATGAGTACTTAATCCTTTCTTTATGATCATTCGCCCAGTCCCTATAAAGTATGCTTTGAACACTGTACATGTACAGTTCAGTGCTTTGACTCTTGCAGGCACTGTACAATATTGAAAAGAAAATATTCTTTTTCTTTTAAACCTGCTTTAGATGTACATGTATGTAAGATGCATCGACAGACATACACACTTTTGTTCACTTTACTTTTTGGGAAGGCATTTTCACTTGTTTGAAATTGTGACATCATTTTATTAAGAGTAAAATACATTAGTTTTACCTGGTAAAAAGTAAATTGTTTCAAAATAAACCTGCTTTGATCCGCTGATCTGCGAATTATGTGCACTCATGGAAAAAATTAAACAATGTATATAGTAGCAATTTGCGAAATAGCTTCTTAAACCCTATAAAGGAATCCTAGAAAAAGAAGAGCTCTTGTATCTTTTATTTGATCAGTTCAGTGGGTAGCAAAGCTTGAAGTCACTGACCATGATAGCTTAGTGAAATGAACTGAAAAGTATTGTCAAATACACATCCTTTTTTTTATTGGCTCCGCCCATCGAAGGTGGTGTTAGACTGGCATAAATTATGTTTTTGGGTTGTCTGTCCAGCCTGCCTTTCCTTAACGTAATATCTCTAGAACCACTTGAGGTGGGAACTTTGAACTTGGTGGTAATCACTATAGGAAGACGATTTGTTTAGATTTTGGGAAAAGGCCATACATAATGTAGTACAATGTACAGTAGGTCATAGATGTCAATTTTTGAAATACAGGTTTTAGTCTCATTATCGCGCCATATGTCAAGAACCACTTAATAACTTTAAACTTGTTACAATATATGTATCACCTTATGAAGATAATCTGATTTGGGGGGTAAATAGGTGAAAGGTCAAGGATCATAACAGTTAATTTACATTGTACATTAGGTATTGTACATGTACATGTACAATGAAATCTAAGGGTTTTAGCCATTTTATTGCCTTGTGTGAATTACTAATTTGAGTCATGCAATATGGTGATGTACACTAATAACAAAATTGGTGTGTATCATCACCACAGAACTGAGGCTACATTTATAATGCAAGCAAAAATCATCCATTTTTCTCAGATTCCGGTGTTTCGTCAGAAGTCGCTAACCAACTACCGGCAAACACGAGATAAAACTGAAATTAGAAGGAAAAAAAATCCACCTCTGAATTTTTTTTTTTAAAGCCGTCAGAAATTTCACTGATTTTTGCAGTGTAGATGCCGCTCTCATAACAATTGTGAATGGTCACATAACTCTCGATGAACTTGAAACCTGTAACTACGTGTTGTGAAAATCACTGTAGGGAGCAAAGTGATGAGATTTTGGGATCGTCTGGTCAAAGGTTATACAGATCAATTGACGTACAGTACAGTACATGTACATGTATCATAAACACTAGCATTTTTTTTTGGGGGGGGGGGGGTAGGGGGAAAAGATAGGCTCTGGTTAAGCTTAAAAGCATTGGTTGTTGGTTTTCTACTAGATTTTGTGCCTGTATTGTACATGTTGTAATTCTTTCTCATGGAGGTGTGAAAGAACCTACATTCTGACAACTTTCTTGAAGATGAACTCTGGTTAACCGGTGGTTCAATTACATTTGTACCTGTATGGTGTGAAAGAGCCCTTCCGCTTCCCTTGGTCTTGCAATCATGTATGGAGAAGATCAACTCTAGCATGCTTTAATAGCTAGAGTTGATCTTCTTCATACACTGTGGGTCCTCTGTATTTTTGCCTTGAAAATGAACCTGTCCCCGACAGTCATCTGTAAAATCAGCTTTGGCTATGTTTAACTTTTAATTTTTACTGTGTGAAAGAGCCCTTGGTATGGAAACTATCTAGAAGATCAGCTCTGGTTTAAGCAGTGGTTCACCTCTGTACATTTTAATGGATTAACTGATTACCTGTGAATCAGCAGTACCACTGACTCAGCCTCAGTGTGGTTTTGACAGGTACCTGTAGATGTACAGTACAGGTACAGGTAAATGCATGCAGAGTTTCCAGAGTCCAGACTTAGATTTTGGCGAGCCTGATGTGTTCCTATCATAACAACAAATGGACTACCTTTGTACATGTAGTAGTGAAACAGGTGTCTGTACATTATGTAGACCTACATTAGTACTTGTAGATCTTGATGTACTGTACACATGTACGCCTGATAGTAGAAGGCACTTTAGGAAGAGGCATCCCAAATGAGAGTAACTTTGTGTGTGATATGTTAACAGGTCTTTCCAACCAACTTTGAGGTACCTGAACTTGAAGTTTGTGTTTTGACATTGTCAATGAAACTTGACTTTTGCCACATATTTCATCGTGACCTGAATGCCTGCAGGTGTCACACAAGGCCCTGTGGACTTTCTTCAATGTGTAGAATGTGGGTTATGCAGGCTTGTGAGTACAGTGTAGGACCAGGAAGGTGAGAGCTGAGAGGTTGATTTCCTTTGCTCCAACAAGTGGTTATACTAGTGGTAGAATATGTACTCGTGTCTGTGACAGGCTGTGTCTTTTCAGCGGTAATCCCCTAGACAGGACTATTACCAACACTACTTAACAGTGCCTATTTAGAGCAAGAAGGAGGATAGTTTTCCACAGAGTTAATACCCTTCTGGCTCTCAACAGACGGCATACTACAAGTAAATGTACTTGTACACAAGCCTGAAATAAGGGACCAGGAGCAAGGGGCATTTAGTTTTAAAAGTTGCCTCTTGCCCATGGGGATTTAACCAGATCAAGGAGGAATTTTTTGATGAACCAGGGGCAATTTTTTTTAAATGGATAATGACAACCAATTACAAGTTACAAAAATATCTGGCCGGTTATCATTTTAGCTTCAGCTGTTTATGTTTACAAATGACGCACCATACAAAAAACATACATGGGGGGGGGGGGCTACATGTATTGGTCTAAGAACAGAGGCAAAACTTGCGAGCTGCCATCTTGGATTTTAATGACAATGGACAACAAATGTGTGCTTACATTATAATCCAAGATGGCGGCTCGCATGATTTGCCTCTTCTCTTAGACCAATATTATTAATTTCAAAGTCATGAAAAGGCACTAAATATCAACAAACATGGTCTACAACAAATCCAAATGACAAAATAATCCCAGCTATTTTTTTTTTTTGGCATTTGATAGCCCAAAATTTTCGACATTATTTTTTTTTTATAAATCTGCAGATTTTTTTCCAATCATTTTCATTGATAGGTGATAGGAATTTATTGTCCGATTTCACCTGATCGGCCAACGATCTGCCCCTGATTCAATGATCGGTTACAGGGTTACATGTAGTTCTTTTGCTCTTTACTGCCATTATCTTTCATCCTGATGAATAATATTTTGTAATTCCGCTAGTAGGACTTGGGCTCAACAGATTTTGCCTACATTGTACATGTATAGTTGTATACTGTAGAATCGAAACCAGCTCTATGCAGTACTTAACGACTCATACTGTAAAGGGTTACCGGTAGACAGGATGCGGATACATCTTTAGTTCTTGTAGTCCTGTTATCCTACTACTGTCTTGCCAATAGACACTAGTGCTGCACCGGGATTGAACCCACCACCTTCACATCTCCAGTCCTGTGTCTAACTCTAAACCACTCGACTATGACACCTTTGTTTGGGTTGTTACCATTACATGTGTTGTACGTACAGTAAATAAAGTTTCTAAAGAACAGGGAAGTGAATACATTAAAACAACATTTTCAAACATGATGCCCAGTCTATCATCATCGTGAGAAATCAATCATGTACATTTTACAGGGCTGGCAATTTCCCAGGAAATAATTGGGAAATAGTCGACAGGCGTACAGGTACTATTGAAATTCCATCAATTACACTTAAAAATGTTTCTTACTTGTTATATCCAATAACTTCTTAGATTGTTTTGGGGGATATTCTATTCACATTTTAAAGACACAAATATGTTGCTATACTATACCTTCTCATGTTGTTTACCCATATAATAGCTGTCCACCACCTGGCACTACACACATGAGTGAAAGTCACATCATACAGAATAGTTTTTAATTTAGAATGTTCTAAACCAACATACAATCAAATTTGAATTCTGGAAACGAACAAAACTATGGATGTTCAGGCTCCTTTTACTATGGCACTATCCAAACTGCAGTATGCTTCATGAATATTTTCAATCAAAATCAAATCAATTCCAATCTTTGATGAAGATGTACATGTACAGTATTAAAGGGAGGAGGGACCTCTAAAGCATTGTCAGATTTATACTTGAACTGAAGTGCTTCTAGACATATGATTTAAAGCTAGTACTTCCTCTTTGTGCAGTGGAGTATCCAGGATAGCCTACGTGTAGGTTGAACTTAAAGGGTAGTGTAATAATGGAAGGTGTCACACAAAACATCTCGTGCAATACAGAAAACATATCGTTTCTTCATTCTGTGGCTCTGTGCATTTAAACACATCGTCTTAGATAAATTGTCTAAACTAAATATACAAGAGTTCATGTACAGTAAAAATGCACATTTGGCCATTAGATCATGTACAAATGTACTGTAGGCCTTCAATGTTTGTGTTGTAACTTGTACGATGCATGTGCAGTGAGTGTCCACATTTAAAATGAATACATGTAAAAACTCTTGTTGAAAAAAAAAAAAAACATTTAGTATAAACTCGGTATGTCATGTTATCTAATTTATCGAGAGAGCATGCCAATATTACATACATGTATGGTCAGTTCCCCATAACATGTTTTCCATTGTGATACCATAGTTTCTCTACTTCCCATATGCACGGAAAGCTTGTTTACGACATGACTGATCTGTTACTATGGCAACAGACACCCTCTGCATCATCTCCATGTATTGAGGAGAAATGACAAACTTATGGTTCCCTTCAGCCATTCAGGATGTCATTTATTGGGTGCAAACTGCGCTAATAAACTCTCCTTCACCCAGATCTGCTATGAAATAAAAAAGAATCATTGCATTAATACTACAAGTACTGTACATGTACTTGTATGCAAATCGCTGTTTCCCCAAAGAAATGATTAATTTTGTGCATCCATCGACGAATTGATTTATGGGTACTGTAGGATAACACTATACCGGTACATATACTGTACATACAGTTTGATACAACAGATATTTCTTGTTTGAAATGTTGTTGAAGTACTACATGAACATTTACATTGTATATACACAGACTATTTTAACAATATTCTTTTACAATTACTCACTATTTACATGTACATGTACAACTGTATACATGTGTACATGTGCATTTCGGTCGGCATGTACATGTGCATATACTGTGTACATGTATTCACTATTCAGTATTTGTGTTATGGACCTACATGTATGGGGAAATGGAGAAAAAAAATGAAACCCTTGAAAGTATTAATAGAATAATATTTCCTTATTGTGTCTCTAATTCTGTTTACTTATATGTACATGTATACGTCACTATCGAATGCCTTTCTTTCTTCCCATTTGCAGGCTGACTCTGTTAAGTACTTCTTGGATGAAATTGATCGAGTAGGCAGAAAGGTAAGTTGAGAACTAGCATTATCATAATCTTTAATTGATCCAAAGTTTGGATATTTTCCAAAATCCATATACACTACACAATACACATGCACTTGCACTTGCACTTGGATGTTTTATTGTTAGCCACAAAGAACTGGGTTACCGAAGTGTGGGAAATTGCATTCATATTCCGCTTTTTAGGATTATGTGATTTAAAGGATGACAAGATATTAAATTATTGCCAATTTTCTAGTTTCGGCACATTTTTTATATTATTACTGACCAGACATGAAGGGTAGTACGTAATGTTTCCATATTAATATTGATAATGTATGTACATGTACATGTACATGTAGTTTCTAAAGTGGGCAGGTCCAAGCTATTTGGATTGTGACGTACGGGACATTTAGAGACTTTAAACAAGAAATAACAACAGATGAAATTATTTATATGGCTATCTTTTGGTATGAGTCTGTGGCTATTATGGGCTAGTTCATTTGTGGAAAGTTTTAGTTCTGACCAATTTTTTAATTAATTTTAAATGTAATTAATGTGCTGCGTGACGTACGGGACGCTGTGGTCCCGTACGTCACGCAGTATAAGACGCACCCCTATTTTTGGAGCTGAGAATTTTTTTTTTTGTCGACTCCGTAGGCAGCAAGTCAGGTCTGTGTTAAAAAAAACCTAGCGTGAAGGACCTTTATTTTACTGTGAGGTGCTGTTGAAGGTGCTGATTTTTGCTTATGAACTTGTCACAAATATTAGTAACAATACAGTTTTTAAAACTAAAGATGACAGACAAATTTTTCTCTATTAAGTCCAAACAGAAATCCAAACATTCAGGTATAGTGTTGTTCTTGTTTCCATGACTGAGCTGGGAGACATTGCCAGGCACAATGCCAGGTGGAGAGGCATAAATCAAAACTTAAAAAAAAAAAAAAAAAAAAAATTGTACCTGTGAATAACATGCACCCCCGACTTTCAAAAAAAAAATTTCGGCGGAAAAAAGGTGCATCTTATACACAGAGATTTACGGTATGCACAAATTCACCTGTCTTTGCATTGCCGGGCCAACGTACATGTACATGTACATGTACAGGTGTACATGTACAATGTGCCTATACAAATACCTGTAGATGATGCTTTGCTCTTGTCAGTAGGAGGCCAGTAGGAGAATAAATGTGAGGTACATATTTGATCTTCAACAAGTACTGAGTACAAGTGCCTATTGATCAAATGTTGAATCTATGGGAACTGTACAATATCTATTTGAATTTTAAAATCTATAATTGTACATTGGAACTTTTATGTTTGATTATTGTTTTGATTCTGTCTCGGTCTCATCTGTTTTGTATGACCATTTCTGAGAATATTGTTGCATGCTTGGCAGAAGGGCACATGTACATTAGATGTGGGGACAGCAGATATACTTTTAGGATGTTGAAAAAAATATGATTGTTTCTCAACTTCTTTTGCAACCATTTTAGTCTATACCAATGCATTTTCCAAATTGTTAACATTGATTTTATATAATAATTCATCAATAAAAATGAAACAGTTTAGAAATGTGACGAAAATCCGTTCGTCCCCTTCTGCTGAGCACATGACAATATTGTACATGTACTGTACTCTTGCAAGCATCTGTGTGATCCCCTTTCTAAAACTGCTTATTTCTCATCTGTTGCCTTCCAGGACTACATACCAAGCCTGACTGATATCCTCCACTCTCGTAAGGCCACCAAAGCCTTCCAGGAGCATGTCATCGACATCAGGAATGTGCCCTTCCGCTTCGTTGACGTCGGCGGCCAGCGCTCGCAACGGCAGAAGTGGTTCCAGTGCTTTGAGAGCGTGACCTCCATCCTCTTCCTGGCATCGTCAAGTGAGTTTGATCAGGTCCTCATGGAGGACCGCATCACCAACCGTCTCCTGGAGTCGTGCAACATCTTTGACACCATCGTCAACCACAAGTGCTTCGCCAGTATTTCCATTATCCTCTTCCTCAACAAAACGGACTTGCTAGAGGAGAAGATCAAGCATGTTAGCATAAAGGACTACTTCCCCAACTTCCAGGGGGACCCGCACTCGATGAACGACGTTCAGAATTTCATCCTCAAGATGTTTGACGTAAGGCGCAGGGAACGCGGCAGCAAGGCACTCTTCCACTACTTCACAACGGCCGTGGACACTAACAACATCAGATATGTGTTTCAAGCAGTACGGGACACTATCCTTCAAGAGAACCTCAAGCGATTGATGTTGCAGTGATGCAAACTCTCCTTTCTTTTCCTAGTGCCTAGTCCCATAAATACCCCTCTGTGTTAGCTCGGTGGAGTCCATCTGGCAATTTTTATACCTTCATTCACAGAGGAGCTTGGAATTTGTTATTGTCAAAGAAGATTGGAACAAGATTGGAACAAGATTGGAACAAACATAAAGTTGTAAAGAAGATCAGCGCTGATTGATCCATTCTGAGGATCGCATCGGCTTTCAGATCTTTTTGCTCATTTTTGTTTTGCTGTTATATCAAAATGTATTATATCTTAGGAAAAGAATTTGCAATTTTCTGTACTGCTTAATACTAAGTGTCGCATGTGGGAAACTACAGATGTTGCTCTCATGTCATGTTGGTGACCAGACTCCAAAGATTGAAAAATCACGATTAAAATCATTCAGTGTATTTGATTTCAGAGAAATGTGATCAATTAGATGTATACTGTACATGTATGCTGCATTTTCAATTGTTTTCAATTGTAGAAGCTAGACAGGTAGGTTGAATTGACTCTTGCATCTGAAGAAAGTCATTAAAACTTCTGCAGACTAAACGCACAGTAGCATGCTATACATGTAGTTTGTAACATCATCCCTCTGTCACCTACAATGTATACAGTACATGTGCATTAGATGTCAATGTATACCTGCATGTACCAGCATTCATACTCTAGCTAGCCAGGTACATAATGTCAAATGACACAAGTAAGTATCGTTTTACTAACTCAATCAAGATCACAAACTCAATCAAGATCACAAACTTATGGCTTTCAACAGATGACTTTCTAGTAAAATGACAAGATGTGAGTTAAAAAGTCATGTTACACTCCCAAATTGAGGTCATGTCTCTCAGCAGATAACTTTCTAGCGTTCTCCTAAAAGAATAAGGTTTACATGTTGTAATTCCGACCCCTGTACTACAAAAACATGGCAGCCGGGCCATTGCATATCCTCATCTGGCTTTGTTGGAAACATATCATGCATAACATTGAGTGACATTCACATACTGTTATGGGCAAATATTTTTTTCTGCAGGTTCCTTCCTCTTTCTCCCACAAAACATGTCCATGTTTGAGCAGTGCTTTAGTGTATGTACACGTAGGTGCTTATCCTGTGGAATTGGTGTAGAATCTCACAATTTCATTAGAAATGTCATGAACATGCCAATTTAGTGGACGCCCCTGGAGATATACGTGTACCCTTGTAAAAATCAGTCTTTCTAGGTTCTAATTTGAATCGACTCCGTCAAACTTGACCTATATTTCCTTCCCAATCTATATTGAGATACAGTTGGCTGAAAATGGACTTTCATTTGAAGAGCTGCGGCATTACGCCCCCATCGCACTAACATTTAGGGAAGCGGATATCAGTGTTTCGTTTGAAGCCTGGGGCTGTGAGATTGAATAGGAACTGTGTGAATGTGAGGAATGGTCTTAAAGGGTAACGTCACTCAAAAACTTGTTTGTCAGATCAGCTATGTCAAAAGATTTGTATGGTACATGTATGGTACTTATTCAAAGTAAACATACACTGTATATATACATGTAAAGTTCATGTAGTTTCCCTATCGATCAATTTCTCAGTAACTGGTAATACAAGTTTGCATGCCCAGGGAGAGAGCATACAATGTAGTGTACATTGTATGCCATAATTAGCAATCAAATCTTTATATCCAGTTATTTGTCAGCTTGGTGTAATTTGACAAATCAAGTATAACCATATACAGGTAGATCTTCATAGTTTTCAGAAATCAGATTTGATATTTTGGTTTAGAAAATTGAATCAATAGATTTTTTTTTTTTCAACTATCCAAATTGGCAAATAAGTTTAAGACTCAATGAAAGTGCATTAAGTTTGAACCCAACTGAAATATAAACTTTTTTTGTCAAAGTCAGTTGATTGCACGACACTGCTAATCTTCGATATATTTTTAATTTATAAGAAAAACAAATTGTAATAATGATTTTTTATATTATCCTCAAAACCCCATTGAAAAAAAAACTCCTTAGGATAGCTGTGCATACTAAAATAAACAGTAAAATATACCACAACATCAGCAGGACATAATTTACACCCACTTTTATATATTTTATGACGTCAACACACTACAACTCAAGTATAATCATCACATGTACATGTATCAAGGTTGTAGAGAAGTCCTTAAATACCGACACCGATACCTATATGTCTGTATAATTATGATGCCAGGAATATTTATCAAGGGCATCCATATTGGCTGGTGGGAGCTGGAAAGTATTCCATATTTAGACGGTAGACATGAACACAAATTTGCTGGTAAAGGTACGGCCAAGAGCCACTTCACTTCATTCAAGTAGAGTACATATACATGGTTGATAGATTACAATGCCATCTTCATGTACAATGGGGGATTTATGTGGAGCTGTCATTAAGTGGCTCTTTGATGAATGTACATGTATGGAAATAAAAGATTCAGTTTGAAATATTGGGCTGTACAATAACAGTTGCATTGAGCATTTGCATGTAGATGAAAGTCACTGGCATGCGCCCAGGACACATGGGCTGCCAATATTTGGGTCAGGACTCGGGACCCCCAAAATGTTGAAAATCTTTTCATAGGGCACATGCATCTAAAAAGTCAGATCTGGACCCCCTGCCAAAAAAACGTCCGTGTGGAGCCCTGAGAATGTGAAGAGATATGAAAGGTATTTCAAAGATATTCAAAACTTGATTTTTTTTTTTTATAGTGCAAAGCACATGTATGAATGCCGTTTCATCATGATCTCTGCAGCTTTCCTAAATTCTTGTAAACTTAATCAATGGTTATTCCCCTCTTTTGGATGTACGGATTTTAGTATGGGTTTTAGTGAGAAACACCGATCAAAGGAAACAAAATACCGGTATATGGTATACTCTTTTATAAAGTTTATATATAGGTGGTTGCTAAAGCAGGGTTGATTGCATTGCTACATTTGGTTTACCGTTTGTCTCTTTCCAGGAGGGAATTACCAAAAGTAGTCCATGATAAGCTTAAAAGGGGAAATAAAATAGACACAGACTATGATGATGTTCTCAGTGTAGCGTACATACTTATCCCATCGTGATGGTATTGGTCTGTGTGACAGGATTTCCTCATCATGTGATGACAGTCGTTATGAAAACATATCTATCAAGTGCTAGTTTGAATCACAGCGTTTGACTGGATCAATTGAAATTCCCTTTTTTGATGGTTATAGGGAAGTAGGTTATTTATATTCCACAGAGTTGAGCCTTTCACCTCAACATGAATGCATATTTGTAGGGTATTTTTTGGTGTGAATATACAGTTGTAATTTCATTATACTGACAACAACAATTTATACTAAAAGTGGTGTTCTCTTTTGAAATATGTATTGCATTGGGTAGGGGGGGGGGGGGAGGTGGACCTGTTTATAAAGACCACCAGCTAATGAAGACTGCCAATCTTCTCTCTTCGGTTTATTTCTCAGTGAAGCTTGTAGTAAAGGGGACCTGTTTATAGAGACAACCTGTCAACACAAACTGTTCTTGTTTTTCTTGGAGAGTATTCCTTGTTCAAACCTACATGAGGAACCTTTACACTTATCCAGAGACAATTATTCATGTTCCTATGGAGTGTTAATATGGTAATACCTTTATACAAAGACCACTAAAGTCAAGGGAGATGATAAAAGTGCTCTTTATAGGCAAGTGGTTCCTCTTATAGTTTTCAGTCATACTGATGTTCTGGTGCACAAGGGAGTCTAAAACTGTAATCTTTGTAGAAATAGGTGGTTTGTTGGTACAGATGGTTGCTGAAACTGGTTTGATTTTACATGTATAGGCCTACAAGTTTTTTTTCTTCTGAATTAATATTGCATGAATAGGGCCGGGTCTCCTCAGTATCAAGACAGACACCCACTAAGTAGTGCCATTCCTCACAGTTCACCACCTCTCTCTCATGTCTGTCCAGACGGTTTGTCCCCTCTCACTGGGAGGGTGCCGAAGAGTTCCTTCACGTCGGGTTGGATATGTCACAGGTAATGAGATTAGTCTCCTCGTATCCCCTCACCCCGAGATGAAATCAATGATCCAGCTAAATTTGATTTCTCCTTTCTCTCTCGCTGTCTTAAACATGGCCGAGAGATAATCATCATCTTCTCGTAATGACTCAGCATTCTGAAACGGAACCGGTGTTCGCTTAAGATTTGAAAAATGAAATGCCACTTTCTTACCTTCCTAGTGGTCGTCCTTAGAGCTCACCTGAGGATTAAATGAAAAATAACTTGCTGAGTTCAGCTTGAGGAGCATGCCTTCAAATACCTCTTGAAAGCCATCACAAAACACAATATTTGGAGGAAGCTGTTTGATGATATTGCACCAAGGCAGACATAGACATGTGAGAGTACTTTTTCCAGTAGTCAAACTGACTTTTGATACTCTCAAAATCTATACTGTACAGTTCATTGTGCAAATCATGGTGAAGATCTTTCTGCTTTCTTATAAACCTGACCTGTGTAGATTGAAACATGCTTTTAATTGCTTGATTATTGCTTGATTATTCTATAATTCCACAATATTTATTTATACTTGTTACAGTTCCATTTTCCCCTATCATTTTCAATGAGTCTAATGACACAGCCTTTTGAAATGTGTTCAAGCTCTGCCTTGTTATCTTGAATCTTAAAATACTATGTATTCAAAAGGTTAATTATTCTAAAATTCCATCCCCCTTTTTTGTCTCCCCTTAGCTTCCTGTGATAAACATTAAATAGATTCCCCTTAATCCTTCTATTCACCCTAAGAAACCTTTTAATTCTCTTTAAAATAGGTATGCACTTTGTGTTAGCACAGTCTCAAATGCTTCAAGAAGCTCACAATTGTTTTGTAACACAAGGCCAGGGAAGTTCCAGTTCCTTTGGAATCCAGTCAAAACATTCGATTAAGTTTTTCTTCATCTTGGATGAATATAAAACACTGGTCTTGCATAAAAGCATGTGATCACTGCATTGCAGTGGCATAATTTCATGAAGTTATGACTCACAAATGCATATGTTTTCAAGGTGACATTGCTCAAATCATCACAAATGAAATTTGAGTCAAATCTAGAAAGTATCACGTCATCTTTGGTATACTGCTGTAACTGCTATAAAATAGATATGTTTATTCTGCTGCTATTTTTAATACATGACCTCAGAGAGTATAACAAGCCAATAAACATGTGCTGTATGTTTTCATAGCCCTGCCCCTTTTCATAATTGAACGGCAGAGTTGGGAGTCGAAGCCAGAGGTCAAAGGTCACCACATGACATGAGATCACAATCTTTCACATAAGCTGTACAGGGGCTATTGTTGTGAATATTTGTTATATTTTGAGTCTCAACCACTTGGACTCGCAAATCATATTTTTGTTGTTGCTGTTTAAATCTTTCTGTATATGTACATGTAGTATTTGAGCTGTAAAGATGTAGAAATTTGAGCCTACAATTATTAATATTTTGTACAGCCAACTATATATATTTTTGCATAATGATTATTATATGATTCTAGCTGTGGCTGTAGTGTGTAAGTGCGATAATGGGTTTTTGCTGAATTCAAGTACATTTTGAAATGTAAAAAATATTGGAAGACAAAAAGATATATAATTAAGCTTAGCTTTGTAGACTTTGGCTTCTGTGTGTGGTTTCTTGTCTATGTACATTCACTTGATGGAACAAAGTAGAATATTAAAATTGAAAGATTTGGGATTAATGGAACAAACAAAAAGGAACAAAAGAGCCGCAGTCCATAGATCTTTCTTTTTGATTAGCAATTCAAAAGAAATGCCTAGCAGTGAAGCGTGTACATGAGAGCAGCAAGCATATCACCTCTGGAAAGTAAAATGTAAAAATAAAATTTATGTAAAGAAGAAAATCTTTAATAATTACTCCAGCATATCCCAAGAGAGCTCCCGTAAGCAAACATCTTTTATGCTCGATATTTATGGGGTTGACACTTAAATACCAACAAGACTAAAATTTACTTCATTGAGCAATAATGAGTGTACATGTAAATTGTATACAGTTGTGCGTTATTGAAAATCAGTGTGATCAAGTTGTTATTGGTAATTAAGTGACAACCATATGTATGCTTTGAAGAAGTGAGCTTTGGAAACCTAGTCTGAAAAACTGAACATGACAAGTATATTGAGTATTTGATTTGATATGATCGAAGCACACAAATGGAAAATGGAGCTCGTTCTTTTATCTTAAATGCTTACAGGGCATCAACCTCTTGGAAATGGCAATTGGTAAAAAAAAAATAGTGCTACTTTTGCATCGTAGAATACTAGTACATGATTTCACAAAGATGTGTAACGATGTCTCCAAACTCCATTTTCCTTGAGTCTTACGTTCTATCCAGTTGGCAGCCACATTGTCTAATCTAAACAAGACATGATTTACAAGAAAAAAGGTCATATGCCATGCCATTTTGATCTTCACTGTACCTGTATAGCTGTAGTAACTCTCTTATCTTGCTCCTAATTTTGTAAGCAATTTTGTAAGCAATTTCCTGCAATTTTAAAGCTTTTTATTAGAGCACTCTAAAGCACTCATATTTCTTTGTTAATTACCTTTGAACTCTATAGATCAAACTTTTTAATTCCATGATCAAGAAAATAATTCCATGATCAAGAAAATAATTCCATGATCAAGAAAATAATTCAAGTACGGCATTTATAAAACATTTGCACAGCTTACTGCTTACTATGGCCACTATTTTAAATATTCACACTTAGAGAATTCTCATGACAAGTATTTTCTCTGTTCACATACTGAGATATTTCCTGCCTTTGTTAAAATAACACTACATTATTTGTGTGATTTTAGTAGTTTTACATGTAGGTGAAAATGTGAACAAACCTATGTGATATACACTTGGTAAAGGAAAGTCTTGTTCATTACTAAAAGGTGATCAAACATGTTAGCTATTATGGTCATTGTGGTCAAGAGAAATTGACACAATAGGCCTGTCCTCATCAGCTCGAGATTGCCAAATATCCCGCTATTTGAACTATCCCAATCCCAAATTATCCAGTTAATTTGCGTCTACATCAGCCCGAAGTTGCAATTGCCGGGATATTTGGTCAAGCTAATCATCCCAAGATATCTTGGGCTAGTTTGCAAAATATCCCGTTCTTTGTCCGGTGTGTCTTTACCAGTCCGAAGTCTCGCACTATGAGCGAACGCTGAGCAAAATATCCCGAGCTCGGGTTTCAAGTTTCGGGGTCAAGTCTCGAGCTGATGAAGACGCGATTTGTAACTTCTGGATTATTTCCCAAATCAGAAATAGCGGGCTTTTTGGCAATCTCGAGCTGATGAGGACAGGCCTATTGATCACGAGTGCCCAGGAAGTAATGAGCATATTCCTCGTGTTTCGCCACCACTGAGAGTCATTGGCATGTTGTCATGATAAATGTTTGGAAACTAATTATTGTGGACGTGCCTTTGGAAACATTCAGGATTGTTCACATTTAAACATCACATTTGACGAAAAACACAGACCAAATTAGGCCTTGCACAGCAAAGTCAGATGATTTTTGGAGTGTCAAATGTCAACCTCTTTTCCTATACAAATGACTGTAATTCTATAAATAAAAAAGTCATGAGGAAAGGGTTTACTCTTTGACATGATTTAAATTCATTTCATTACAGAATTATGGTGATTTTAAATGGATGAAAAGGCCGACACTGCATTAAAGAATTCCATGAACCAACTCTATCCATTTTAACTGGATTTTTCATGCTTTTACAAATACTGTCCACAAGTATTGTGCAGAGACATCACCTTGAAATGTGTGAAATCTGATTCCCCAGGTTATCCCTCTTTTCCACTCCATTACGTCTATTAATTTTCCACCCGAACTGCGGGCCGCACTGAAAAAATTATCCGCACAAATATTTTTTGTCAAAAGCAGGTGCTTACATTGATGGCTATAGTGTGAAGAGCATCCAGTATTGATCAAGTCAATCTCCCTCCATTGGATCTCGACGTAGTAGAGTTTGTTGGGGCATGGTGAGGTAATTCTCTAAATTCAGTTACATGTACAGTCAAACCTGTCTATAAAGACCACCCAAGAGACACAGGAAAAATGGTCACTGTAGACTGGTGGCCTTTCTAGACAGGTTCTTGGATACATGCATCTTCCGAGACAGAGACCACCGAAGACAGGGGGCCTTTATAGAGATGTGGCCACCAAGACTGGTTTGACTACATGTAGTTGAGTGCCAAGTGGTCAATTTCAACACTCGCTTGAAATACAGGCTCCTTTTTGCTGCAGGTGTGTATGGAAGATTGAACTAATGACATCTTAAATGGCTAGTGTGTCCTTAAAAAAGTCAAGGGCCATAACACTTCTCATCAATGACAAATACACATGTTTACCGGTGTGCAAATATGAATATTTTAACTAAAATGGATATGGACTTCGATTCAAATCACAATTTCTCTTTACATTGTCTCTCTATATTATGATTAACATCTATAGATTTGTATTGCTTTAAGTGCTAATGTCAACACCTAGGGTTAACACTTGATGTGTATTTCCTATTGTGTTGCCAGTGTTAAAACTCAACCTTAATACACTAGTTCTTGTGTAAACAGAACATCATCACATCTTTGTAAACGGATTGGCTGTGTACTAGATGTTCAAAGTGTAAACATGATTATTCAGAAGTACATGTACAGATTCCTCTTCACTTCATGTGATTTCTGAAAAGTAACTGCATGACATTTGAATCTGAATTTACTTTTTAAAAACTAATTGGATCAATCCCATTTCATTATTACCAGTGTGAATTTAATTTTGTTGAAAAGGAAAGAAACCGTTTGTCCACTCTGTGATCTGGATATTATATTTTGATGAAATAGTTTGTTTTGTTTATATGATTTGAATGAATATTCTTCCTTTGGCAATTGGTTTGATTGAGTTTTTTTGTTCAGTTAGTAAATCTTTCAACTCTGGATGTACATGTATTCTTCCAATTCTTAAACTGTTACTCTATTTTGTAATTTGTATGAAAGCTTCCTTTTCAAATGTTATTGATTCAATTTATATTTTTATTTCAATTTCAGACTATTATTGTAGATGTACTTGCTTTCTTTTGTAAGTGTTAACAGTTGCATTTTTTAAAGAATTTTCATTTGTCAAAATTCACATTTTTTTAAACATGCCATGTAGACTATATGATGGTTGTTGGGTTCTAAAAGGCGTTTTGTTTAAGGCAGATAAATCAGATATCTTCTTGGGTTACATAGGCAATTCAGTGTTAAAGTAAATCTCCTGATTTTCTTTGTTTGGGAACTGGCTTTGAGTGAAGTTCATGTAGTAGTTTTGATTTTGTTTAAAGAAGTGAGTGTTATTGACCGTTACATCATGACTCCGTTATAGTGAGTTGGGAATGACCGTGGAAACGTTCAATTTGCTGCACAGCGTAGAAATAATTTGCTCAGACCTGTAGTTTTACACTTGTTATGTGTGTTTCCGATTATGTACATTATGAAAGAAAGAAAGAAAAGATTCACAACAGAAAGAAAGGAGCATTGTAAAAGCTGAAATTACATTCAATTTTGATACCTGTTATGTAAAACAAACAAGAGTAAATACTTAAAATTTCAGTGAAATAAAATTGTTAACTTCATTTTTTTAAACATGCATAATTGTATATACTCTGCTGTCATTTTGACGAAATGGAGGAAAAAGTTTGTTTATTACTTGTACGTTTCTAATGTGACGATCCAGTGCCAGATTTCATCATGTTTATATTACACAGAATACATTTATACGTAATTGTACTATTCATTTCTTGAACCATCATCACTTCAAGTTTGTTTTATATATAAATATATATTATTGTATACAGAAACCATATGTTTACATTTCTATGCAAGCTTGTGATGCGGAAATCATGTATGGGAGAAAAAATGACAAACAGAATGAGTTTGATGCTTGCGTAGAATAAAATTTTGAGGGCGTAACAGAAAATGATCTCCGTTAAGGGGACAAGAACCTATGGATGTTTATTATTTTGATGGATAAACATATTTTTAATCTCTTATTATCAGTACATAAGTAGAGTGTCTTTGTATGTATATGTAAGTGTAATATTTTAGAGCAACTATTGTAGAATTATATTTAGGACTTGAGGCATAGGGCACTGGGCATGCACTCCCAAGCTCTGGTACTTTTCTGTAGTGAATCAGCCATATACTGAAATCTACTCCTACTCAAGGTAGTTTTGAATTATTTGAAAGCTTTGTGGTAGCATTAGTGTCTCTCTTGTATGAAGGCCACATTTCTTGGCTGTCTCCATGTCTTTGAAGATAACTTCTAAACACAGAGAAAGTTTTAAGAAATCATTAAAACTAAGTCTTGGGTAACGGTGATTTTGCATGCATTGGCTCTGTCATCATTTTCTTGTTGTTTGATTAAGATAAGTGTGGATGTTGATGTGAGAGAATGTGACAAACCAGAGGAGAGAGTCCGACCTGGTGGTTGGTTTTAATAACGAACAGATAAGAAGAGATATAGATCAGTGATAGTTTGAGAAAATTCAGAAGGGATTCAACTCCCAGCCTGTTGATAGTATTAACTTGACCTCCCCCTCCCCTCTCCTTCACCTCTAATGGAAAAATATAGAGGCAAATTAGTAGTAAGAAGCATTAGTTTCCAGAATTCTAGATTTGGTACAAGTATGTATAATGAACACCAACTCCTGCCTTTCGGTTAAAGAGATAGTTTAGTTCTGTTTTCAGACCGCAAATGTCTTCAAAGTGCATGCTTATTGCTCTTATTCTTATCTTTGACATTTCTAGTGCCCTTTTGGGACCTAAAATTGCTATGGAGGTAATTTTAGACACCAAAATGTGTAAAAATTTAGCCAATCATACCAATTCAGCTCCACTTTCAAAAAAATACGGTGACCGTTAATTAATTAATTAATTAATAATAACAATACATGGGCCGGCTGGTTGTGCATAATATAACCAGGGAGATAACCAACCTGACAAAGCTAACAACAGATCCAACAACAAATCCAACATTGGCATTGGCTGAAATACAAGGTAAAAGGCGCTATTTTGTTTTTTCAACGGCTTTTACAAATTATCGAATATTTGTGGTGGTACACAAATATTAGAAATTGTTATATTTATGGATATTTCAGCCATCTCTGAACCTATTTTGATCAAACAAAGATGATTTTGTCATTAAAAGACTGTCAATACTACTGGGCCAGAAGGGATTAGACCACACAGCGAGGTCACTGACAGGTGGCTATCTCATTAACTCAGCTCTAAACTAACTTAAAGACAAAGAGGATCATGGGGGACCAACAGGCACCGATTGGGGAAGTTTTCTATTTAGAGGGAGCAAGTAGCTACAAGTAGGACATTGGGGCTTTATAATTGTATGTTCTTTCAAATTTGACACTCAGTTTTTCATTATCTCACACAAAATTATTTTGTGTAGCGCCCTCTGCAACAGAACTCAACTTATCCTTTAATGTCTCTCCATCTTATTATATACATGTATACATCATTTGGCACTCTCTCTGCTCCTCCTTGGTCTTATTCTGAAAACTATGTTGTCTTTTGTAAAGGAAAACAATGTTGGTTGTCTTATGCTTGTGCAGATGTCTCTTTTTAAACTACATGTATATACAAATACAGCCAGGTTTGCGCAGACATTAACCAATGACTTGATCTAATTTTGATTTGTTATGACATTTAACATGGTTTAACCAACACCAAGGTGACATTGTTCTCAGAATACCACCAAATAAATATTGAAGTCCCAACCTTTCTAAGACCATCTCATACTTCCATGGAAGCCTTGCACAAGCACACAACATCCTCACATGAACCACTTAGACATAGTTTGGCAAAGTCCATTCCTGTTGACCACAATACGGCATAGGTATCGGCAAGTTGCATCATCATTTTTAGTACACAATACAATTAGTGCAATTTTGTGTTCAACATTGGTCAAACAATCTAATCTAGAGGGTTTAAAGGTAATACAAAGTTTTGGGAAATTTTGAAAATTGGCTGGATAGAGATTCTTTACTGTATTTGGATGCCCCTGTAGATAAGCACTAAAAAATTTAGCCTCTAAATCACTTCTGCTTTTGAGAACAATTTACCGGTGCTCCCGGTAAATTTTAAATAGAATATGTACCTGTAGTTGTGATATGTAATTTCCAAACAGAAATAGTCAATCAGTCGATTTTAGTCCAGAAACATTGTTATATGGCTTAATTTATATCTTGACCTCGAGAGGGAGCTATACAACATGAAAATTTATTATTAACAATTTCATAACTTCAGGCTCAATTTCAACCGCAACAATGATCACTGAATAATGTAGGATCACATATGCCAATATGTTCATTTAACCAACTTCATGACCCCATACCACCCTGATATTAAGTTGGTTTTATTAGAAGCAGAAAAAAAAGAGAGAAACAGGATGGTCTTTGTGCCGTATATCTTGCGAGGTCCCAGTACTACCTAGAACTGCCCAATACAGTGGAAACTCGTTATAATGAAGCCCTTGGGACCAAGGAAATTACCTTGTTATATCAGCGTAAAAGAAACATTATCAAGTGCTAGGACCAGCAAAATCTCCTCGTTATAACATACCTTGTTATATCCAAGCTCCACTGTACTAGGCAGTACTTCAATCATTCATTCAATCATACATTCACCCTAAAAGTATGTTTTTATACAACCCCTGCATGAAAAAAATCTATTCTGTTATCAACAATTAAGAAAAAGAAAGGTTATGACATTTTCTGTACAGAGCAAACTGAAGAGGATCTTGCAGGATATTTGCCAGTTTGTGTTTCACTGATGTCAACTTCAAAAATTCATATCTTTCTTATTTTTGATTGAATATTACTCAAACTGTCACCAATTTGTTTCTCTCATTTTTCGAAACCAACTTGAATATGTCATAATCCAGTGGCCAAACTACCAATTTGCATAGATTTTCGTAATCTCATATTTCAAACACTCACGACTTTCTTATCATTGGTCTGACTTTGTTCACACTTTCACCATTAGTTTCTGCTTTCATACAAATAAAAATGATCACAAGAGTTGGATCGGCTGTTTACTTCAAATTTCACTCAGTCCCCTCATACACTTTACTTCACTCATTTCCAAACATAACCAGAGAACATCTTGGGCAAATTCAAGAATTTTTTCACTTGCATATATTTTCGTAATCTCATATTTCAAACACTCGCGACTTTCTTATCATTGGTCCGATTTTGTTCACACTTTCACCATTAGTTTCCCTTATTTTCAGCTTTCATACAAATAAAACGATCACACGGGTTAGATCGCCCGTTTACTTCAAATTTTACTCAGTCCCCTCATACACTTTACTTCACAAGTTCACTCATTTCCAAAAATAACAACCAAAGAACGACATCTTGGGCAAATTCAATACATTTTTTTTCAATTTTTTTTTTACTTGCTTTTTCACTTGATGCATACTTCATTACATTTCTGGATCATTTGACTAGGTGTGTTAACAGATTTGGTGGAATGATATCTGTCCTATAAACTAAGCCTTCATAAAGTTAAGATCATAAGAACTCTACAGGCTACAATCAATTGAATTAGAAAGAATGAAGTTGATCTTGCATTGCTAGTTTATGATTTTTTTTTTCTCCATCTATCGTAGATGGAGTGATCTCTCTGCTTCACAAAGAGATGTTTATCCACCTGTAACAGGTGAATACACACAAGCCCTGATCATCAAAGGCTGCTACTACCCTAGCCCCCTCCCTGATGGTGGTGGTAGATTAAGGAGGGGGTAGGAGGTAGGGGTGTGACTTAGGCTTCCGGAACGGGTTTGCTGGCTTGTCCCTTATGGTTCTTGGCCAGATGGTCGGTGAACTCCTGGTAGGGTGACCTGCTGAAGACGGTCTCCTTCCACATGTCAGGGGTCAGGTAGCTGTACGTCTTGGAGATGGCCTGGAACGTAGCCTTAGCTGTAGGAGTGAGGATTAACAAAAATAATGAAAAATTACAAAAAAGAAAAGAAAAGGGAACCAGTGAGAAGCCTTTTCACTAGGAAAAGTAAATGAATGTTCTTCTTTTTTGGGGGGGGGGGGGGGGGGGGGGGGAGAGAAATTTATTTGAAAGTCTGTATTATATTTTTAAGTTGAAAATCATACATAATTCTGTAGTATTTCTTCTCCAGCACCCTTTGTTTACATGTCATGTTTAGAGCTTGTGAAGGTTTATTCTATCCATACATGATAAAGCTTCATATATTCTGAACAGTATAAAGCCTGAAAAAGAAAAAAAGAAAAAAGAAGTAAATAAACACAATTGAAAGAAGTAAATAAACACAATTGAAAGATAGTATAAAAACTGGCACCTCTAACTTGGTGTACTTACCAAAGTTGCCGAGGGTAGCGGTCTGTCCGCAGGCGCTGGTGTAGCAATCCTCGATACCAGCCATATGAAGCAGCTTCTTGGGTACTGGGGCACTGACAATACCAGTACCACGGGGTGCAGGGATCAAACGCACCAATACACTGCCGCACTTTCCTGTAACCTAGTATTAGGATGCAAAGGTCTCAAGTTTAAGTCACAATCACTTGGAAGGGTATTGTAAACACTCATTAATTCATAAGATAGTTGGCTTTTTCTTACAAAATAGAATACTAAGGCAACAGTTAAATATTTTCCTCCTCCAAACTGGTGCAAAAATAATACTTTACACCTGTTCTAATCGACAAGAGATTGCATTTAAGCCAAAAGGTCAACTTCTACACAACACTTTCTATAGAGAAAGTATCATACTGTACACCTTTCAAACATAGCAAAAGATCCATCACCTAACCATATATTTTTATTTATAGAAAATAAAGCCAGAAGCTAATGGTCAATGACGTCTGAGGTAATCTTACTCACCTAATACATAGAACTTAACATTGCAAAACAGAAGAAGATTGAAGGAATGCACTATAAGAAATGAAGAAATGGTTCCCGGTGGAAAAAGTATTTAGATTTTAATCCTGTAATATACACTGTAGAATAGAAAGTGTTACCCACTATTTCTGTATTGTTTGACGTTTTTCATTTGTTCTTACCTCTTGTAATTATTGTGCAGTGATTTTTATGATTATTCTTATCATGATGTATGTACAAATTTCTTGATAAAAATAAGATTTAAAAGATTTTAAAACAAATCTTCCTCACCTTGCAGGGTACTGTGTGAGGCTTGCCGATCTTGTTACCCCAATAGCCTCGCCTGACTGGGATGATGGAAAGCTTGGCCAGGATAATGGCTCCACGGATGGCTGTCGCTACTTCCTTGGAGCACTTCACTCCAAGACCGATGTGGCCATTGTGGTCACCAATAGCTACAAAAGCCTGCAAAGAAAAAAAAATATGTGCATATAAAAAGAGTGAATAATGCCTGTGAATTAGACAGTTGATTTGTCAAACTGATGATATCTGCGTAAAGACGGGGCTTTATATACATCTCTGAATGCAGATCTCCAAGACCTTAGTAAGCCTCTAGACAATATCTTCTAGATACAGAATCTCTGATACGATGAAAAGAGAAATGTTTTCTACAGAGTAAAATGCAACATTGGGCCAAACCATTTTCAAGAAATAAACCATGACAATTTGTTCTCTTCTTTTAATTCACCATCCCAACACTTGCACACTGGCTGCATATATGGGTAACTTGGGCTAGAAGCTTGCTCGTTTCAAACTCATCCGTTATTAATCTCTTGAGCGATATCTATGGACTCCATAATCAAATAAATTATTTTAAAATAAATTAAACTGTAACTGAAACTTTTCAGGACATATCCAAACCCAGGAAAAAAAAGTGAGCTTAGCTATGTACCTTGAACCTGGTGCGCTGTCCAGCACGGGTCTGCTTCTGGACGGGCATGATCTTGAGCACCTCGTCCTTGAGGGCGGGGCCAAGGAAGAAGTCAATGATCTCAAATTCCTTGATGGGGAGAGAGAACAGGTAAATCTCCTCCAGTTCCTTGATCTTCAGGTCTGTAAAGTGAGAAGAAATTGATTAGAAATAGTATGCAAGGAGAAAGGATGGTTGGAGTAGAGGTTTCACTCGGGAGGCCCAGGTTTGATACCAAGTCGATGTGCTCGTACCCTTCGGTAAGGCATTTTATTTTCTTTCATTAAGAAAATTAAACAAATCTATTCCGTCAGGCTCAGTCTTTCCCACATCGGTCGACCAATCGAACAATCAGTAGACTGCCAGATTCCACTTTCATCACACCTACACTTGTGTACAATATGGCTGTCTAGGCGTTTCGTTCTCTTCGCAAACTGCTACAGGTGCAAACAAAGTGTGAACATTTCTCACCTTTGACCAACCTGCCGAGCTTGGTTACTGGCTGCCATTCCTTGTCCTCTGGCTTGCCCCTTCCACGACCTCGTCCACGGCCACGTCCGCGACCACGTCCACGACCCCTGCCTCGGTCACCTGACCCAAAGCCGCCACGGAAACCTCCTCTACCACCGGCTGGTGCTGCTGCGTCTGGTGCTGCGTCCGCCATTGCTAAATACAAATTCATGAATAAAGAGTCCCATTAACTTAACTCCCATTAACACAATCAAGAGTATTCTTTCAAAAGATAAATTTTGCAGAAATCTTGATTGCAATAATTTTCATATTTCTGCCCATGACCATTACTCTGAACTGCAGCGTTATACAAAAGATAAAGGATACATTTCACACAAGTGATGCGTA
This sequence comes from Strongylocentrotus purpuratus, assembly GCF_000002235.5. Classification (NCBI taxonomy): domain Eukaryota; kingdom Metazoa; phylum Echinodermata; class Echinoidea; order Camarodonta; family Strongylocentrotidae; genus Strongylocentrotus; species Strongylocentrotus purpuratus. Next base: position 1,493,969 of record NW_022145543.1, on the reverse strand, counting down.
TCGCCACAATCTTGTTTTCACCAAATTGCAGTCGGACCCCCCCCCCCGTCCAATTTAATACGAGTCTCACAGTAACAGAAACAGTCCTAGGTAACCCATTAGATATACTCATTCACTTCTCTCAGACACAGAGTTGACAGACATGACAGAAGACCTTTTAAGTTCAAGCATGAACTGGCATTAACAGAGCTACCAAGTATCACGCATTAGGCGTGACATCACGCATTTCAGAGAAGGCCAGAGAATGAGGATTGTCCGCATAAATGAGGATATCCTTGTATACGCGGACAAAATGCGTCCTAAGAAATAAGGATCGTCCGCATTTTTGCAGATGTTTTTTTCTGCAGCACTATGCAGGTTTCCGATCAGCGCGCTGGCGATACTAAAAACCGGATTCCGCGTAATAAAATAGACTCTACCCCCAGTTCACTTTTATGTGTCTGAAGGATGTCTTCCCAAGGAATTATCGCTCATAATGTAAAAGTCTCTGTAAAATGCATCCAGAAAATCATTGCAGAATCCGTTTTTCGCATCACCAACACGCAGATCATAGGCCTAGTTCAGAATCGCCAGCAAAAAGGCGGATGCGTCTGTCTGCGTAAACAAAGGCGATCCATTTTCTCGGACCAGCGCCCCTACTCAGTCAAGTTTCAACAATCATCAATGCGTAACTAGAGTAAAGGAGCCGGTAATCGGACAGCTCCAGTTTTCGGCCGATCCATTGGATGCATGGTAAAATCCCTTTAAAATGCATCGCATAATAGCACAACACATATCCCACACATACCATACCATGCCAGAGTCACTGAAGAACCACATTTGCAATGGAAAATATATCCTAAAATATCACATTTTAGCGATGTAATCGGCGGTCCCGCTACCCAAATCTGAAAAATCGAGTTTCTTACGCGTGTATGTAAGAAATATGGGTACCATAAAATCAGCTTTATTTCAAGTATTTTTCAGATTTAGAGCCCGATTTTGTGTTAGTCGCGAGCTCAAAAGTATCTCATCGCATGTATTAAATCAATGCAGCCGGACCTTGCCACGCACACACGATATGTCTGTCTAATTCAGATTCCAACTTCCGATCACCGCTGTGCCTGTCTTCGGCCAGGCGAGCACCAGGGAGCTCCGGCGTGGGATACCTGCTCCGCCCGCTTGTGCTGTACATCAGCGCGGAAACGCACGGCGCGTGCGAGCGCTTCCTATTGACTTTTGTACATGCGGCCGTAAACTGAAACGCTCGGCCGATAACTGGCTCCAAAACAGTGAAAATTGAAATGAATATTGTCATGGCAATTCGTGATTTTTTTCTGGGATTCTTTTTTTGTTTAAATAATAATATTTGCTTCATGATTTGAACAAGAAATGATAATAAATAGGAAGTAAAGAGTCCAAAAAATAGGATTTTGTCTTAAGACAGTGGCCGAAAACCGGCTCCTTTACTCTAAAAATAGGCATTTTTCTACTTTTCTACCGGAGAATTACTGCAACTTTGGAAACAAGCTCATCTTAATCCATGGTAATTCTCCAGATTTTGCCCAAAGGCAAAGTAGAATATAAAAGCCTGGAAAGAGAATAGTTAGACTACGCACTTGGGGCGGTATTCTGAACCCTGTGTTATCTCTAATATTGTTGTATCTTTGGAGATAAGATAAAGTTGGTATTCTGAACACTGTTGTAAGTTTTGTGTTATCTTTTGTTGTATCTTTTCTCTCATCTCATTGGCCGCGCCTGCGCTCATAGTTTGGTGCGCTTGTAATTGTGCGTATTATTAATAAAGTGGCGTTTAATCCTTATTTGCATATGCGCACGAGAGATAATATGTCGAGATAATTGGTATTCTGAAAGTTGTTGTATCTTTTATCTTATCTTATCTTGCATGGTATTTACAACAATATTTACAACAGGTAGATCTAGGGGGTTGTTGTATCTTTCGTGGTGACATAATGGCGGCAATATTTCTTGCCCAGAACCGACTTCGTGTCAATAGACGACTTAGAAGAAGATTTTGTGTTGACCGGAAACATCACAGATGAGAACTTTCTAAGAAATTAAATGCTAGGATATGACGATTTTAATGCTCTCATCTTAACCAATATAGTGAAAGCGTGACTTGTCTTCATGATCCACATTCAACATGATGACGCGCGTAATAAGCGCTCAAATAACTAGTTACGCCCAAGATTAGTATGCGCTAGGTGCATCTTCAGATATGGCATAAAGTATTCCTATTGGTTGGCCTACTTATCATGCTTATATCAAACAGATTTTGATTGGTAGGGTCCATACAAATGGGCGTGTCAACAGTGGTCAAAGATAAGATAGAGGTGGTCCTTCAAGAGATAACACAGGGATAAAATGATGTTCAGAATACCAACTTACAACAATATTAGCGCTGTGTTATCTCTGGAAGATACAACAAAAGATAACACAAAACTTACAACAATGTTCAGAATACCACCCCTGGCCTCGACTCCCAGAGGCAGAGTCATCACCTTCGGCTTCACCGAAAGTTCACGGTCACAATGTGCAACTAGACCCCTATTCTCTTTTCAACTTCAGCAAGTTCTTGGCAGATCCCGAGAAATACCAAACCATTATCGGTGCAAAAAAAGCAAGTTTAATTTGTATAACTATGAGCGTCCGGACACACGAAGCCCATCATTTTCTCGATTCATCAACTATAACCAGGCTACATCTGACATGCTACAGTACAGCGGTACAGCCTACACTTCATACATGTAAATGTAGTTCGTGCGAAATGACCAGAGGACACTTCTTTTTCTCTAAAATTAACAAATATGCTGAGGATTCGACGAATTTATATCAATTTTAAATTGAAGCGTTTGTTCGAAATATCAGGACAAAATCATTTTCATTCCCTCATTATTTAAGATTGGCGCAGATTTCTGCGATTTTGTTATGTTAAATTTTGATCTAGTGCACCTACGTGATAATTATTTGTCAAAGAGATTGAAAGTTTGTATATTTTGATTAAAGAGGGCGCTAGATACAATATTACCGTTCAGGTGTGCGTTTTTACGGCGATTTTATAATACAAATAGGGAATATAAAAGCCAATATAGACTTCACCAATCAGACGTAAATAATCATATCTGATTGATACACGTCTGCATGTATATTAATTAAAAAAATCACCCAATCATGCATCCCCTAACGCACGCCCAGGAAAAATAAAGTGTTTTGTTTTTTTGTAGGCAAAGTTATTTTAAGTGAATAGGAATTTCAACACAGCATGAATGCCATGAAAACCGCTACCTGCAAACTTTATGACTACTTGAGATAGACTATGTGGCGGATCACATTTTCTCTCTTTTTTTTCTTATACATTATATTCCAGAATCCATTGTGTTTTTGTTTGCATGCCCTTTGGAAAGCAAAGAGTGAATTAGGTTTCTAAGGACAATATTATACCGTCTGCATAAATCTTAAAACTTACAGTCACATCATACATGTAGCCTACAAAATGAAACTGATGATTTTTTTTAGATAGACAATAATTATTATGTAGGTTTTTGTTGTTTGTATTTATTTTGCTCATGTGGAATTCTCCACTTTTCATGTATACTATTTGTCTTGCTATATTGTATAATATTGTATTTATGTTTAGCATAGTCTAGGTTTAGATCATTCCTATTTATCGTATATACATTGCATTTGGATTGTTGTTTTGTTTATTATCAAGTTGGTATTCTTTATTATTAAACAAGTCTCCTCATTTAACTACCTCGGCAGCATGATCACCGAGGATGCCAGATGTGAGACAGAGATCAAGAGAAGGATAGCTCTCGCTAAATCTTCATTTTCAAAGCTAGGCAAAATTCTGACAAATCGAACAATGAGTATGAGGACCAGAACAAGAGTATTGAATTGTTACATCTACCCAGTACTTATGTATGGTAGTGAACCGTGGACTTTAGCCTCTGATACTAAAAAGCGTTTGGAAAGTTGCGAAGAATGATGAAAATCCCCTGGACTGACAGAGTTAGGAATGAGGAAGTTCTTACACGAGCTGGAGTGCAAAGGAAAATGATAGTGAGATGTTGATTAGGCAGTTGAAGTTCATGGGTCACATTACACGTAAAGAAGGCCTAGAGAATCTTGCTTTGGCAGGGAAATTGTGGGAAGAAGGAGTAGGGGAAGAAGGAGGATACTTTGGATGGACAGTCTGCAGAAATTGTTGGAAGAGAGAGGAGTGAAAGAACTGGGAGTGGTACTAATACAGAAGGCTAGGAACTGAGGGTTGTGGAACAGCATGATCGCCAAAGTCAATCAAAATGGCACTTAGAGAGAGAGAGAGAGAGAGAGAGAGAGAGAGTCATTATCATGACGTGTAAATGTATACTCTCATACCCCAGAAGGGGGTCGCAAGAGTCAATCAATTCTATCATTTCTATTCTCTTCTATTCCATGCAGCTATAAAGGGATTGATGGGGCCGAACGGGAAGAAATGGAGGACTAAGATATGAACTGAAAGAGAAGAAGATCCGAGAGAGAGAGAGAGAGAGAGAGAGAGAGAGAGAGAGAGACGATTGAAATCAAGAAAAGATAGACAGTATAAAAAAAAAATTAAGATGCCCAGGTTAAAAAATAAATATTTTGTTTAACCCTCAAAGCGTAGATTGAGCGCCCTGCATAATTATTATGAGCGGTAGATAAATGAATATGCCAAGGAGAAATCTTGCAGAGGATTACCAAACAAAGCAAAGTTATACTGAATTTTTAGTGGATTTTAAACCTTAACAAAACGAGAAAAAAAAAATCATAGGGCCTACCTGATGCAATTCACTTTCATAATTATTTGGGCGCACATTCCACTTTGTTTGTGTGTGCACCGTGCACGCGCCCCTTCCAAGTGCCACTTGGGGCACGTGTCTCCTCTGCCCCCCTTCCTTTCGATAAGCCACTACCCTAGCTGGAATAGCTCTATATATATCTACGTAGGCTACCGTAGGACAATATTAGTATATAATGAAGGAAATTGAAATTAACTGATGCAAATCATGATACAATTAAAGATACTCGTTGGGGTTTGAGTCCAGGGCTCTGGGAACGATTTTGTCACCGGGGGTGCTGCAGGTCCCTGGGAACGATTTTTTCGATATATATATATACTGCGAAATTTTCGCAACGACTCAGCCAGCCGTTGAATAAGCGGGGGGGGGGGGGGCGGGGGTAAGAAGACTTTTTTTCTTGTTTTTGTTTGGTCCAATTTTTTTTGCTACGACTCAGCTAGCCGCTGGATAAGCGGGGGGGGGGGGGGGGGGGGGGGGGTAAGAGGACATATTTTGTTGTTGTTATGTGTCCCATAATTTGAAAATTTGGTCGTTCGGTATTGGGGGGGGGGGGGTAAGGTCTGTCATTTTCATTTTGGGTCACCAATTATCACAATTTTTTAAATTTATTTAATTATCTATTATTAATTTTGAACATATATAAAAAAAACAAATTAAAAAAAATTCTCTTCGAGGGATACATTTTATAGGATTTTGTGAAAGAAAAATATATAACGTTATAATTGTCTTCTTTCTAATCTTCATTTGTAGCTGTCGGCTGTGTGACAGTTTTGTAAACGAAGCACATAATAATATACATTAAACATATCATACCAATTTTTTTTGCAGGGGGTGCTGTGCCCCCCCTGAAAAAATTCCGGGGGTGCTGCAGCACCCCCAGCACCCCCGCTTCCCAGGGCCATGTTTGAGTCAGGATTATGGCTCATTCCTCTCCAGTGAAAAAGACTCTGCCTATGCAGTGATGTCCGATGATTTTTACTCTAATTTTTTTTAAGACCAATATAGTTGAGAAAATGTTGGGGTTGTCCGACATTTATATTGATATCCATCACTGACATCAATCCGCCACTTTGAAACCCGATTAGTACGTTCCATAATTTGGATCCCCTATATCTGAGACACTGAGACATATTTTTCCATAATTTGTTTTTATGCGAGGTATGGAAAAATGCACATCACCAAGGCCGAGTCTGTAATTAAATGTTTGAGTTATACATTTCTTATTAATGTAACTAGGCCCCTCTTTTTTGTTTGTTTGTTTGTTTTTATTTCCGTATAAAATCATCACAACATACAAATACATACATAAATGAGATATACGGCGGATAGCCCATTTCAGGCGTATTAACAAAATACGCCTGTTCTTCCACGACTTTAAACATTAGATGAGAAGGTGTTTAAATCGAACTTCTAATCTATCAAATTTATGTGGATCATAGATCAACTACTGGCTATAGAATACATATTATTGCCAACACGGAGTGACCTATTATGTCTGCATATTAGTCTTGCCAGTGTTGTACCAATTAATCAAGAGAAAAATAATTAAAAAAAAGCTTTGCATATATACTCCTTCTATAAAGTCCTTTGAAATAAATGGCCTATTATCTGTTTCAACAAATGATTATGATTCAGTGTATTCCAGACTTCATCATGCAAGTATTTACAAGTAAATAGAATAGAGTATCAATATAACTACATAAAGTATTCGCGACTCTAGAGAGAGAGAGAGAGAGAAAGAGAGAGAGAGAGAGAGAGAGAGAGAGAGAGAGAGAGAGAGAGAGTGATATAAATTGAAAACGAGTTTGTAAGAGTAGAGAGAACATTTGACAGAATTTGAAGGAAGAAGAAGAAAGAGAAAAAAAAAAAGCTAGAAGAAGAAGATTATTATTTTTAACAGTAACTGAAATATCAGCAACAAGCCAACAACTGCAGAAAAACAAGAAACAGTAACGAGAACAAAAAGAGCAATTATATAACAACAACATCAAACAGTAGCAACTGGCTAAGGAGCTGCTACTTATCTTAAATTTTTGGCTTTTTCTGCGGGCCCTGTGAAGCCACACATCCGCAAATTGTTTATTTCTGTTTTACTTGTCGTTCATTTCTGCTCAAAATTCGAAATGTCATTTATTGGAAGAGGGTTGGTTTCTGTCATGAGAAATGCACCAAATAGACTTCGTGCCAATCAAAACAGGGTAAGTTCTTATTAGAAAAAATACCTATCATAGATTCGTTTCATGAAATGATCAACATTCATTCACGCCCACTCTCAACATTATCCCACGTATTGATTTATTTGCTGGTTAAATTTATTTCTGGTGGGTTTCCATATTTTATTAGACATTTTTTGGAGGCCCTATATGTCTTCGGCCCTTTGCAGTTCGCACCTCACATTTCATTTAAAATTGACAATAATTTTCTGTTGTATTCTTCTAGTGCTTGATTTCATCTTAATCCTCATATTCTGGAGAGTAAATGTGCCACAAATCTCTTTCAAATTTCGAACATTTGAATGAGTTTGACTTTGAAAATTGAAGTTTGAGTCGGACAAGGTCATTTGTACAAAGCCAAGCCTAAAGCACTCCAGCAAAGCATAGAGAGTCAATGCTAATGCGTTACAGTGTTACTTATTTGATTTTACTGATGACAACTTAAAATCTCATAACCTTCTTATTTTTAATTGATATTTGCTCAAACTTTCACTGCACTGACCTCTTCCTCCCTTTTTACTGCTTCTAGACTATTAAAACAAGCAAATATGCTTTCTTAGCAGTCAGGTAAAATAACCACCATCATAATACTATTGTATAAAAACTTAATATCAGGGTGGACTTCCCCTTTTACTAGTAGGGCTAGGCGAAGAGGTGATAATATGAAATATGTTATTGATATCATGAAGCATTAATTGGCACCCATTCCCCTGCATGAAAACACACATACATGTAGGAGCATTACTATCCTGGCTGTGTAGTAAAAGCTTAGACCGAAAGCTTCAGTCTCTATATCGTCGGTTTTTCCACTGAGACTACATCTGGCTCCACTAGACCTCCGGATATAGAGACTGAACGATCTCCTATGCCATCGTATGTTGAAGATATCACGGCTAGATTTTAGCCGATAGGCCCCTCCAACAAACATGACAAACTTGAGGAGAAATACATCATTTATCTTCAATTGCAGTAATTTTCTAGGCAATTGTCGGTCCCTAAAAGTTCCCTTTTTACCCCCCTTCCCCACGAAATAGAAATATAAAAGAAATAAAAGGACTTTCCGAGCTTTTGGCTGCTTCTCGATGACCCACATCAAGCATTCTGACCGACAGAAATCAAAATGGTGGCTAATGAATATTCAAATACGATAATGAGGATGGTTGACCTCGCCTCGGCTAGCTCCTCTGCGCGTCACGTCGAGGATAGCGCGCACACGTGAAGCAGACAACACGTCTATGAATGAGGTCAATGGGGTGGAGACTAAAAAACTTTGTCATGAATATTCATTACTTTGATTCAAGATGGCTGACGTCTGAAGACAGTCAAGTGGAAGAGATAATAACACTTTTTTGAAGAAGATTTCATATGCAGAGGTCCAAGGTACATATTTTCTTAATGTTTATCATGTGTGGTTTAATTCTAAATGCCAATTGTAAATGCCAAATGCCAATTGTTATTATGTTAGTGCATGCGATTCTTACAAAAAAAAGGATTTAACTTAGCATCAGGGCAGCATCGGCGATCGTTCAGTCTCTATATCCGGAGGTTTAGTGGAGCCAGACGTAGTCTCAGTGGAACAACCGACGATATAGAGACTGAAGCTTTCGGTCTAGTAAAAGCTGTGCTTTTGATTCTCAACATTTCAAACACCACTGTACAAAACTTTACTGATTTCACTAAAAATCGGTACTTTAGTGACAATTGATGACACCTAAATAGCAGTAAAATACATTTTTTTCAACTTACTGATGTTAAAAAGAATAATTTAAAAATTCAAATTGTAAGTCTAGTGTCAAACTTCACTTACAGCTGCATCGACATGATTGTGTACAGTCTATGCAATATTGTGTGGTGTGTGCATTTGTGTATTGACTTCTAGGTCCCTGCCTCACAGCATGTATGCAGTGCTAGAGGTCAATACGCATTAGCATTGACTCTCTATGCTTTGCTGGAGTGCATGAAAAGTGATGTAAACAATACCTTAAATATGTTCGTAATCATCTATGCCCGCACTCGACAAACCTCGCAAACCACCTTGGGGCTATTTTTTCTACTCGTACAAAGCACTTTGAAATGAGTTAAGAATTTAACCTAAAACATGAAAATTGATACTGGGGTGATAGCACTTTGCTTACCGGTACCTTTCACATGTTCCTGATGATAACAAGCTAAGTATGCGATAAACATTGAAAAAATGCTGACCTCTCACCAGAGTTCACGATGTTTGTTCTGTTGGAAGCCCATATCCAGAGATGGATACTAAATACAAATACATGTGGTTTACATGTACATGAAAATTGCTGTTTTTGCGTTGCCAATTTGATATTCACTTTCGATAATAGTGATTATTTTAGTGTACTAAGGTGCACGCACAGAGTTTGCTGAATTTAGAGAACTCCTTGCGGGCAACCCTTTTAACACAAATGAAAAGTAGTTTGCAATGCAATTTAGTTTTTTTTTACATCACTCTTTAGCCAGTATGTGGAGGTATATGGGTTCCAACGAAGGCTAGGTAATATCAATATCATGTTATCACCTAGCCCTTGAGGATAAGACGAGGGTGATTTGCAGACATGCAGGGCCGTAGTCAGAGTTTGACGTTTGTTTTTTTTTTTTTTTTTTTTTGGGGGGGGCGCACATACAAATGTACATGTATTATTGACGTCCTGGGGAGGGGTCTAAAAAAGTTCAACCGATCTTGGAAATTTTTTGGGGGGCATGTGTAGTAGGCTCTCTACAGCCTCTATGATGAACTGAGTTTACTCTTGGACATCCACCAACAAGTTTGAAAGCTGCCCTTATAAATCCCTAATACCATAGTTATCATCTACACCCTGAGGCATATGCGGCTTAAGGTTCTGTTGCTGTGTTTCCTGATGGAAATGAAGACCATTTTTAATCCCTCTTTTCTCTCATTTTATTTACTAAATTTTGTTAGGTTTGTCTGCGCACTGTGGTACGACATAGAACCACAAATGATAACGGCGGTTTGCTGTCTGCCCCATTTTCAATGCGGTTTGGATTGCCCAAGGTTGTTGCTGTGGTAGTCCCATTCCTTTATTTTGGTGCGACAATCAGCAAGGAAGGGGCTGCTTTCCTGGAGGAGTATGATATCTTTGTTCCTGAGGATGATGACTAGAGTGCTTTCTGTGCAAGAACTTTTGCAAGTAAGATTATTTGTTAAATTCCAAAAGAGGCTATAGCCCACAAGACTGACATGTCTGTCTCCTGAGACTTCTGGTAATTTTTTGAGGGTTTTGACTTTTGAGGGTATGTGACTGTCAATGAAATGATTGTCACCAAACCATTCAACAAATATTTCTATTGAATTTTGTTTGTACATAGATAATTTATCAGTTACTTGCCAATATTGTGTTGTATTGTGTTGTCTTAAAATGATTAAAGGAGTACAAAAAAAATGTCAGACATAGATTTGCCCTGGTTTTGTTTTGATGGTTCTTTTAATTAAAGTTAAATTTTTGTTCAAGAAGCTAATCTAGTTGTTGGAAAGAATCTAAGCAAGATTTCAAATTTTGAACAATTGATCCATTAACATCATCCATGTTAATAAATCTGCTCTTTTCTTTGATTTTGTTCAGTTTCACAGACCTCTGTCCTGACGTTAGAGTGAGTTAAGATGGGACACGGTAGCACTTGGTAGATAGAACATCAATCTGCAATACCTAGAAGTCTAAATCTCATTACTGTTAGTATTTATGGGTATGGCAAGGTCTTATTGGAAAGTTTTTTTAAATTGAACATTATGTGAATATAGAAATGTTATTTATATGCAAATATATACAACCTTAAATCTTTCTAACAACTTGATCTTAATGATTTATTAATAGTATTTGGTAGAGAGACTGTATGAGTTAGAACTTGCTGTAGAATTATTAACTATCACAAACGTCAAAAAAATGAGCTATAGAGGAAATTTAATAAGTAGTTATATGCTTGTACTTCTAGATATAATGTACTAATTATGTAACAGGCCATTAAAGTGACTGCATATTTCAGCTAATCCTCATCTTAAATGACATTAAATGTGGTTTATTGAATATGTTGATGATTGTGTTATGCTGTTAACATGAGAGGAAATGTTAAGAAAATATCATACCGGTACTGAATAATCCATGAGAAACTTAGATATTCTTTATTAGAGCCTATATACTGACTTGATAATATGCTGTTACTAGCCAGGAATTGAGTTTAGGGTGAACCTATCTCTTATCACTGGTCTTAGCCCTAATCTAACTCAAAATTGGGCCAAAATACTGAAGTGATTATGATATATGTTTGAAGTCTTGTAGAAACACATATGAAATGACTTACTAAAAAGAAACTAGCACCATTATTTTTATGATAGCACAAACTGAAAAAATAAAATATGCATATTAATAATTGGGGAAAAAGACACCCAACTTAGTTCCAGGGTGTGCTGTAATTGTAAATCAAGTTTTTTAAGAAATCAAAATTCACCAACAAAAATGTCCCTTTTCCTGAATGATTATAAAACAAGACTTTTTTGAGGGAGTGCACGTTATTGACAGTATGATATAAAATATTCCTTCACAGAAGTTGTTAATAATGGTTGAAGTGCTTAGATAAACACTCACTAGATTTAGATACATGTAATTTGGTATTTTGTTATATATATGTACTGCTGATTGAGCATGTCTACAAATTCCATCTCTAATTGTATAAGAATATTTCAGGTAACGGTATCACTAATTTAAGGGTAACTAATAGAATATTAAACCAGGATTTATTATAAGTACACTACTAAACGGGTGATCCCTCACTAAACAGATATAACCGTCTCAGCCAGACATACTCTCAATGAAACATGCATTGATACAAGAGACTGAAGCTTTCAATTGAATAAAACATATTTAGATATTTCTCAACCATTGTACTATATAAGTAAATGTAATTTTGTCATACATTTTTTAATGCAATTGATAATGTTACACTGCAATGTGAAACGCTATTGAGAATTTGTGAATGGTGTGCAATTCAGCTTTTGGCTGCAAAGCATTGACAGGATTCAGTTAAAAGAATATTGACAATAGATAATAAAACAAGGTACACGTATTGAATCAAATTTGAAGCAAGCTTTCGTTTTTATTGTCATTTGTTCACTGCACATTGTGCTGACATCAATACATGTCATGATGTTAATGTTCATTGATGTTTATGACATCTTTTTGCAAACTATCAACTACTCAAAACTGAAATAGTGAACCGTGTCACTATTCAATTATATTTACAATAAGGTTATGTTCCTATCTACCAAAGCTTTGTCATTGTCATAACTGCCATATCTACACTACAAATAAACATTTCCTTTGACTTAAAGCCTCTCTAAAGTGTTTGGAGCTCCACAAATTTGATGGCAAAAATTCACTATTGTATAATGATGTGAAAGAGGATATCATTTAAAAATAAACTTCTGCAAGAAGCAAATGTGTTTGAAGACGAATATTGATATACAAAGAATATGACATTAAGGTTTTCTGCTTACTAGAGTAAACCCAAATATGCAATTTTTTCATCAATATTCGTCTTTAAACAAGTTTGTTTTAAAAATCCTTGCAGAAGTGTTTGTTAAATCCCCACTGCACTACTTATAGCTACATGTACTTGCGCCCTCTATATAGCAAACAATGCCTAATCGGTGCCTGTTGGTCCCCCATGATCCTCTTGTTCTTATGTTAATTGAGAGCTGATTTGATGAGATAACCACCTGTCAGTAACCTTGCACATCATTGTAAAATTTAAGTTAATTTTTGCCAACAAATTTTTGCCAAATTTGGGGCTCCCAACACTTTAGAGGGGCTATAAACTCTAGTACAGTTTTATAAAACACAATATTAGCTCTTCATTGCAACTTTTGAAATACATTAATATAGGAAAAATAGTACAGATAATAATATGGTACAAATATACATGGTAGAGATAAAAAAAAATCACCAAATTCACCCCCAAATCACCAAATTCAAAGAATGCCCGATATCAATGCCAATAAGGGTTAAGTTTATAATAAGGAATTCATTTCAATTTAGATTTTTGGCTATTGAATTTTTGTCACAAATGTAACACGCTCTCACAACTTTACTTGTGGATATTGTGTGCTCATGCCCATACTGAATGAACTCACCACTGATGACAGCTATGTCAAAAACCGAGTTTTCCTCTTACTCCCAAATCACTAAAAAAATTACCAACATTTTTGTTTTGGTGACAAGGTTGAAATATCTGGCAACACTGATCCATCACCAATTACAAGAACTTATACCAATCACAGAAAAAATGTTCTGTACGTCATTACTTTCATTTCGGTATAATTTAAGTAAAACATTGGCTTCAATATTACTTCTAAAATGAGTCTTTGCAAGTTTAACACACTCTCATCAAATAGGGTCAGCATGTAACCCCAGCCGGACTTGGCTTCCATGTGCGCAGATGTATATTATTCTTTATTTCTTCATACTCCTTATCCTTTAGCGTTAGCCCATGATAGCATGCGACATAAAGTGCTTTTAAGGTTGATTTGATATATTGTAGCTGTACTCGAATTCTTTTCTTTTTAAGGGATTGATAAAAATTGAGTAAAATCTTGAATACCAGTGGTGGCACGGGGGAAGTAAGAAAGATGTGACACCTGGGTATATAAGCACCTTATCTATGGACAAATGCTGGGCGAGATCTTCCTTTTTCTCTCTTTTATTTCGGTCATGAAACAAATATCGAAATTTCAGTGCCGGGTTTTGTTTTTTTGCACCCCAATCAAATTTTATTGTAAAATCCAGGCTTGTCCCCCTCATTTCCTGGCTCGTCAGAATTATTCATTTTTCACTCGAGAATTGCTCTTTTTATTCGGGTCTTGTTATCTTCCTTATTTGCAATCGAGAAAAAACAACCTTTGCCCGCCCAAACTTCCAATTTCCCTTTGCTTTTTAAATCTCGGTGCGGGCTTTGTTGTCTGTGTCACCACCATGTAACCAGGCTCTAAACCCCTTGAGCTTACACTCAAGAAAAAGACACAACTCAGTATAAATGTATATTAACATTGCGGTATGATACATTGAACAGAATGACCTGTATTTGAAAGTTTTCTTCTTTCTTATAATTACCGACGCTGTGTATAGGTGCGGTCTAAGATTGCAAAATAAAATCAATTCGTTAATGTCTTTATTTTACATTGTACATGTACTTGACCTCAGTCAAGTAAAGTACAGCAAAACGTCGTGTGGAAACTAAAAAGAACATAAGCCATTCTCTATTTATGTACATGTAGTTGTGTCTTGTATGTACAATACAAATTAAACATTATCACGGAAAAGCATTCACTGTGAATCAGCCCTTCAGTTTTATAATTCTATAGACGTAGTAAAATGTACTGCATCACCGTTGTCCTAAATACTAAATGCTAAATACTGTCTTATTCTCTCGTCTGCAAACAGTTACAGAGCGTCAATAAATAGCCATCTATCTAGGCACCCCCATAAATACCTTGTTTAGAGGGGCTTGGTAACTGACTTGAGAAAAATTATTTGGGGAGTCTGCCCTGCCGATCCGCCACTGGTTGATGGAACAAAGCCTGGCTGAGATCTCGATGGTGCAGATGGTACTAAGAGTTTACTCCAGTGATTTAAATGTTCTACACCAATGTCAGTCTGGAGAAGATCCATCACAATGTCGACATTTTTAACGTAGGACTTGAGGTCTTCGTCATCTAGATCCTCTAAAGTCTTACATTCCAACTTTGGAACAGCAATCGCCAGATTACTTTTAAATTGTTTACCTTTTTCTTTGAACTGAGCAACATCCAACTCCCATTTATTTGTTGTTTTAGTCAATGATTGCAAGTGGACAGTTCTGTTTTGGTTCAGTTGTGCCAATTTAGTCTTATACTCGTCTTCAATTGATTGCTTTGCATTGTTATGTGCAGAACGCAGCTTGTGTATTCCCTGATCAGCTTCACGGAGATTGTTCTCCAAGGTTTTCAACTGAACCTGATATTGGCGTTTGGCATCTTCGGTCTTTTGACTTAGCTCTTCCAGAAATTCGTTTCTTGTCTTGATTACAATATGGTCGGAATGATTTCCTCGGAAGCACTTAAAGCATATGAAGATTAGGCAGGTACTGCAATACATGTCTCTACGCTCTTGGTTGTGTTCAGTACATGTGGAAGTGCCTTTGGGCTTTCTACTAGAAGGCCCTGGCTCTTTACTCAAATCCTGGTTCAGGAGCCCCACGATTGGTAGGTTTCGACTAAATCCATTCACTCCACTCTCTGGTAGTATGGTCCTCTTTTTGCAAGTGGGACAACAAATAGATGTTTTCAATGGTGTCCCCAGCTGACTTTCATCGAGCGTATCCAGACATTTTTTGCAGAACACATGCCCACATGCGATATTACGGGGATCATGGAGGATATTTTTGCAGATAGCGCAAATGAGATGTTTTGAATGTAATGTAAGCTTGCGTTTCCTCTCCATGTCCGTCTTACTCTTATAACTTAAATCCTGAATGAAAGAGAACAAAAAAAGAGAATTTAAATTCTGTCTTAGCCTATATAATTGTCTGTTCATATTGTCAAGATTAATCTGTAGACTGATTAGTCTTGTTTACGAAATATTACGAGTGAGAAACATTTTTTTGCATTTTGTATTCTTTTAGGGATGACGGTGAAAACAATGATGTGTGAAACAAAATACATACAACAGGATGCGTATTATGTCTGACTTTGCATTTTTACACTATTTTAGTAAAAACAATTGTACACAATATATCTACATGTAATATTTTTTTTTCTCCATTATAACATCTCCGAATTTTGCTAAAAAATATCCATAGCCGTTCCCATTGCAGACATTCCTCAAACTGTTTGAAACCGATTATTTTTTCCTTTTCTATTGTAAAAGAAATAACCATTGTCACATTAGAGCACTTGCCTGAATTATAAACGTTCATCCCACATGTGTTAATAGGCCCACATATCCATTATTGTGTGCAGTGCATGTCATTTTCAGCAAAATTGAATTTCATTTCAATGCATTCCAAAACTTTAAAACTATACGCATCAAGTCTAATGTACATAATCAACCTTTCTCAACTGATACCGATTGAAACCATTTCTTCACTATGTATTGACATGACCAGTTACTGTGTTTAACTCTATATTTAACAAGGCAAATGCTATCACTTACCATCGATGAGATCCTGATAAGTCTACTGTTCACCGAAAGATGTGCTTTGGGCTTAATCTAAGCAACGTACCAAAATATTTATGTAATAGAAATTATGCTCCCGCCGTAATATCGGCCTGAATAAAGGCCATGCTTTGCTTTTCTAACCACGTCGTCACAACTAGTGCACTGATTTTTCATAAATAACAGGAACGCATAGTTGAAATCAGGGGCATAGACATGCTCTAAAAATAAAGGATAGTCTCGCCCTCTCGGGCTTAACTAAATGCTGTTCTTAAATCCTGCGGAAGTAGATACCTCTGAATTCCTCCTTCTTTCTTCTTCTTCTTTTTCATATAGCCGGAAAGCTGTCATGAAATTGATCATCATTATAATTTCATGATAAAAGTAAAGACAATAAAAGATAAAGGAAAGACTAAATATTTTAGGGTGATATCTTACAATGATTACCTTAATTTTAGAAATGTCAAACATTTTGTATGGAGTAAAACTGCAGGATTACATGGTACACTGAGTGTTATAACATCATTCTTCTATACAGATACAGATAATGAACGGAAGTATAAGATGCAAACCAGTTTACTGATACTTACGAGATGCCTAATTCTCAAAAGTCGACACTATGAATTTCTAAAATAACCTATAGTCTTAGGCCTAATCGATGAAACAAATAAATATATTAAAAAAACTTGGCTATTAAGTAGGCCCACCCTCGTTTAAACCGCACAATATTTGTCAATGATCGAAAAGTATGTATCAGCGGGCCGGGGAGAGGGGGGGGGGGGGGGGGGGGTGTACCATTTACCTCCATGTACTACGCCCGAGTTGGAATTCCCCAGAACGACGCCCGAGTTGGAATTCCCCAGGACGAGGCATTGTAGAGTTATACCACATGCTATTGTGTTTGTGCGTGATTTGTGTATTACCATGGACCTGGTATTATTCACATAACACAACCGCAGATAAGCGAATGTCGAATAAGATCATTTTTTTAATAGGATACGTACGCAAAAGAGCCTGAGGCTGGCCCTTGGATTGATCTGTAAAGAAAAAAAAATCTGTACGATGATCGTGTTATATTCAACGATTCTTCGCTGCTCCTTGGTGAAGAATGGTCTATATCCTCTATCCTTGTGGTTGATTTAGGCTAGTCTATTCACTACCATTATTCCTCCTTCAATTTTGCTTCTATGACCCTTCCCGCAAAACCTAATCTGGCATAGGGTGCGTTTATCGTGTCTTGCCACGATATGCACATACTTATATCGAACCCCACTATTGAACCCCACTACAGGGTGAGTCAGAAAAAAATGTTCCACTTTTTAAAAGTTGTATTGTTTGAAGTGTGACTATTTAATGAGGGGTTTCATGATATTTCTTGATGGGATTATCCTTTCAGTACATTTAGGTACCATTTTCATTTGAATCCCTTCACGCATGACTGAATATCAGACAATCTTTACAAGACTGCCATATTTCACTTGCGCCAACCTACTGGGTGAGAAATAAAACAGTGCATTGACCAAAGACAGTCAAACAGACACAGACACAGTACAGACACACACCACACACACACAAACTCTCGCACACAAACACACGCGCACACACAAACACGCACACACCACGACCAAACACACGGTTACAATTGTCTCATAATTTCTCCTTGATTTTTATAAAGATCCCTGAATGTTTAATTGGCATTTCCCTGTCAATCTTTCCCATTCACTACCACCATCATATCATCATCATTGTCATCATCTTAATCTTAATCATCATCATCATCATCATCATGAAGTGCACATGAATTCTCTCGACTTCTTCTTGTGGGGGCACTTGAAGTCAAGGATATTCAGCAGCCCACCTGTGAACATCAAGGAGCTTCGGAGGAGAATCGTGGACGCGACAGACGTGGTACGCCAAGATGGGTACATGATCCGTCGTACTTGTCAAGGAATAGGGACTTTTAGATTTGCACGTCAACAGCTTTGACTGTAACGTGTGACGTCATTTTAAGGCACTGCGCATGCGTTACGTCGTCTCAGTCGGCGATCGAGAATGCGTCAACCTTGATTTTCCTAAATCTAGTACATATACATACATATTGATATTTATATAGCGCCTTTATATATGCTCAAGGTACTAGTATGCCGTGTGCGCATAAAATATACAATTCAACAGGTAGACAAAGGAACATCCCTTCCCTGCATGCTATTATGTAAAAATGTGTAGAACAGGTGTCACATGCATATTCACCTGTTCTACACATTTTTACATAATAACAGTGAAAGGATGTTCTTTTGTTGAGGCCGAGGAACTGTATATTTTGTCCTCTTTCTTTGTACGTGATGTTCATAGTGTTACTTCATGCATGCATGTATATCGTCGAGTGCAATCTAAAAGATTAAGTACGTTGACACGCATGATCAGTCGGCGTTCGTCGTGTTCTCGTCCACTCAATCTAAAAGTCCCTATTGCTTCACCGTGCACAACTGTGCATCAGGAGGAATGGCGGTCATGTGGAGGATTCAGTATGGAGGATGGAGAACTTTTGGGAAACAGATTTATTGCTGTACCTCAATAAAATAACTCAACAAATACAAAAATTGTTTGTGTTTTTATTCACCGACGTTTGCGGTATTTGTGTGTGAGTGTGTGCCTGTGTGCGTGTGTGTGAAAGTGTGTGTGTGTGTGTCTCTCTCTCTCTCTCTCTGTCTGACTGTCTTTCTTCAATGCACTGTTTTATTCCTCACCCAGTAAGTTGGCGCAAGTAAAATATGGCAGTCTTGTAAAGATTGTCCGATGTTCATTCATGCATGAAGGGATTTAATGAAAATGGTACCTACTGGGAGGATAACTCTATCAAGACATATCATGAAACCCATAATTAAATATTCATACTTCACACAATACAATTTAAAAAAGTGGGACATTTTTTCTCACTCACCCTGTATATACGAACGTGATTTGCGGGATGTCGCGTTTATCGTCTCTTCACGATTCAAAATGTTTGACAGGCACATTCATATATTTTATCTTAAAACGCACATGAAAGACTCGCATATGCTGGATTGCCGGGTATTGTATTTGTAGATGGTGTGTGAAAATCAAAATTTTTCCTGTAAATAATTTGAAGCCTTGCGATTTAGTAACACATACAAAATGACTTTAACAAATACCAATAAAAAGCTTGCACTCTCATTTATATTATAGCACAAACCATAAAACAACAACAATCAACTAGCAAATAATTGAGAAAAAGACACAAAGCTAAGTTCCATGATGTGCTGTTATTGTAAATCATATTATGTGTGTTTTTGTTTTGCACAGAAAACTAAATTAAACAACAAAAATGATCATTTTTATGAAACATTTCATTTTTGTGTGAGTGCACGTTATAAACGATATAATGAAAATGTTCATTTACAGATGTTGTAAATAATGTTTGAAGTGTTTAGATAAAAACGATAACAAAGTATTAAAACAGGATTCTTTATGTATCCCACACTTCACGGATATAACCGTCTCAGCCAGACATAGTGTCAATAAAACAACTGTTGATACAAGAGACTACATATTTCTTAGCCACTGTAGTCTTAAGTAATTTTTCATACGTTTTTCATACGTTGCAACTGATAGTGTTACATTTGAATGTGAAACGCTTTGGAGAATTTGTGAATGATACGCAATTCAGCCTTTGACTGCAAAGCATTGTCAGGATTCAGTTAAAAGAGTATTGACAGTAGATAATAAAACAAAGGTTTACGTGTTAAATAGAATTAGAAGCAAGTCTTCATTTTTATTATTATTTGTTCACTGTACACTGTGCTGACATGAAGAAATATCATGATGTTAATGTTTGATTTCTATGACATCTTTTCAAACTATCAACTACTCAAAACTAAAATAGTGATTCGTATCATTTAAATTATATTTACAATAAGGTTAGTTCATATTCACCAGATCTTTGTTATTGACATAACTGCCATTTCTAGAAAACAGTTAAACATTACCATTGACCGATTTATAAAACAAATATTAGCTCTGCATTACAAATTTTGTTACAAATACCCACTTTGGTACAAATATACATAGTAGAGGTAAAATCACCTAATTCACCGAAAACCACCGAATTCAAAGACTGTTCGATATATATTATCAATGCCAATAAGAGGTAATATTCGTGATAGAGTATTTATTTCAATTCATATATTTGGCTTTTGGCTATTGGTCACACTTGTAATATGCCTCCCCCTCACCTTAATCGTGGATATTGTGTGCCCAATACCCATATGAACTCCCCACTGATGACAGCTAGTAAAAAAAAAAAAAAATCAATTTTCCTCTTACTCCCAAATCACCCAAAATAAAAAATTACCGAAATTCTCTTTTGGTAACAAGGTTAAATTATCTGGCGACACTGACCCACCACCAATTTCAAGAATATACCAATCAGCAAAAAAGGTTTTATATGTTATATATGGTTATAATATATTTAAAAATATTGGCTTCAAATATTACGTTTGAAAAGAGACTTTGCAAGTGTACGACACTCTCATGAAACAGAGTCTGCACGGAACTTGAAGTCCGACTTGGGTCCCATGTGTGCAGATTTTTTTGATTTTTTAAATTTTCTTCATACTCCTCATCCTTTAGCGTTAGCCCATGATAGAATGCGATACAAAGTGATTTTTGGACAAATGATGGGAGAGATTTTATTGCTTGTTTGTTTGTTGTTGGGGGTCTTTTTGTCATAAAAAACGGTATTTGGTTTTCGCATCCCAATCCAAATTCATTCGATTGTCAACTCCAGGAGTGTGTACCTCATTTTATGGCTAGTCAGAATTATTCTTTTTTTCACACGGAAATGGCTCTTTTTCGTCGAGTCTCGTTATTTTCGCCTTTTGCGAACGAAAGAAAAAAAACCTTAGCCCGCCCAAAAGTATCTACCATATATTTGTGTCACCGTCTAGTACTCTAATATAGCCTACACACACTCAAGTAAAAAATCACACAACTGAGTATAATCATTATGAAAAAGAAAACGGTATGATACCTAGAACAGAGTGGCTTGTATTTTGAAAGTTGTTATTCTTTCTTATTAAACTGAAGCTGTGTATAGGTGCGGTCTAAGATTGAAGAAGAAAATCAATTTGTCACTTTCTTTATTGTACATTGTACATGTACTTGACTGAGACACAGCAAAACGTCGTGTGGAAACGTAACATAACATAAGCCATTCTCAATTTATGTACATGTAGTTTTGTCATGTATGAATGCAATATAAATTAAACATTATCATCAAAAGGCATTCACTGTAAAGCACCACTTCAGTGTTAGAATTTTATACGTGTAGTGGAAGCTGTAAGATCACCGTTGTTCTGTCTTATTTTGAACTGTGTTCCCCTTTTACATCAACATGATCATCATTCTTAATAACCTTACACGTCGCTGATTATGAATACAATCTAGCATTCTCTAGAGGAACGATTTCTCTTCACTTGTCTGCAAACAGTTACGTAGCGTCAATAATTATAGCCACCTATAATTATATGCACCCAACAAATACCTTGTTTAGAGGGGCTGGTTAACTGACTTTGGAGAAGCTTTTTGGAAAGCCTGGTGTGTGGTTCCGCCACTTGATGATGGAACAGAGCCGGGCTGAGGTCTAGATGCTGCAGATGGTACTAAGAGTTTATTCCAGAGCCGTAGTTGTTCTACACCAATGTCAGTCTTGAGAAGATTCATCACATTGTCGACATTTTTAACGTAGGACTTGAGGTCTTCGCCATCTAGATCGTCTAAAGTCTTACATTCCAACTTTGGAACAGCAATCGCTAGATTATTTTTAAACTGTTTCCCCTTTTCTTTGAACTGAGCAACATCCGATTCCCATTTCTTTGCTGTTTTATTCAATGATTGCAAGCGGACAGTTCTGTTTTGGTTCAATTGTTCCAATTTAGCCTTATACTCGTCGTCAATGGATTGCTTTGCAGAGCGCATCTTCTGTATTTCGAGATCAGCTTCAAGAAGATTGTTCTCCAAGGTTTTCAACTGAACCTGATATCGCTGTTTGGCATCGTCTGTCTTTTGACTTAGTTCTTCCAGAAATTCGTTGCTTGTCTTGATTACATGGTGGGAATGATTTCCTTGAAAACACTTAAAGCATATGTAGACCAGGCAGGTACTGCAATAAATATCTCTGCGCTCTTGGTTGTGCTCAGTGCATGTGGGAGTTCTTTTTATAAGCAAGTCCTGGTCTAGAAGCCCCAAGATGGGTAGGTTTCTACTAAGTTCATTCACTCCGCTCTTTGGTAGTATGGTTTCTTGTCTGCAAGTGGGACAACCAATAATAGGTCCGTACACTGGCGAACATAGCTGACGTTCATTAAGCTTATCCAGACATTTTTTGCAGAACACATGTCCACATGCGAGATTGCGGGGATCATGGAAAATATCGGTGCATATAGCGCAGATGAGATGTTCCTTTACATCTGGATGTGATGATAGCTTGCGTTTCCTCTCCATGTCTGTCTCACTTTTATAACTGAAATCCTGAATGAAAGAGAACGAAGAAAGAAAATTTAAATTATATCTGAGCCTATGGTCTGTTCATATTCCGAAGATTAATCTGTAGGCTGAAAAGTTTTGTTCACGAAATATTACGAGTGAGAATATTTTTGTATTTTGGATTCTTTTAGGGATGACAGTGAATACATGATGCATAAAACAATTTATAAAAGACATGATGTGTAGTATGTGTGCACTCTGCAGTTTCCCACCATTTTTAGTACAAAATTAATGATAATGGTACATAATATGTTTAGATGCATTAATTTATATTTCCATTTCCATGTTTCCATTTGTGACTTTCCTCAAACAATTTTGAACCGATTTTTTTTCCTTTCCTAGTTTAAGTAGTATACTATATCGTCTCACTATAGCACTTGCCTGAATTAGGAACGTTGATACAACATGTGTAAAGAAACCCACATATCCATTATTGTGGAAGTGCATGTTATTTAAAGCAAAATTGAGTCTCATTTTGATCACACCAAAACTTTAGTCCTAGGCTTAAACACCGATATTCTAATGTATTTAATCAACCTTTCTCAACTGCTACCAAACAGTGTCTTTACTATGTTTTCACGTGACCAGTTACTTTACCAAACTTTATATTTACCAGAGATGAGTTCCTGATAAGTCTGCTGTTCACCACAAGATGTGTTTCGGGCTTAATCTAAGAAACGTACCGAACATATTTATGCATTAGAAATTATGCTATAACTGCCGCTCTAATAGCGGCCTGTATAAAGACTGTGCTGTGCTTTTCTGTTCACGTCATCACAGTAAATCGTGGGCATAGACAGGCTCTAAAAATAAAGGATAGCCTTGTGCTTACCTAAATGCTGTTCTTAAACTGAAAGCAAATACCTCTAAACAAAATTCATAGTTGGGAAATTGTCATGAAATTGGTTATCATTATAATTTCATGAGAGAGGAATAAATAAATATTTTAGGATGATATTTTACCATGATTACCGAGATTCTAGGAATGCCAAAAACTGGAGTAAAACAACAGGATCACAGGGTACATACTGATGTGCACAAACATCATTCTTCCATATACAGATAATGAACGAAAGTTTAACATGCGAAGGAATTAGCTTGAATATATGAAATGCTTGATTCTCAAAACTGGACAACATGAATTTTTAGAATAACGTATACAATTGTAAGCCTGAATCGATGAAACATAGAAGCAAATACAACAATAACTTGGAATTTGAATACCGTCGTTTAAAGTTTAAACCGAACAATATTCGTCAATGATCGAAAAATATGTACACGCAGGAGGGGGGGGGGGGGGGCATTCATCTCCAGGTACTACGCCCAAGTTGGAATTCCCCGCAACGAGGCCCGAGTTGGAATTCCCCAGGACGAGGCATTGTTATACTACATGCTATTGTTTGTGTCAGCGTGTGCGTAGGTAAGTATTTTTTTCTCATAACACCATCGCAGAGATACGAATGATACAATGATGTTTTTCATTGTCCGCATGATTTTTTTTAAACAGGATACGCAACAGATCCTGAAATTGACCTTAAGGCCCGGTCACACAGCCTTTCGCGTCTGTATCGCGGGTAAAATTTCGCGATTTTTGTTTGCCCGCGGTTGCCCGTGGTGGAAAATGTGCAAAATTGGCTTACCCGCGGTTTACCCGTGGTATGCCCGCGGAACAGACGCCGGCGACTGTTCCGCGTCCTTATCGCGGGTGAAGCGCGGCGGTAACGCGGCCTACCACGGGTATAATAAAGCAGCCGAACCGGGCCAATCCAGTCGCGCACCCAGATGTTCCGGACCACCCTCCTCCTCCTCCTCCTCCTTCGTCTTCTTCTGTCAATGAGGAGCTGATGGACCTGTACCACTTGGTTCTGATGCTGCTGGAGCAGCAAGACGAGGTCATTACGGTGACGGGGATCCATGTTCACCCCTTGACGTCTGGAGCACAACTGACGAATGCTCGGCAAATCGCGCTTTTTATATACCTAAAATCAGACGTTGTACGGACGCGATTAGGCCGTGGACAATCGTATTTGGGACGTGTACAAGACGCAATTGAACGTGATTAGGCCGGTATTGGGGCGCGCTGTATACGCGGTACACACGCTAATGCACGTGATAACAACGCGGTACAGACGCGGAACAAACGTGCTATGACCGTGCTCCACCCGCGATTACCCGCTAAAATTTCGCGTCCTACCGCGTGTAACCACGTCTTAACCGCGGCCGTAGCACGTCCTAGCACGTTCGTTCCGCGTCTGTACCGCGTCTTTACCGCGTGTGTACCACGTGTACCGCCCGCGATTACCCGCGGTCTAAATTTTTTGGCAGCCCAAAACTTTTTCGCGCGGCCAACCGCGTGTGAATTTCTTACCGCGTGTAACGACGGGTAAAGTACGGCTGTATCGCGTCTTTATCGCGACCTCAAAGCGTCCAACAGCGTCTGCTTCACGGGCAGAAATTTTTGGCCGTGATTCGGCCGCGATACGCCCGTGGAGGGCTGTGTGACCGGGCCTTTAGTTTAATTTTTTTATAAACCGAGGGTCGAGTTCTAGCTAACTCGATCCCGATCTGAAACCTTGTTATAAACAGGGCCCCGTCTTATAATGAGTTGCGATGGATCTAAATCAATCGCAAGTTTGCGATCTCCTCTCTCTTAAGTACATACATGGAGTTGCGATATAATAGATATTAATCCCTGGCTTTATAGCTCTAATGTAACTCCCAATAAGGCACTAATACAGAATTGATTATGGTAGCATAATGATGGTGGCCTGTGCATAGGACCACCACTGGGTATCACCCCAAAACATTTGAGATGAACATCTTATTTTTTCTTTTAAGTGCAACTCCCCTAAAAAAACTATATATAAACAAATGCCACACAAACTATTTTAAACAAATGGGGGAAGGAATAAACGACAATACCAGCAGGGGCGGATCCACGTAGCGAATTTTCCGGCCCGGCCCCCCCCCTAGCCCCCTAAAACGATTAAAAAAAAAATAGGATAATAACGTAAAGTTAACCTTTTTTAAAACACAAAAGAAAAGCGCCCCCCCCCCCCCCAAAAAAAAAAAAAATAATTGATTCACCGACCGGCTGAGTCGGCGCTAAATTTGTCCTCAAAAACTCTATCAAAAAAGGAAAGAAGAAAGGTGCTTCCCCCCCGGCTTATTCGCCGGCCGGCTGAGCCGACGCTAAATTTTGTATTAAGATTTGGCTCCCCCCCCCCTTGTCGCCGGCTGGATCCTCTGCAGGCGCGGATTTTTTTTAATTAAAAAAAAAAAAAATTCTCACGAAGAAGGCCAAAAAACCAAAAAAGTGGTCGTACCCACCCCCTCCCCCCGCTTATTTACCGGCTTGCTGAGTCGGGTTAAAATATTTCCTGAAAAATTGGACAAAAAAGTGCCTCCTAAACCCACCTCCCCCCCCCCCCCCCCCGCTTTTTCACCGTTGGTTGAGTCGCAACTAATATTTTCTCACGGATTGGGCCCCCCCCCTCTTCCCGCCGGCTGGACCCGCCACTGACTTCCAGTATCATGATGTGTTGGTGGGGTAAACTATGTTGTGTGTCTCTTTGTTTTGTAAAGAAAAGAGATAAAACAATAGAAATATCTCTTTTCGTCTTTTCGTGGATGTTTATGAAACAAAATCTTCTTGAATAAGTGCACGTTATGAACAGTATGATTTTAAAAAATCCTTCATCTCTTTTTTTATAAATATAATTTGGTCAATTGTAGCACTAACTTAAAGATTTACTAAACAAGTATTAAAGCAGAATTCTGTAGGCTATTTCATATGCAGTCACTTTCCTTTTTTAATTAAAAAAAAATAGAATTACGTGCCAGAAAAGCTTAACAATATAGAAACATATAAGGAGTTCAGAAGTAATTTCAAAATGTACTTATTTAGAACTTTGTAAAATCTCACAATTACGAGCCCAGTGGACAATTACCACTCCTTCTGTATTCTGTTCTGTAAAGTGCAGTCGCTCTACATACACGTTTAATTATTATTAACGTGTACATAAATACAGTCTAATTCGACACATATACATATTTCTTAAGCATTGTATTCTTAAAGAAAAAGTTAAGTTCTGGTCATGCGTTTGCATTGTGAAAGAAACGTTGTGGAATCGATCAGAAAATGTTGTTCTGGTAGCATATAAGTATTGATGTGTAAATGATTAGAAATTTGGTAATGTCTTGGTTAAAGTAACACTGTACACAGGATGATGTATATGGGACTACAAAAACATATGGCATAAAAATGAGGTCCTCATTTTAAAGCTGTTACGTATCATATCTAGAATATGAAGGCATTTGAAGAGCCATGCTTTTCAGGGAATATTTTTTTCTCCTGATGTTCTTCCACACTTGCATGATAACAATGAAAACGCTCACAGATTATTTTCCACCTACTCAACATTCCCTTTCATGTAATTTGTTATAACCTTTTAAAGGCAATTGATAATGTTGCAAAGTGAAATGATATTGAAAAAATATGATTGATGGCAATTTAGCCTCTGGCTTCAAATCATTGTCAAAATAAAATAAATATTGTGTTGAATTGAATTAAACATATGCTCTGATTACATTCGTTACATCTATATGGCCTTTTCTTTAGTTGCAGATAGGGTTACGTTCTTTATTTATTTAATCGCAAGTTTACATATAATATATATAATATAAGTCTCCTATAGTT
The DNA here is from genome assembly GCF_000002235.5 of Strongylocentrotus purpuratus. Taxonomy (NCBI): domain Eukaryota; kingdom Metazoa; phylum Echinodermata; class Echinoidea; order Camarodonta; family Strongylocentrotidae; genus Strongylocentrotus; species Strongylocentrotus purpuratus. The sequence continues at coordinate 1,466,452 of NW_022145543.1, read as the reverse complement.
GCGATTAATATAAACTCTTTATAAAACGGGGCCCTGAGGTTCTTAAAACGAGTTTCCACTATTATACTGGCACAGAGTTATACTTCTATATTAACAATTTGTGTTGTCTACATTCGAGTTGTCAAAACATGTTATCTCTTTTGGCGGTATTTGAAACATTGATTCTTCAATTTCATAGACCAAAAAGGAAATCATCTATATATCTTATTAATATATTGTGTCAATGTATAATATGCGCATGAAATGGTCCAATTAGTCATTACATTAAAAGTCACATCCTGATCTTGATTTGTTGATTGTAATTATTAAGCAAAAACCGTCATTACAAGCAATAAATCAAGTTCGTGAACCAGTTAAAAGAGTTTGATAATAAAACAAGGTACACGTTTTTATATGAAATTATAAGGAAACCTTCATTTTTATGATTATTTGTTCACTCCGCATCATGCTAACATGAATAAATGTCATGATGTTGATGTCTTGATTTCTAAGAAATATTTCTTCAAACTATCAACTACTCAAAGCAGAAATAAATGAACGGTGTCAATTACAGTTATATTTACCATAAGGTTAGTTCTTTTTAAACAGAGCTTTGTCAATGACATAACTACCAATTCTAGAATATGATGAACCATTTCCCTTGACTTAAACTGCAGTACATTTTTATAAAACACATTTGATAACAACTTTTGAAATTCTGTGGTATAGGATAGAACAGATATATGGTACAAATAAACATGGTAGAGGTAAAATCACCGAATTCACGAGTTGAGACATACACCTTAGCCAAGTAAAAATTCTAAATAAAATACTATGTTTATCCGCGTCCTGTAGTGAATACGGCCCCAGTATCACATGCGTTGCCAGTGTTGCGTTTAAACACCCATTTATATTCAAAACATGAATCATCTTTCATTTTGACTCGCAAAACTTTGCTCAAGACTAGTCGAGACACTGTTGGATTGAAAAATTGCCATGAATTGATAAATTGATCTTTCCAATCCTTTAAATTTCACTGTTACAGTACGATGTTTTAATGTATGATAATAATAATATTGGCTTTCTTTCGTGGTGTATCAGTTATATTGCATTCAGCTAGCATGAATATTGCACTCATCTTCGACTCGTACAATCAATCTGATATACCACTCAAAGGCAGCCAATATTATATAATTATAAGGCTATATCAATTTAGATTTAGAGAGGATACCAACATATTAAGCGCATTCCAATCCAAAGACTTATTTAATTGTAACACCATATACTTGGCATCCCTTCGCTTTTTAAATCCTGGTGCGGCCTTTGTTGTCTGTGTCACCGTCTAATTCTCTAATACAGCCTACACTCAAGAAAAAGACACAGCTGGGTATGATTACCTTGTCAAATAATATAATCATTTTTTTTTAAATTATGAAACAATGTTATCTGTATTATTTCTGCATGTGAAATGTGAAATCAATAAACTCAACTCAACTCAACTCAACTCAACTCAATGTTTATTCAAATGATCACTACGAAAACAAAAATAAATTTATAAAAAAAAATAAAAAAATTATACATTGAAGATAATGGCCTGTACTTGAAAGTTTTCCCCTTTTTTCTATTTTAACGGAGGTGTATAGGTGCAGTCTAAAAGCGAAAAAGTAAATATATTTGCCACTGTTTTCATTTTACGATGTACATGTTGACTGAGACACAACACAATGTCCTGTGGAAACTTAACATGTCATAAACCATTCCTAATTTATGTTCATGTATCTATGCACTACAAGTGAAACACTGTCATTATAACGCATTCACTATGAATCAACTCTTCAGTGTTAGAATTTTATACACGTATTGTAATCAATGTCATTACATTACCGTTGTTCTGTCTAGAATTGAACTGTGTTCCCCTTTTACATCATCATGATCATCATTAGTAGTAGTAGTAACCTTTCACTTCTCTGATTATTTATATAAACTAGTATTCTCTGGGTAAACCCTTTTCATTCATTAGTCTACAAACAGTTACGTAGCGTCACTATATAGCCACCGCCGATTGGTACCCCAACAAATACCTTGTTTAAAGGGGCTTGTTAATCGACTTAGGAGAAACCTTTTGGAGAGCCTGCCCTGCGGTTCCACCACTGGTTGATGGAACACAGCCATGCTGTGGTCTAGATGGTGCAGATGGTACCAAAAGTTTATTCCAGAGCTTTAAGTGTTCTACACCAATGTCAGTCTTGAGAAGGTTCAACACCGTGTCGACAGTTTTAACGTAGGACTTGAGGTCTTCGCCATCTAGCTCCTCTAAAGTCTTACTTTCCAACTTCGGAACAGCAATCGCCAGACTCTGTTTAAAATGTTTCCCCTTTTCTTTGAACCGAGCAACATCTGATTCCAAATTCTTTGTTGATTTAGTCAATGATTGCAAGCGGAAAGTTATGTTTTTGTTGAGTTGTGCTAATTCAGCCTTAAACTCGTCTTCAATTGATTGCTTTGCATTGTTATGATGAATAATCAACTTAGATACCCCCTGATCAGCTTCAAGAAGATTGTTCTCCAAGGTCTTTAATTGAACCTGATATCGCTGTTTGGCATCTTTAGTCATTTGACTGAGCTCTCCCAGAAATTCGTTTCTTGTCTTGGTTACATGATGGGTGTGTTTTTCTTGGAAACACTTAAAGCATATGAAGACCAGGCAGGTGCTGCAATAAATGTCTCTGCGCTCTTGGTTATGCGTTTTGCATGTGGGAGTTCTTTTGGGTCTTTTACCCGAAGGCCCTGGCTCTTCACTCAAGTCCTGATGTAAGAGCTTTCTGATCGGTAGGTTTCGACTAAATCCATTCACTCGACTCTCTCGTAGTTTGGTCTTTCTACTGCAAGTGGGACAACAAATAGATGTTTTCAATGGCGACCCTAGCTGACTTTCATCAAGAATATCCAGGCATTTCTTGCAGAACACATGCCCACAAACGAGATTGCGGGGATCATCGAAGGTGTCGGAGCAGATAGTGCACATGAGATGTTCAGCCATATCTGGATATAATGTCAGCTTGCGTTTCCTCTCCATGTCTGTCTCACTTTTTGTAACTTAAGTCCTGAATGAAAAATAATAGAGAAAGAGAATCGAAATTCTATTGTGTTCATATTCATGTTTACGAAATATCACGAGTGAGAATAATGGTGTATTTCGGATTGACAGTGAATTCACACTGCGTAAAATAGTGTATAAAATACGTGATCCATATATGTGTGTTTCCACTTTGCATTTGAACACTACTTTTAGACAAATATCAATAGTAATGGTACCCACTATATCTAGATGTATTACATTTTCTCCCTTAAAACTTCACCGTATGATTACGAAAAATATCCATAACCTTTTCTGATTTTTTCTCTAACTGTTTCGAACCGATCCTTTTTTCTTTTTTATTTTAAAGTTAATAACTATTGTCAACCTAAAGTTCCTGCCTGAATATCAAACGTTGATACCACATTAAGATTAAATCCATTTTTTATGTGCGTTGCATTTGGTTTTAAGCAAAATTGAGTCTCATTCCAAAACTTCACACTTATGCAGTTGAGTTCTGGTCATGCAATTGCATTGTGAAAAAACGATGTGGAATCGATCAGAAAAGGTAAAACATCCAGCATATAAGTATTGGTGTGTACTGCAAGGTTCTGGAATCATCAAAACAATAAGAAACTTGGTCCAGTCTTGGTAAAGTTACAAACACTGTACACAGAAAGATGTATATGGGACTACACGAACATGTTATATTAAAAATATGTCCCGATTTTTATGTTGTTACATGCCATATTTAGAATATGAAGGCATTTGAAGAGCCATGCTTTTTAGGCAACATTTTTTATCAGATGTTCTTCCACATTTGCATAATAACAATGATAACGCTCACAAATTGTCACCTCTTCCCAGAACTCAACCTACTCTTGGGCAATAATGAGGACCCCCTTTTTATGCCACATGTTTATGTAGTTCCATATACATCTTTCTGTGTACAGTTCTTATTACATCTAATAGACTGGGCCATATTTCTTATCATTTTGATTATTCCAGAATCTGCAGTACACACCAATACTTATATGTTACATGATAAAGTTTTCCTGATCGATTCCACACCGTTTCTTTCACAATGCAATCGCATTAGCAGAACTGAACTTTATCTTTAAACATAAATTATAATGTACATAATCAAATTTTCTCAACTGCTACCAAACAGTTTCTTCACTATGTATTCACATGATCAGTTGCTATACTAAGCTTTACATTTGACAAGGAAAATGATATCACTTACCGGAGATGAGTTCGTGATAGGTCTGCTGTTCACCAAAAGATGTTCGTTGGGCTTAATCTGAGCAACGTACCGTACGTACCGACTTATTTCATGCATTCGAAATTAGGCTACCGCTCTAATAGCAGCCTGTAAAAAGATGGTGTTGTGCTTTTCTAACGCGTCATCACAGTCTATTGATTTTTCATAAATAACAGTAACTCATAGTTCACCCACAGGTACTGCGCCCGAGTTGGAATTCCCCAGAACGAGGCTCGAGTTGGAATTCCCCAGGACGAGGCATTGTTGTGCGGAATACCAACTCCGCAATTGTGTGTGTGTGTGTGTGTGTGCCAGGGGCGGCCGAGCGACTTTCAAAGTGGGGGGCACCAACAAAAAAGGGCACTTTCTGGAAAAAAGGGCACCTACAGTGGGAAATCTCAAAGCGAAAATATACAATTTTTAGACATTGGTATATACCCCTACATTGTGATTACATTATCAGGGATGATTTCAATATTTGTTTCTCTTCATACATCATACAAAATATCGCTTAAGCATCAAACTTTACAGTTGAGTGTGATGTCTGAATATGCATTTACGAGCGAGCGAAGTGAGCGAGAAAATTTTTATAGATCTGTGAGGTCGCAGTGCGAAAAATTACATCTTATAAAGAGAAAAAAAGCCAATCGTGATGGGGTTATAAGCACATTCTCATAAGGGAAGACTGAAAAGACCTTTGATAAGTAACATAATTATATAATCTTTAAATGCGAGCGAGCGCAGCGAGCGAACTTTGGGGGAAACTGCTCTTAGTCTCTTTAAATAAGGGGCACGTTTAATGATTACATGAAAAGGGGACAATTATCGAAAGGGATAAGACACTTATTAGAAAAGAAAAGGAAAGGAGCACGTGTATAAGTACAAAGGATAATTATAAGAGGTGAAAATGAGGCATTTTTTCACTTGAAAAGAGGCACTCACCAGTGATGAAAAGGAGGCGTTTACGAAAATGGGAAATAGGCATTTGTTGACGGAAAAGGGGCACCCATCAGATTTTAATAGGGTCATTTATAAGAGGTGAAAAGGGGATAGGTCCCTTATTAGAAAGGAAAAGGGGCACGTATCATTATTAAAAGGGGAATTATCAGAGTTGCAAAGGGGCACTGACCAGATATGAAAAGGGGCACTTATGAAAATGTAAAAGGGGCACTTATAATAAAGGAAAATGTGCATTTGTTGAATGAAAAGGGGGCACCGTTCAGATGTTTAAAAGGGGCAGTTATGAGAAGGGGAAGGGGAAGTTATGAGAAGGGGAAGGAGCTCTCTCTTTTTAATGGGGGCATTTATTATAAGGAAAAGGGGCACTTATTAGAAAATAAGAGGGGCACATGTTAAAATGAAAGGTGCGCTCATCCGAGTTTAAAAAAGGGGTAGTTATTAAAAGGAGAAGGGGCACTTACAAAGGAAAAAAGGGGAAGTTGTCAAAGTAAAAAGAGCACCTCTCAGTTTTGAATAGGGCAATCATCAGAGGTGAAGGGGGCACTTATTAAAAGTGAAAAGGGGCACTTCTCGTACCTGAAAAGAGGCACTTACTAGAGATTAAAAAGGGCACTTATTCGAGATAATTTCAAGATTCATGAGAATGGAAAATGAACATTTATTGCAAAGGAAAATGGGAACATGTCGAAGGAAAAGGGGCACGTGTCAAAAATAAAAAGGGCACTCGTCAGAGGTGAAAAGGGGAAAGGGGCACTTTTACTAAGTAATAGGGGCACTTGTCAAAGTAAAAGGGGCACTTCTTACAAAATAAAATGGGCACTTTTCCTATGTAAAAAGGGGCATTTTGGGGGTATCTGAAAAAGTGGGGGGCACTGTGCCCCCCATGCCCCCCGGGAGGGCCGCCTCTGGTGTGTGCGTGGGTGAGTAGAGGCAGGAATGTTACAATAACGTATTGTATTGTCTGCATTGGGTATGCGGGCCTCTAGGGCCTTAGAGCATTGAACATCCCTACCCTTTAATGCAAAGTTCCGGGTCCCCCTTGGGCAAGGTGTAGCACCTGACAGCCTTCCCCGAGACCATAGAAATACTGGGATGATGTCCAGCGGGGGCTAGTTTATCATAAATCCGGGTAGAGGGTACTCGTCAGCTGTAGTAAAAGCAAACCTTCTAATGGAGTCCAGCCATGATGAAAATTGGGCCTGCGGAAGGCAACGGGAACCCACCGCAGTAATATCCTCAGGATGACCCAATTATATGATATGATAGTTGTCAATTAAAATCAAGCCAAAGACGTTAACGTGACTCTAGACACTAGATGCCAGGGTGTCGCGTCCGGCAGGGCCAGCAGTGAGGATGGTCAGGTCGTCAGTCAGCAAAGTTCTCACTCGCGCGTAGGCACTTGGAATGTTAGAACAATGAGAGACGACAAGATAGAAACCATCAAACGTGAGATGCGACGTTATAACATGAACCTGCTCGCTCTTACTGAGGTTAGATGGCTTGACAGTGGTGACTTCATGAGTGATGAATTCAGAGTGATATACTCTGGAGGGAAAGCAAGACAACGTGGTGTTGCCCTTCTGCTGGACAAGCATACAGCAAAGAATGTATGTAGGATAGAGGCTGTAAGCGATAGACTGTTAGCAGTCAGAATAAAGGATCACCGGTTGTGTTGGTTGTGTACATGCCTACAAGTGACTTTGAGGACAAAGATGTGGAGGATATTTACGACATGATCGATGAGGAGCTGGACAAAGGGAAAGGAAATGACTATCGTATTCTTCTCGGTGACTGGAATGCTGTCGTTGGAAGCTCACACAAACATGATGATGCTGTTGGAGAGTGGGGTCTCGGCAGGAAAAACCAACAAGGAAAAACCTACAAAGGCAATCAGATGCGAGGATCACCGCACTATCAGCCTGATATCACATGCTTCAAAAGTATTACTAAAGGTACTCAACCATCTGATTGAAGCGAGGTCTAGAGATTATATTGGAATTGACCAATTTGGCTTTCGAAAAGGGGTCGGCACTCGAGAAGCAATCGCTGTGATGAGAATACTAAGTGAGAGATGTATACAGCATGATCAGGACCTATATATCTGTTTTGTGGACTACGAAAAGGCATTTGACTGTGCCAATTGGACTAGGTTGATGGAAGTGCTGTCAGCCATTGGTGTTGATTGGAAAGACCGTAGATTGCTTGCATCCTTGTACATGGCTCAGACTGCTAGCGTTCGCGTTGGAGATGGGGTCTCTGAACCAGCCGTCATTGGACGTGGAACACGTCAGGGATGCCTTCTGTCTCCTCTTCTCTTCAATATCTATGCAGAGGCAATGGTAAGAGAAGCTCTGGCAATGTTAGAAGAAGTAGTGATCGTTGGAGGAGTGTTGATTAGGTCTTTACGGTATGCTGATGATCAGGCCACGCTCGCTGTCACTGCCGATGGTCTTCAAAGACAGATGGTTCAGATGGATCAAGTGGTTAGGAGCTATGGCATGAGAATCAACGAGAAGAAAACAAAGGTGATGATGATAAGTAAAGGCAAGACAAAAGAAATAACTATCATGTTAAATGGCAACAGACTAATGCATGTCAACCACTTCAAGTATCTAGGCAGTGTGCTGACTGAGGATGGCAAGTCTGCCAAATAGGTCAACTTGCGCTCAGCTCTGGCAAGAGCTGCCTTCTTACAAAGACAAGATATCCTGATGAGCCACAACATTGACCTTAGTTTGAGAAAGCGTCTTGTGAAGGCTCTAGTATGGAGTGTACTGTTGTATGGGGCTGAGACGTGGACACTCATTAAAAAGGACATGCAGCGATTGGAGGCGGTCGAAATGTGGTGCTGGCGCAAATTACTAGGTGTGTCTTGGAGGGAGAGAATTTCGAATGAAGAGGAGTTGCAACGAGCTCAAGAAAAGCGGGTGCTGATTCAAACGATTAGAGAGAGACAGAAGAAATGGCTTGGACACATAATGCGGCATGATGAGGTCTTGATGCTCAGAGACAGAGACATAGAAGGACGTATTCATGGAAAGAAGAAGAGGGGAAGACCTCGTAAAGGCTTTCTAGACGATGTAATCACACAATGTGGAGCAACAGGGTATGAAACGATGAAACGGTTTACTCAAGACCGAGGAACTTGGAGAGAAACTTGGAGAGACACTTGATATAGAATTTAATATAATAGGTCACTGAACCTGTCATAAACTGACAGATCACTATTGATGATGAGTGTCTGAATACGATACGCAAGAGAGCATTATATTGCCTTGGATTGATTCGTTTTAATCGTTGCGATCGTGTTATATTAATCAAGGGTCGCGATCTATCTATTTACTAACATTTACTTTCATAGAGATTCAGTTAAGATAGACCGTGCTTAGGGAATATGGTCGAGGGGTTTTAATTTATTTAGGGGGTACATTTTACAAATCTCCATGAAAGAATGACTGGCTAGATATGTCTCAACTAAATGTATGCCTACTATTTGACATTCTGCAAGCGAAGCATTGATATTGTTTGTTAAACTTTTGTAATATAGTATTGATGAGGGGGAAATGCATCCATGTCTTTTGCTTAATGTTTTGTTGTCATAAAACTCTTTGCTGGGATGAACATAAAGATGGTTCTGATGACTACATTTATGGAATTTCTGTGCAATCTTTATGACTGATTCACTTAAAAAAAAAAAAAATCTCATGCAATGTTAATATTCTATGTATTTACTTCCCCCATACCAAAATAAACATTAAAACATCAACCAATTTAAAATATCGAAAAATGTTAGAAATTCATTTATGCATGCTGATCACAAAACAAAAGTTTCAAAATAATTTTCCTCGTTTTCTTATCCTCAGGACATGTACAAAGTACAATACACAGTAATTTATAAAATATACATTATGATATGGAAAGAAGAAATATGATAGACTAGCCAGTAGCTTACGTCTCGACATTTTCTGTGATAAAGTGCTGAGATATTATGACGGCACTGATTTGTACCCCGACATTTTTTTTGTACCTCTGACATTATTACCTCTGACATTTTTACCTCTGACATTTTTCCTCTGACATTTTTACATCTGACATTATAACCTCTGACATTTTTACCACTGACATTTTTACCTTGTGCCGAGGTAAGAGGGTCTGGTTTAAACTATGGTGCCCGAGGCGACGTGACTATTAAGAGGAGCGCGGTCCGAATAAAAATGGCTGTCACCACCGAACAGAGGGTACCATAGTTTAATCAGAAACTTAACTATAAGTACTTGATTATATAAAGACTTTCAGTGCATGGTATTTATATGCCCCTTAGGCAATCAATATGTCGATATATATATATATTTACAACTCCCTATAATAATCCCATTAAGGTCTACCATGGTTGTAATCAAATAAAACGCAAAATTATCGAACAACTTCCATAATTGAATACTGCATGTTTTCCTTCTTGTTAATATCCCTATATCTGCTTCTTCTACATGATCATGTCATTTTAGAAGTAACTACAGACCATTGAATAGTATATATTATATCCCTTATCGTAAGATTGTTGCATTAGGAGTGTACACAACAAGAAAATGAATAGTTTTACTATAAAAGACGTTTCCTGCCGCCTACATCGAAATAGTACCTTTTTATTGATGACGTCACGCATAGTACCTTTTTTTCCCTAGGGAAAAAAAGGTACTATGCGTGACGTCACAATAAAAAATACGCATATTCTTGAACTATGCGTTTTCCCAATGACAATTTATTCTCATGTCACCCACATTGGGGTATTGGAGAAGTTTACAATCAGTTTGAATTTGTCAATTAAACACTGTGAAATATACAATACAAATAGAATTATTGTTAATCCATACAAAATAACACTATCGACAATAGTGAGAAAAATTATGATGATAATGATAATAACAATATTGATGATGATAATAATAATAATAATCAAAAACAAAGCGATAATATTAATTAAAACGATAATTAATGACGAAATTAATGGAAGCAATTAAAAAAGAAATTAACTGGCACCAGTAAATTGATATCTGAATTAATGAATTACTGAAAATAATCTTGATATCAATTTAATAAATTGATATAAGACAATGAATACAGATGGAAGGGATATAAAACAAATATAAAATGACTCATTCTCGGAACAAGCTAAAACTATTCGCACTCAGGAACATCATTAGTACTTTTCTCCCTCGGGCCGATGGCCCTCGGGAGAAAAGTACTAGTTGATGTTCCTTCGATGCGAATAGTTTCAGCTAGATCCTCGAGTGTCATTGTATATATGTATACTACTCCCTCCTAGCTTATGATGATTCAAGAGCTACCATGGTTGCAATTAGATAAAAACGCAAAATATTCAAATTTAATAATAATGGATTTTTTACACAGTAAATATCCATATCTTTGCTTCTTCTACAAAATGATATTTTAGAGGTAACTACAGAGGAGAAAGACCATACGAACAAGGGACGCCTTGTAGCAAATGCCCTAACGGCTACCTTGGTGGGTGTTCTGAGAACTTGTGCCAAGGTAAGTTGTACATTTTAATACCATTCTGATATGTTTGTGATTTTCTGATATTATTTCTCCTTTTAGTTAGACTTTCCATTCATACCCAGTAGAACCCCAGCCCCACCCACCCCCAACTGGCTACGGTCGATGCAGAGTCCTAATGCAGAGATGGGGTCTAGGAGACGAACAAACGGCATGTGAATGCGGCCAGGAACAGACAATGGAACACCTGCTAGTCTGCCCACTCCTGCCAGAGCCATGCACCCAAGATGACGTGCCAAAGCCTGTGTGGACCACTGGACGGGACTTGTGTAGTGACTCGATAAGAAGAAGACCCACCCCCACACGTTAATTTGCAAATTGATTTGGAAGGACGTTAACTAATCAGAAATTAGATTAATGAAAATCTAACGCATTATTTTTTGTAACAAATTTTCGAAAGTTCGAGGGTCTCCCAATGTGTTCATAATCACCTCGTACGCTTACTTTTTTTATCAAGACGTTGGTGGTCCCACTCTCAAAAATTCTTTTGCAAGACATTTAATCTACATTTTCTATTCTCTACTAAGGCGTTACTATCGGGTATCGAAAATGGTAGAGCGCTGTATAGTTTAGCCGCTGGGCTATAATCATTATATATAAAGTAGGAGTGCTGAGGGGGAAGGTGGGGGGGGGGGGGCATAAGAGCGATACAAGTACATGTAGCCACCTACTTTTTGTAATTGTTTTAAACGTTTTCGTTTTTTCTTCTTTCTTTCATTATTTTCATTTGTTTATCTGAATATACCGTTTCTTTTTCCAGTGGGTTAAGCTGATGGATAACAACAAGAAAAGGTTTGCTGCTCTCTCACTCTCACACGATCATCCAAAGCATCAATCAATACTGGTGAAAGATCACAACGATGAACAGTGATAACATATTATAATATTATAGAATCAAAGTTATGGTTGGAATGGATGAATTATAAACGTTTTTTTTTCTTTCGTTGGGTTAAATTCAATATATTTTATTGGATTTTTTTTTTGTATTGTCCTAGTCCGTAACAATATATTAGCATTGACCTGGAAGCATCCCGTTTTTAATCTAATGAAGGAATTGCGATTGAATCAGGATTAAATGGATGGAGTTTCGGGAAAAGTGTTCTAAATCTTGTTTAAATTTAGAAAAACAAAATAATACCAATAAAGAATTCGTCAGTTATCCACAGACAAAGTGACATTTGCAAGGAAATGTTAAATTTTTACTCTTATGCAGAAAAAGAAACTGGTGGAATTAATCTGGAATTATTATTAAAATATCCTAACATCCCTAAATTGTCCTCACAAATGTCCTCAATATTGGAAGGCCCACTTCGTGTTAACGATATCTATTCCACTTTAAAAATCATGAAAAACTATAAATCTCCCGGACAGGATGGTTTTACTGTAAAATTTTATCGTTACTTTTGGGAAGATTTTAAATACTTTCTGGTAAGATCATTGAATTATGCGTATTTCACAGGGCAATTGTCAAACTCACAAACAATAGGAATAATAACTTTGATTCCGAAAGGAAACAAACCTAGACATTTTTTAAAATTGGCGCTCAATCTCCTTACTGAATACAGTTTATAAATTAGCATCCAGTTGTATCGCAAACAGACTCAAGGGCGTTTTGTCTTTTTTAATGCATGAAAATCAAACAGGATTTTTGAGTGGTCGCTTTATTGGCGAACACATACGTTATTTTTTACATGATACGCTACTTTATACTAAATGACATAATATGGCTGGCATGCTTCTTGTTGCTGATTTTGAAAAAGCTTTCGATTCCGTATCTCATAATTTTCTATTCAATGTCCTGGATTTCTTTTGCTTCGGTCCAGCTGTAAAGAAATGGATCAACTTGTTTTATGCAAATGCATCCTCTTGTGTATTAGTTAACGGACACTGTACAGATAGATTTGAAACGGGATGATGTCTCCCTACCTCTTTTTGTTAGTCAGCGAGATACTTTGTATCCTAATACGACACTCGCATTTTTTAGTTTGATTGCATATGAATGGAAAACGCTTAAACTGTTGCAATATGCCGATGATACCCTTTTGACGCTAAACGGTTTAATGCAGGATTTACAATGTGCCCTTACAATACTTACAAAATCAACACAACTAAAACTCAAGTGATATGGATTGGGAAGAAAAGAACTTTCAATAAGAAATTTTATACGAGTACAAACTTAACTGGATATCTGAAGGATATTTTAGGTACTTGGGCATAGATTTTTCAATACAATTATCAGAAATGGTTAATAATAGTTATCAAGAAAAGGTTCAAGAGATTAACCGTCAAATGACGATGTGGTTGAAAAGAACATTGACTCTTGAGAGTTGGCTACCCCGTAATAATGTACCTATTAAGTTTAGAAATAAAAATAAATTGTTTGGGTTTCATGGAAATAATAACAGTGCCCTCAACTGTAAGAATAATACTAATAATAATAATAGCCTAATAGTTCACTCCAAATTTAATTAAACCGAAACAGAAATTCTTTTTGCCCAATTGATCGTGAGACCGGCAGCCACTGAGCAGCGCCAGATCGACGTTGCTCTATCCCTTATTGTTGAACGCCAAACAAGGTAGCAACAACTCCCGTCTTTTAACGTCTTTTGGTATGACGCGGCTGGGGTTCGAAACCACGACCTCCCGGTTGTGAGGCGGACGCTCTTCTGACTGAGCAAACACTCCGGTATATGATTATACGATTATATGATTATATTAAGGAAAGACATTTTTGCAGCAAAATGCAAACAGTGTTTGCCAGTTTATGAACACATAATATAAGCGATTAAGTGTTATTATGACATGGAAAAGCATATATGTAAAACAAATCTGAAGAAAAGAAATTTATGAAAAATTGTTTCTTTTTGCAAAATGTTTCTGATTGTTTATTTCTTCTAAATTATTTTACCAAATTAATCTGTGATATTTTAAAATGAACTGCAATTTGTAACTGATATCTATAAATGTTTGTTCTTATCATATTTTTGAAAGGCCAAGAATATCATTTTGAAATTCTGCATGTATATATATATATATATATATATATATATATATCTCTCTTCTTGTATACATATGCGAACAATACTATTTAATAAAGGAACCCTTTGAAAGGGGGGGGGGGGAGGAGAACAAAAATATATATGAGCATGAACAAAATATTTCAAAATTTGCAAGGACTCATAGGTATCATAACTATTATGGAAGATAAACTGCTTCAGTTATATTTACACTCACATTTTTACTCATTAAAGCGAAGAAAGGGGTACCATGCTTAAAAATCACAAGTTATTATAAACCACCTCCAATAATGATCTGATAAAGACGTGCGCTTTGAAGTTTGAATAAGCTAACATGAGTCATTCATGAAAAAAAATCAAAATAACCACAATTCGTAAGATACATGAAACTTCATTTGGTTTAAAAAAAATAAGGAAGGATGTTCATGTTCAAAACAGAATTCCCCTTATTTCTGTTGTTGGCCAATATATCGTTTTTTGAGGTACAGAGTCGACATTCTTCACATAATGTTGTTAAAACCTCATTAAACTGAATTCGAAAGATAGTAAAGTTAGGTTTTACGCCAATTCGTGCTGGGAAACCCCATGTTATGTTTTTAACATAAGAATTGACTCAAAAATACAGTCTAACACCTCTTTGCACTTTAGCCAATATTTTGTTTCGATGTCAGTCTACATACAAACTGTTAATTTCACACACTTTACAACCAATAAACAGTGATAGATGAAATTATATTACATTGTTAACAATAAATTCCAGCAGTAAACATTAGACATGATCAAAGACACGTGCTTTATTTAATTGTATTTGTGTAACTTACGACATGTCTTTCGTCCTGCTTGTCCGTAGCGGGCATTTGTCATATAAAATGGACTGCAACAAAAGAAAGAGAGTTGGCGTTGGTTGTAGTGGAGGTTGTGGTGATTTTGTTGGTAATAATAATAAATAATATTTAATTTTTTATATAGCGCTTAATACAAATGTCTCTAAGCGCTTTACAAATATACTATTACCCCGGTCATTGGATTCAGTGCTTGCCCGCACACAATCTCCACTCCCTGGGGAGCATTCCAGCCAGGCGTTACATGACGCTCAAAAACTGTTTGACCAACAATGACGGTCGCATCCTACCGGGTACCCATTTAACACCTGGGTGGAGAGTAGCAATTGCAGGTTAATATCTTGCCAAAGGATATTAGTGCCGTGTGGGGATTGGAACCCTCGACCTTCGCATCTCAGAGTCAAGCGCCTTAAACCACTCGACCACGACACTCCAAAGGTAATCTTATTAAAGCAAATTGCAATCAAATCCCTTAATTTTTAGCATTAGTTGTTCACTCCACATAATGCTTAAATGAATAAAAGTCACGATGTTAATGTCTTGGTTTCTGTGAAATCTTTCTTCAAACTATCAACTACTCCGGGAAAAAATGAACCATGTCAATTACAAATTTAATTACAGTAAGTTTGGTTGCTATCAACCAGAGCTTTGTCATTTACATAATCGCCATTTCTACAATATATATTTAATTAACCATTTCCATTGACTTAAACTCCAGTACAGTTTTATATTATAAAATATTGGCTCTTGATTACAACTTTAAAGCTACTTTGTTATAGGGAAATAGTACAGATATATCACATATGGTAAACAAAATATACATGGTAAAGGTAAAATCACCAACAAAAGAAAAAAACAAACAAGGAATGCCCGATATCAATCCCAATAAGCGGTTATACTCGTAATATGGATATTTATTTGAATTCAGATGTTTGGCTGTTGGATTTTTGTAACAAATTTAATATGCTACCCCTTACCTTTACTAGTTGATATTTTGTGCCCAAAGCCCATTGAACTCGCCACTAATGACAGGTATTTAAAAAAAAAAAGAGTTTTCCTCTAGACTTACTCTCAAATTTTTACCAAACACTATATTTGTAAATTGAAAATTGGAAAAAGAATACATAACACATACAAACTACAAAGGTAGTAAATTGTCAGGAACTCAAAGAATTAAATTGCTTATAAAAAGGATCCCCATCATAAAACATATTCAATTCAATATGATTTTGTAACCATACCCACACGCACACGCAAACGCACACAAGCCCTGCAGTTCTACCACTGGTCGATGGAACAGAGCCTGGCTGAGGTCTAGATGTGGCTGATGTTATAAAAGGTAATACAACATTTTGGGGAATTTTGAAAATAAGTTGGATAGTGATTCTTTACAATTTTGATATACCTGGATGCCCCTGTGGATGTATTATAAGCACTAGAAAAATCAGCCCTTAAAACACTTCTGCTTCCGAGAAATATTGAATGTAAAAATTTACCGGTGCCCCGTTAAATTTTGATGAATTTCAAATTGCGCCTACGGCCGTACGATGGTAGCTGCGACCATGAAAATACAACATAAAGAGTATGTTATTTACAATTTCATAACTTTAGACTCGATTTCAACCGCGACAACGATCACAGAATATTGTAGGATCGCATAGGCTTCCAATATGTTCATTTGAACAGAATTCATGACCACATACCAAAACTTTGTATTACCTTTAAGAGTTAATTCAAGAGCTTTAAATATTTTACTTTATATAACATCTTAGTAGATCCTTGTCATTTGATTGGCAGATTGTTGGTCGCACGATATTCAATAAGTAATATATTGAACGACTACGTCATTGAGCCTGCATTTTTGTCAGTGTGCATTTTGGTTTAATATATGCGACCCGTATTGTTTTCCGCTTTGTGACGTTGCACTGCAGCAAAATCTTAGACACGTACATTAACAAGCAAAAGCCCTGGGTCATCACGTTATGAAAAACAAAAATTGAATGTTTTCGTTCGTTCAATAGTGCGAATATTTTCATTCGTTGAAAGATGAAAGTTCTATTTTACTCGTGAAAATATTCGCACTATTGAACTCATAAATATTCATTATTTGTATACTTATGATAGTCTAGAGAAATTCCATCACGTTATCGACAATTTTAACGTAGGACTTGAGGTCTTCGTCGTCTAGATCCTCTAATAATGCCTTACTTTTCAACTTTGAAAGAGGAATCGCTAGATTCCCTTTCATCTGTTCCCATCTTTCTCTGCCGTTATCAGCAAGTATTTTCAAGATCTTTGTTTTGTAAGCTAACGATAGCAAGTGGTCAATTCTGGTTTGGTTCAGGCCTGCTAATTTAGTATCATACTCAGCTTCAATCGATTGCTCTATATTGTTAGGAATAGAAAGTAAGTTAAAATCAGCTTCAAGAAGATTTTTCTCCAAGGTTGTCACCTGAACCCAAGATTGCTGTTTGGCATCTTCGGTCTTTTGACTTAGCTCTCCCAGAAATTCGCTTCTTGTTTTGGTTTCATGGTGGTAATGATTTCCTTTGAAACACTTAAAGCATATGAAGACCAGGCAGGTGCTGCAATAAATGTCGCTTTGCTCTTCTCTGTGCTCAGTGCATGTGGGAGTTATTTTGGGTCTTTTACACGAAGGCTCTGGCTGTTCACTCAAGTCCGGATGAAGGAGCTTCCTGATGAGTAGCTTTCGACTATTCACTTCACTCTCTTGTAGTTCGCAACTGGGACAAGAAATCTGTTGCGACTCGGGGTGACTTTTATCGAGCTCTTCCAGCAACTTCTTACAGAACACATGCCCACATAAGAGACTGTGTGGATCATTGAAGGCATCGGTGCAGATAGCGCACATGTGATGTTCCATCGCATCTGGATGTAATGCCAGCTTCCGTTTCCTCTCCGTGTCTGTAAAACTTATATAACTTGAATCCTGAGTAAAAGAGAATAAAGAAGAGAATAAAAATTATTTCGGAGCCCATGGTCTGTCCATATTGTAAAGATTGATATGTAGGCCGATCAGTCAAGGTGACGAAATATTACGAGTGAGATATTTTGTATTTCCAATTCTTATAGGGATGACAGTGAATACATGTCTACGCGTTGAGTTTTCACATTATTTTTAGTAACAAAATAATAATAATGGTACACATTATTTTAAGATGTATTATATTTACCATGATGAAATCTCCATATTGCTACAAAGTATGGAGATGTTCCAATTTCTCACTTCCTCAAACTGTTTAGAACCGATTTGTATTTCTTTTTCTTTCGAAAAAGTAATAATGAACGGAAGGCAACAATCATGGTTAGTTTTTGGGTTGGTTGCCATCGCGACCACAGAAACTTAGCACACCTTGTTTATTTGAAACACACGTCCCCAATACACTGATACACGTATATATGCATACAGTTAATACGCATATGGGCAGAAATGTCGTTTCTGTTGAAATCAAGTAAATAATTCTGGATTACTGTACTTTTCACTGAAAAGAGATGAAATATTATGTTTAGAATACTTTTCTCGTCGAAAGGGATGCTTTTTTGGACGCCCCCTCCGATTTAGGGGTGACCGCTACAAATATTAAAAAAACACCTCTGACATATTGTGTATTATTATTAAAGCTTTCAAATAAACAAGTTGAGCTAAGTTTGTGTGGTATTGGCAGGCAAACCCTCTTTTCTGACTTTGGCTATCCGCTTTTTTAACTATAAAATGGTCACCCTAGAATTATCGCGTGAATATCAAGCGTTCATACCAAACGTCTAAATAGGCCCATATATCCATTTTTGTGTGCAGTGCATTTGATCTTTAGCAAAGATCTGGTCTCATTTCGATCATTCCAATACCTAACAGTATTTATAAGCTTAAGCATCAGTTCTTAATGATCATAATCAACATTTCCCGATATCTACCAAACAGTTTCTTCACTATGTGTTCGCATGACTAGGTCACTATACTGAACTTTATATTTGACAAGGAAATTGATGCTACTTACCAGAGATGAGGTCCTAACACTCTGCTGTTCACCAAAAGATGTGGTTTGGAGCTTAATATAAGCAACGTACTGAAATAATTATGCAATAGAAATTAATCTAATAGCGACCTGAATAAAGGCGGTGCTGCGCTTTCCTGACCACGTCATCAGGCTATTGATTTTTCATAAACAATAGAAACTCATCGTTGAAATCAGGGGCATAGCCATGCTCTTAAAAAATAAAGGATAGTCTTGGTCTTCATTAAAATGCTGCACTTAAACTCTGTGAAAGTTAATACCTCGGTATTTTTTCTTTCTCCTTCTCCTTCTTCTTCTTGCACCACTTAAACTCGCTTTAAACCACATAATATTTGTCATATTTACGACAAAATTAGCAGCAAGGAGAGGCGGGGCATTCACCTCCGGGTATCTACGCCCGACGTGGAATCCACCAGCATTGTTGTGGAGTCTCCACACCCGTTGTTGTGTGTATGGCTTTGTATTTGCTCACATAACATCTGGCATAGTCTATCGATCATGGACATGGTCTACTCAAGTACGTAGGTGTTATCATGAACACATTGGCGTCGTTTCTAATCGTACAGCTATAGAGGTGTGGGAATCCTATCACTGTGAAAAGGTTGAGCAATATTTTTCTAACACTTTCCCCAACGTTGTGCAAATAGTCAACCCAACCATCTTTTGGGCAATCTTTTGCCCAGTGGTATTGGTAAACGTAAGTACCCTACTTCACACGTGCATAATTGTTTCGTATTTTGACCAAAAATCGGGCAAAGATATGACCCTTCAACTGCCCGACTACGGTCGGTAGCCCACTTGTTGGGAAAATCTCGACCAGCTGTTGGGGAAAATGTGAAATTATTACCCGATAGATGGTTAGGTTGACTATTGGCACAACGTTGGGCAAAGTGTCGGAAAATATTGCCCAAACTTTTGACAGTGTAGGAGAACTAACCCCAGAAAATAACTCGAGTTGTTCTAAGAGAATTTTGCATTCTTGCCAATCAATCTACAAGATTCCCCACAAAAAGGCATTACACCATGCCAAGAAATCATCATGTATATTATATCTGTTGTACACGTTCGTAAGATTAGTTGAACATCAATAGGCAGGAATTTATCTCGATTTTTAAAATACTTACACCTTTTGATTGTGGTTAGTTCTCCTTTTATTTTTTCGAAATATATCTTGATTATGCTTTGATTGTTTCTCATATCAAGTATTGCAATATTATTTGGTCCCACTCATCCGATTACTTATCAACAGATTTATTTTATATACTTCAAATAAAGAATATGGAATAATTTTCAATGCTGCCTTTATTGCCCCCCTAACTTTGCCCCTTTTTCATAATGTACGATTACTCAATGTGTATGTTATAATTAGATATAACCTTACAATATTTTTATGTTTTTGTGTTCGTATGGTCTTATACCCCAGTTAGTCATGTATAATCTTTTTTTCATTTAACAATACATCGACGCAATACTTGTAATTCATACAGTTATCATTGACCTGAAGTTAAACTTTGATCTGCTATAACTCAATATTTTTTAAAGGTCCTTCTCTATGGAACAATGGCCCTCCTGCACTACGGTTTAACGTATTATAAGACTATTTGCTCTTTTTTGTTGTCCCCTCATTGTCTTAATTTGTTTCTGTTTAATTGGTCTGTGTTTATTCTATTTATATTGCTCTGTTGTGTACGCATTGTGTGTAATGTTGATGAGAGTGAAATAAAGACTGAATTAAACTGAAATCAAAAGACAGAGGGAGAGAGAAGAGAGAATCACACTTGAAAATGCGTTTGTGTGCCCGCCTCTTCATACTAAAGGCCCCCTGGTAAATGTAAGCATCCTCTTGGCTATGCTTGTCAGATATTTTTCCTCACTAAACAAATATAACCGTCTCAGGCAGACATAGTTAAAGTGTAACAACCTTTGATACAACATACTTAAACTTTTAGACTAATCCGACACAAGCACATATTTCTAAACTAGCTACCCGACCCTCCGCCATTAAAGAAAAGGACGTACACCTACTAGCTACCCCAACCCTTCACCATTAACGAAAAGGACGTAAACCTACTAGCTACCCCAACCCTCCACCATTGAAGAAAAGGAAGTACACCTACTAGCTACCCCGACCCTTCACCATTAACGAAAAGGACGTAAACCTACTAGCTACCCCAACCCTCCACCATTGAAGAAAAGGAAGTACACCTACTAGCTACCCCGACCCTTCACCATTAACGAAAAGGACGTAAACCTACTAGCTACCCCAACCCTCCACCATTGAAGAAAAGGACGTACACCTACTAGCTACCCCAACCCTTCACCATTAACGAAAAGGACGTAAACCTACTAGCTACCCCAACCCTCCACCATTGAAGAAAAGGAAGTACACCTACTAGCTACCCCGACCCTCCACCATTAAAGAAAAGGACGTACACCTACTTGGTACCCCGACCCTCAACCATTGACGAAAAGGACCTAAACCTACTAGCTACCCAAACCCTTCACCATTAACGAAAAGGACGTAAACCTAGTACCTACCCTAACCCTTCCTCACTAAGGAAAAACACTTAAACCAAGTAGCTACCCCGATCTTTTTTTCAGTACGGAGGATCGGGGTAGCTACTAGGATTACGCCCTTTTCTTTAATGGTGGAGGATCGGGTAAGTGGCGGAGGGTCGGGGTATCTGTTCTACAATGGCGGAGTATAGAGAGATCTAGAGAGATCTACTAGGTTTATATATTTTTTTTGATGGCGGAGGGTAGCTACTAAGTTTACGTCCTTTTTTTAATGGCGGAGGGTCGGGTAGCTAATAGGTTTTCTTCCTTTTCTTTAACGCCCGAGGATCGGGATAGCTACTAGTTTAAGGTCATTTGCTTTAGTGACGGAGGGTTGGGTACTTGGTTTACGTCCTTTTCTCCAATGGCGGAGAATTGGGGTAGCTGTATTGTACTAGGTTTACGTCCATTTCTATGGCGTAGGGTCGTAGTAGCTACTTTGTTTACGTCTTTCCCGTTAATGGCAGAGTGTCAGGGTAGCTACTAGGTTTACGTTAGACTTAGGAATATGGTTATGGTTTGTCCGGTGAGAAATAGTCATGGTAGTGTTAGTGACATGGTTGAAGTCAAGACTAGTAATGGGACTTTACTGCAGAGGACTTGTTAACAGAGTATGTGTCATAGAACCACATGAGAGCATAAATGATGAAGTAGAAACCCGTTATGACGTGTCATTGAGAACCTAAAAATTACCTTATTATATTAGGGGAGTGTTTTACAAAGACTAATCTCAACTTTTAGTTGGACTTAACTATGACAGATCATACAAGCCACTGTTAGCTCTCACCTTTTACTGGCATTCGTCTCTCAAGAGACGTACACAATATCACGATCACAAATCTACAGAATTTACATTTTTGAGAATTCATTAATGAAGGAAAAAATATTATCTAAAGATCATAATTGAGAGACCAATGGTGATAGCAACCAGGGGCATGAATGGCCTTCCTTAGTTAAAGTCCAACTTAAATCGATCTTAGTCTTTGTGAAACACCCCTGATGTCTTGTTCTTTAAGAGTTAAACACATATAACATAAAGTGCTTGGCCCAGCAAATCATAGACTGGTAGAGATTTGTAAATCTATTAACAATGTATTTTTTCAGCATTCGAATTGTCAAGACATTGATGCTTCAATTTCAATGGCTAAAGAGGAATTCATCTAGATATCGTTTTAATATATTGGTTCAATGTCTTATCTATGGTCCATGCTATAAGCAAATACTGCAATTACAAGCAACAATTCAAGTTCATGATTCAGTTAAAAGAATGTTGACAATGATAATTTTGAAAAGAATAAAACAAGGTACACGTATTAAATCAAATTAGAAGTAAGCTTTCATTTTTATTATTATTTGTTCACTGCGTATTGTGCTGACTTGTATGAATGTCACGATGTTATTGTCTTGATTTCTTTGACATCTTTCTTTTAAACTCTCGACTACTTAAAACAAAAATAACCAACCGTGTCAACTACAATTATATTAATTATAAGGTTGGTTCCTATCATCCAGATCTTTGTCATTGGCATAACTGCTATTTTTACAATGCCATTAGCCGTTTCCATTGACTTGAACTCCAGTACAGTTTTATAAAGCACAATATTATCTCTTCATTACATCTTTTAAAATGATTTAGTAAAGATAAATAGTAGACATTATATGGTACAAATATACCGATGGTAGAGGTAAAATCACCAGATTCATCCCTAAACCACCAAAATTCAAAGGATGCCAGATATCAATGCCAACAAGGGTTATATTCGTAATAATTTATTTTATTTTAATCCTGATCTTTGGGTACGGATTTTTGTCAAAAATATAATACGCCCCCTCTACCTTTTTACTTGTGGAAAGTGTGTGCCCGTGCCCTTAAAAACTCCCCACTGATGACAGCTAGTCACAAAGTGAGTTTTCATCTTACTTCCTCCAAAATCACCACACACAAAACAAGGTTGCAGTATCTCTCTCAACAAAACCCACATCGCAATTCTTAAAATAAATTGTTGGCACCCGAGATCAATTTTAGGCAATACTGATCTACCATTGAATTGAATTGTATTTATTGAACCTCATACAAAACTCATGTAAGAGCATAACTTACGGCAGCAAATAGAATAGGCCTACATGAAACATACAACATACAAAGGAAGTATATGATCAGGACCACAGAAAAGCAAATTGCTTATAAATATGGTCCCCATATAAAACAAATTAAATGAAATATGATTCGATACCATACCCAAACACGCACTCACTCACATACACGCACACGCACATACAAAACAGTACATACAAACACACCCACACGAAAGCGTTTGTACAAAGTAATCGACATGAAAACATTAACTTTCCTAAACTATACACCGTAATACTGTATATTGTTACACATTTTCAAATAGGTATTTGCGACAAAGCTTTGTAAAAGAGGATACAATTGAACATAGAAGTGGGCAAGTGGTCCCATTTCTTCACGCTAGCAACATTAATGAATTAAATGAAGAAATATGTCTTACTTTGAGTTGATGAAATTGATCTTGATGACGAGTAGCATCATATGAATGGATGTTTGAGTTTTGAAAAAACATCTTACTACACTTCTAAGAAAAACATTGTTATGTATCACAGAGGACGCAAAACTGAGAGTATTCAATTTAATCAAATCTTATTTAATGCAAGCTTTGCATCTGTTTAAAGAGTGGTATACTAAGACTTTTCATTTGTGGCTTTGTTATATTTCTTAACAACTTTTTCTGTAAAATATCTAATTTGTTTCAGATGTGATTTATAAGTATTTACCCAAATATAGTTTCAGTTGCTTAGATTTTGTAAAACAAGGCTATTGTAAAGAATATATATAAAATATCATAAGGCAACATGAATTTTAATTTAGAGAGCATACCAATTTATTTTGCACATTCCAATCCAAAGACTCATCAATTGTAACACCAAGAAATATTATATTTTTCCAATCACGAGAGTATACCAATTACTAAAAAATGTTTTGCATGTTAGTAGTTTCATGTAATAATATAATAATAATGTATTGAAAACATAGGCTTCAAATATCATTTCTAAAAAGAGACTTTGCAAGTTGAACACAATCGCATGAAATAGGGCCGCACGGAACCCAAGCCGGACTAAGGGTCCATGTGCGCAGATATGTATTATTCTTGATTTTCTCAATACTCCTTATTACTTAGCGTGAGCCAATGGCATACTGCGATAAAGCTCGTTTTTGAGGTCTATTCCAGAGCTTAAATGTTTTAAACTAATGAGAAGATCCATCACATTGTGAACATTTTTAATGTGGGATTTGAGATCTTCGTCGTCTAGATCCTCTAATAAAGTCTTACTTTCCAACTTTACAACAGCAATCGCCAGACTCTTTTTAATCTGTTCCCCATTGTTTCTTAGCTGAGCAACACCTGATTCCATTTTCTTTGATTTTTTAGTTAATGATAGCAAGAGTTCAAATTTGTGTTGGTTCAGTTCTGCTAATTTAGCCTCATACTCAGATTCAATCAATTGTATTGTATTGTTTGCTAGTAGTATGTCCTTATCAATTCCAAGAAATAAGTTCTCCAAGACTACCGACTGAACCCGATATTTCTCTTTGGCATCTTCGGCCCTTTGACTTAGCTCTCCCATAAATTCGCTTCTTGTCTTGGTTTCATGGTGGGAATGATTTTCTTTGAAACATTTAAAGCATATGAAGACCAGGCAGGTACTGCAATAAATGTCTTTTTGCTCTTTCCTGTGCTCAGTGCATGCGGACGTTCTTTTGGGTCTTTTACACGAAGGCCCTGGCTCTTCACCCAATTCATGATGTTGGAGGGGCTCGATGATTAGGTTTGGACTAAGTCCATTCACTCCACTCTCTGGTAGTACGGTATCTCTTCTGCAAGTGGGACAAGAAATTACACAGCCGTACAATCCATACTTATCCAGACATTTCTTGCAGAACACATGTCCACATGCGAGATTGCGGGGATCATCAAAAATATTGGAGCAGATACCGCAGATGAGATGTTCCTTCCCATCTGGTAGTGATGATAGCTTGCGTTTCCTCTTCATGTCTGTCTCACTTTTATAACTGAAATTCTGAATAAAAGAGAATAAAGAAAGAGAATTGAAATGCTGTGTGAGCCTAAAGTTTGTTCAAATTCTCAAGATCATTAATCTCGGGCCGAAATGTAAATAAAAGTTAAAGAAGGAATAAATAAAACAGCGCTGAAATAATGACTGCAGAGAATCCTTCGTTATTCTCTTCCGATTAGCCTGATATACAATCATAACCAATATTCAACCTATAACATGCTTTAGTTTCGATATTGTTTTGACAAAGATGTCCTAAAGTTCTTCCATGTTAGTTGTCTCTGACTTTGACGATTTATCCTTTCCTTCACTTTCTGAATCACTTGTTTCAGCATCATCGCTAGATTTTACAACTCTTTGCTTTTTAGAGGGTGGTTCGGAGAAATCATCTTCACTAGCTTATGCACCACTGTTGGAATTTTCAGTCTCGTATACATGCTCTTTCATATTAGGATGTACATTCTGTTCGTGCCTCAACTTGCGACTATAGGTCCTATCGCATAGAGAACAAGCGTAGCGATTTGACATATCGAAAGTATTCATGTTGACTTAATGATGTCTAGCTCGGAATTGATACAAAGGAAATTGAATCTTTATAATAATATAGTTTGTCATTTTGCATATTTCGTTATTTGATAACACAATACCGTAGTTTGACGTAATATAACAACTTGACGCCATAACGTCGTAACGACGTAGATTAAGGACAATCTTGCTCATGACAACCACCTAGGAGCTCAGAGACGAAAATATCAAACATATATCTCCGAGGGAATGGACGAAGAAGAAGCTAAATAAAAGGCTCACGTGAAAGTTCTATGGACCGTCAAACACACCTTTTTCGATCTTTACTCCAAGTTCTTGCAGCAGAACATGTACCTTGGAGGAGCTGAAATAAATCATGAAATTATGTCTTGTCTCACGGAAAAAGTAGAAAATGGCATGAATCTTCAGAAAGCCGTGCAAAGAGTCTTAGCAAGACATGGTACACAATTCAAGAGGTTATTCCAGTTATCAGGATAAGAATGACGATGACAGTGAAGAAGACGGAGACGGAGGGTCCAGATGGAAGCGACAATTAAGGCTTGACATCACCTTGACATAGAATACTTCGTAGACAACCCTAATAATATAGATGACAAATTTAACTCTTTTTCAACATGTTGTACAGCAATCGACCTATCTGAGCTTAAACTTGCACACTTTTGTATACGAGTCAATTACAAATAGTATAAGTACAAACAATTCGTGTACAAAACATATGGCCGTCATCCAAGTCACTGCGGTTACTATCAACACCTTCGTATTGCTAACAAAATATACCCAACCGTTCCAATTCGGACCTTCCCCAAACTATGTAGAACCAACCCCCCCCCTTTTGTATAAATAAAAGTTATAACTATTGTTGCTCGTGCCTGAATATTAAACATTCATATAGAGTATACCACACGTGTAAAAAGGCCCAATTTTTGTGTGGATTACATGTGATTTTCAGCAAGATTGAGTCTCATTTCGATCCGGCTTTCAACTTAAACATCAATTCTAATGTACATAACCAACATTTCCCGATTTCTTCCAAACAGTTACTTCACTATGTATTCGCATGACTACGCTACTATACTGAACTTTATATTTAAAAAGTAAAATGATACCACTTACCAGAGATGAGATTCTGATAGGTCTGCTGTTCACCAAATGATGTGTTTCGGGCTTAATCTAAGCGACGTACTGAGATATTTATACAGTAGAAATTGGGCTACTGCTTTAATAGCGGCCTGGATAAAGGCGGTGCTGTGCTTTTCTGACCACGTCATCACAGTCTATTGATTTTCATAAATAATAGAAACTCATAGTTGAAATCAGGGGCATAGACATGCTCTAAAAAATAAAGGATACGCCTAGTCTTGGTCTTAATTTTAATGCTGTACATAAACTCAGTGAAAGTTAATAACTCTGAAAGTTGTTTCTTTCTCCTTATTCTCCTTCTTCTTTTTTTTCATAGCCGAAAGATCGTCATAGAATTTGTTACCATTACTAATTCTATGATAAAGATAAAGACAGAAGATAAACGAATGGAAAAATGTTTGATGAGGATATATTACCATGATTACCGAAATTCTAGAAATGCTTAACACTTTGTAAGGATTAAAACTATAGGATAAAGATGATAAACGAAGTTATAAGATGCGAAGGAGTTTGCTTAAATATACAATATGCCTGATTCTCAAAACAGGACAAAATGAAGATCTAAAATAACGTATAGTCTTGGTCCTAAGTTGATAAAACAACGGACAAAAAAATACAACATCAGAAAGTCAGGATCAAAATACCCTCATTTTAAACCACTTAATATTTGTCAATGGACACAAATATTGTACCAGCGGTAGGGGGGGGGGGGGGGTGTACCCATTCAACTTCAGGTACTACGCCCGAACTGGAATCCCCCAGATCGAGGCATTGTTGTGGAGTTACCTCCCGCTATTGTGTGTGTGCATCTGTTAGTATTTGTTCACATAACACCATTGCAGATATGCGAATATTACA
Organism: Strongylocentrotus purpuratus; assembly: GCF_000002235.5. Taxonomy (NCBI): domain Eukaryota; kingdom Metazoa; phylum Echinodermata; class Echinoidea; order Camarodonta; family Strongylocentrotidae; genus Strongylocentrotus; species Strongylocentrotus purpuratus. Next base: position 1,438,511 of record NW_022145543.1, on the reverse strand, counting down.
ATCGTGTATTACATTATCCTAATATTCCTTTTTTTGTATAGGAAACGCATAAGAGCCTTACAATAATATTGCCCTTGCATCGATTTAAAAAAAAAATCTTTGCAATCGTGTTATATTTATACAGAGGGTCGGGTTCTAAATGACTGGCTCCAAACCTAAAACCTTGTTAGGAAGAGTCTTTGTAAAAGATGTGGTAGGCAGTTTCAATCCGGCTTCCAGGGGGGGGGGGGGGTTCAGTTAAACATAAATATATATATATATATATATATATATATATATATATATATATATATATATATATATATCTTTTGCCTGTTACGGCACGTAGCGCCTGCCGCGTTAAGGTAGTCAAATAGGCAATCAGTCTGGACAAAGGGAATGTTTTGTTAACTTGATAAAGCACATTTAGGCTTCCTTTTTCGTATTCTTTGCTTAAGACCCTTGTTACACATGCGTAGACTTCGTGCACCCTCGAATTGCACGAGTCATTTTTTTCAACTTGTACTTTTATAGAGCTTTAATCGAGGTAGACTTTCTTGATATGTTCGAGGGGGTTAATCTTATGAGGAGGACATTTTTCGAGAAAAAGCGTTAATAAAAAACAGTGTGTGAGGGGGGGGGGGAGGGTTAGGGCACATAATCTCCGCCGGTCCTTGGTGGAGTATGGTCTACATCCCTATCCTTGTGGTTGATATAGGCTAGGCTATATACTACCATTATTCCTCCTCCTCCTCTCATTTTGCTTCTACGACCCCTCCAACAAAACTAAATTTGCCATAGCTAGGCTACTCTAAATAGGTAAGCTTAATCAAAAGAAAGAAGACGAGAGGAGAGAGAGAACAGCACACAAACAAGTCTGTTTGTGCGTGTGCCTTCCTGTTCAGTTTTCATACTATGGCCCCCTAGAAAATGTAAGAACCCTTTTTAAATTTTCCTCCTCAAACGTTCTTGCTCAGATTTGGCAAGCACATTGTTATCATTCTCGTAGAGTAAAGTAAATGATTTTATTTTTGAAACGTCAATGCCAAGTTTAACCCCTGGCGCACTCGTATGTTATAATAAAAAACATCTTATTTTTTACCTTCTTTTAAGATAAGCCTGCAAAAGACTTATTCCCTTCTTCCATATCATAATGTAGGGCTATATTTTAAAGAGGACTGTGTATACAGTGTATTGTACTTCGTACATGTCCTGAGGACATTGTGGAAAATGAATTTGTAACTCATATTTTGTTATCAGGTTTTCATATATGAATTTCAAACATTTTTCGATATTTTAGATTTTTGTTAATGTTTATCTGGTTTTGAGGAAATAAGTACAGATATTGAATGCATTTAAACAGGGAATCAGTTATACAGATCTTTAGTTAAAATCTGACCATGCGTTTTCAAGAAGAAGATGAAAGTGTAAAAGGTTTAAAGATAAAGTTGAGTTCTGGTCATGAGATTGCATTGTGAAAGAAAAGATGTGGAATGGATCCGAAAAAGTTGATCATGTAGCATGTAAGTATTGGTGTGTTCTGCAAGGTTCTGAAATAATCAAAATCATAATAAATTTGGTTCAGTCATGGTAAAGCAACGAGCACTGTACACAGAAAGATGTATGTGGGACTACACAAATGGTGTCGGGCCTACTAACCTTGATTTCCTTATCTTTTTATGCTCTATCCCTGCCCCCCCCCCGTAGATCCACCCCTTTGCTGTTTGAGAATGTACACAAATTGCACTTCTAATTTTATAAGTATAATTCGGTTTAATTTCAGCACTTCTACCTCTAAGAGTTACTAAGAAAGTATCAAAACATGATTCTTTAGGTCATGTTCATAATTTAGTGAGCACTAAATAGTTTTTTTCATTTGCCCCCCCCCCCGAAATTTGAAAATCGCGCCGACCAATATTTCGCGCAGTAGGGGGGGGGGGGGGGGGGTAGTGAACACTAATTTCTTTTGCTTTTTTTGAACTCCCATAAGTGATATTTTCCTGGCATCTACAAACATCTACTAATACTGTGTGGGTCTGGACACATGATGGCGTTTTTCTATGCACATCACATTTTCACTTGGCAGGCAGCCCAGGGGGGGGGGGGGGGGGGGGGGGTTAACCCTCCCCCGTATATCCGCACCTGTGCTGATTGAGAATATACACAAATTGCACCTCTAATTTTATAAGAATAATTCGTTTTATTTTAGCTCAAACTTCTAACTCTAAGACTTACTAAGAAAGTACTAAAACATGATTCTTTAGGTCATGTTCATAATTATGCAGCCATTGTTTTTAGAATAACTTGCCGGAAAAGCTAAGAATTTTAGAAACAAACGAAAAGTTTAGAAGTAATTTGCAAACGTATATATTTTATTAGCACTTTGTAAAATCTCACTATTATGTACCTAGTGCACAATTTACACTCCTTCTGTACAGTGCCTCCAAGACAAAACGAAACCGAGAATTATCGATGTTTTATGATAACTTGATCACAATTGTAATTAATACATGACACATAGCTTAGCAAAGTTTAGATCCTCTTCTTTCAATAATTTGATGCAACTCATATGATGCATATTCCACGCATGAGTGATTGAAAACGATTTGAAGAAAGGGTACCAAAAAGTCATTTGGCGAACGGTATCTGAATTTCAAAGAGAAAATCACATTTCTAGAAATATTTTCTGCCCTTTCATATTACATCTCAATCAGGAAAATCAGACAGGAATAACAAAGTTCTGTTTGTTTAAAGCCCCTATCTACTAGTTTGGCCAGGAGGGATTAGGCATTGTTTGATATAAAGAGGGCGCAAGTAGCAATAAGTAGTGCAGTGGGGCTTTAAAGTGATGCTTGCATTTCCATAGTTTTATTAAACGAATCCTTTCCACTGGCTGTCTGCCCTAACAACACAGAAGACGTAAGACTTCATGCATGCCTGATCGCCAACGAAACGGAGTTTGACGTTTGTTGCTACGGCAGGCAGCCAGTGAAAACGAAACCACCATATTCAAAGAATGCCCGATATCAATACCAATAAGGGTTATTTTCCTTAATTAGAAAATTGTTTCAATTGGCTATTGGATTTTTTTTCTCACAAATTTATTATTACGCTCCCCCTACCTTTACTTGGGGGATATTGTGTGCCCATATGAACTCCCCACTGGCGACAGCTAGTAAAAAAAAACTGAGCTTTCCTCTAGACTTACTTACTCCCAAATAAAAAACAAACAAAATAAATTCAATATGATTCAGGAAATCAAGAAAAAGACACAACTGAGTATGGATGTATATTCAAATAGTCACTTTGAAAATGATATCGGTATGATACATTGAACAGAGTGGCCCGTATTTTGAAATTTGTCCTTCTTTATTATTCAACTGACGATGTGTGCGGTCTATTAAAGATTGAAAAGGAAAATCAATTTGTCACCGTATATATTTTACTCCGTACATTTACTTGACTGACACAATATCGTGTGGAAACTTAACAGAACATAAGCCATTCTCTTTTTATGTACATGTAGTAGTGTCATATATGTATGCAATACAAATTAAACATTATTATGAAATAGAATAAACTATGAATATCCTCTTCAATCCTGCTACAATTTTATACACGAAAGGAAATGTATAATATCACTGTTGCTCGGTCTTAACTTGAACTGTGTCCCCCTTTCACATCATCATGATCATCATTCGTAGTTACCTTTCACGTGGCTGATTATAAATACATTCTAGCATTCTCTAGCTGAACACTTTCCTTCTCTCGTCTAAAAAAACAGTTACGTAGCGTCAATATATAGCCACCTATCTAGGCGCCCCAAATACCTTGTTTATAACTTTAGAGCGACTTGTTAGAGTACCTATTTGAAAAGCATGCTCTGCGGTTCCGCCACTGGTTGATGGAACAGAGTCGAACTGAGGTCTAGATGCTGCAGCTGTTGCATATGATTTATTCCAGTGATTTAAATGTTTTACACCAATGTCAGTCTGGAGAAGATTGGTCACATTGTCGACATTTTCAACGTAGGACTTGAGGCCATCGTCATCTAGATCCTCTAATAAAGTTTTACTTTCCAACTTTGGAACAGCAATCGCCAGACTCGTTTTAAATTGTTCCCCTTTTACTTTGAATTTAGCATAATCTGATTTCCGTTGCTTCATTGTGTTGCTCAGTCTTGCTAATTTAGCCTTATACTCGTTTTCAATTAATTGCTTCGCCCTGGTATGAACAGAATGCAGCTGCTGTTCTGCCTGATCAGCTTCACGGAGATTGTTCTCAACGGTTTTCAATTGAACCTGATATTTCTGTTTGGCATCTTGGGCCTTTTGACTTAGCTCTCCCAGAAATTCGTTTCTTGTCTTGATTACATGGTTGAAATGGTTTTCTTGGAAACACTTAAAGCATATCATATCCAGGCAGGTACTGCAGTAAATGACTCTTTGCTCTTGGTCGTGCTCACGGCAGGTGGCAATTCTTTTGGACCTTTTACACGAAGGCCCTGGCTCTTCACTCAAGTCCTGGTCTAGGATCCCCACGATTGGTATAATTCGACTAAGTCCATTCACTCCACTTTCTGGTAGTTCGGTATCATGTCTGCAAGTGGGACAATAAATAGTTCCATACTGTAGCAACCCTTGCTTTTTTCGCATGAGCCTATCCAGACATTTCTTGCAGAACACATGCCCACATACGAGACTGCGGGGATCATTGAAGGTATGGATGCAGATAGCACAGATAAGATGTTCCTTTACATCTGGATGTGATGATAGCTTACGTTTCCTCTCCATGTCATACCTTAAATCCTGAATGAAAGAGAATAAAGAAAGAGAATTTAAATTCTATCTGAGCCTATATAATTGTCTGTGTACATTTTCAAGATTACTCTGTATGCTGATTAGTTTTGTTTACGAAATATTACGAATGAGAAATATTTTTGCATTTCGTATTTTTTTTAGGGATGACGGTGAATACATGATGTATAAACAAAATACATACAACAGGATGCTTATTATTTCTGACTTTGCATTTTCACACTGTTTTTAGTTTAACAAATAATAACAATTGTACACAATATATCTAGATGTATTATTTTTTTCTCCATTATAACATCTCCGGATTGCTAAAAAAATATCCATAGCCGTTCCCATTGCAGACATTCCTCAAACTGTTTGGAACCGATTTCCTTTTCCTTTTTTTAAAGTAAAAACTATTGTCAACTTAGGGTTCATGCCTGAACACCAATAGTTAATAGAACGTGTGTAAGTATGCCCCCCCCCCAATTCTTTTGTACATTGCATGTGATTTTCAGCAAAATTGAGTCTCATTTCGATTGTTCCAAAAGTATATGCTTATACATCAATTATAATGTACATAATAAACCTTCTCAACTGCTACCAAACAGTTTCTTCACTATGTATTCGCATGACTAGGCTACTATACTGAACTTTATATTCAACAAGTAAAATGATACCACTTACCAGAGATGAGATCCTGATAGGTCTGCTGTTCACCAAATGATGTGTTTCGGGCTTAATCTAAGCAACGTACTGAGATAGTTATACAGTAGAAATTGGGCTACCGCTTTAATAGAGGCCTTGATAAAGGCGGTGCTGTGTTTTTCTGACCACGTCATCACAGTCTATTGATTTTCATAAATAATAGAAACTCATAGTTGAAATCAGGGGCATAGACATGCTCTTAAAAATAAAGGATACGCCTAGTCTTGGTTTTAAAGGTGAAATTCAAAGAAAATCACAAATATGTCAACTAATGTATCACTAGAAACTGGTAAGCTAACAAATGGCCATCGTACAAGTTATAGGTCAACTACATATCGGGTGATTTATAAAAAATAAAAATACAACCACCTCCATAGCAGCTGGGATACGAGAGATTCACTAGAAAAATAACGATGTTTTAATGACGTCACTATATGGACCAACACTGCCCAAGCAGACGACATCCCATAGAGAATGAACATAATTGTAAAGCTATTATTTCTCAAATTATAATGAATTTAGTGTTTATAAATGTTATGGCATGTCAAACCATTCAAAAGGCGATATGACCCGATTCTGATAACTAAAATCTTGTGCTTGTAAATACACAGGATAGGGGTTAATTAACAATCAAAGAAACCAGACTTTCAAATTGAAAACCCCCGGAATGATATTAAGGACGGCATTTGTTCCCTCTTGAAACGCCGAACATACCCCGGTGTGTGCAGCTGAATATACAATGGCAGCTTATTTTGTTTACAAGCGACAGATTTCTTTATTTTTGTATCGCTGCATTTGTCATCAAAATAAAACCATGCGCGGGGTTTATAGTGAGGCAATAGATTATACATTTAGCCTGACGATAGTGAAGTAAGAGAAAGAACTCACGAGAAGATGAAAACACAGGCATGAAAATGTGTGATATGTCATGGGGCATCGTCTGCTTGTGCAAATCATGTCCATACTGTGATCTCACACATCTCAGCAGCGTTTGGAGAGCTCTTCAGGTGCTATGCCGGGGCTGTATTTAAGCTTTTTGTAATTTATATAATCATTACTTCGAATGTTTCCAAGCATTGAATTTTGATAACCTTGTCGAATCAAAGTTTCAACTTTGCAATAATGAAAATAAAGTTAGTTTTTAAAATCTATGAATATCTACTTTAATTGTAATGCTGTACATAAACTCAGTGAAAGTTAATAACTCTGAAAGTTGTTTCTTTCTCCTTTAATATTCTTCTTCTTCTTCTTCATAGCCGAAAGATCGTCATGGATATACCATTACTAATTCTATGATAAAGATAAAGACAATAACAGATAAACGAATGGCAAAATGTTTGATGAGGATATTACCATGATTACCGAAATTCTAGAAATGCTTAACACTTTGTATGGATTAAAACTATAGGATAAAGATGATAAACGAAGTTATAAGATGCGAAGGAGTTTGCTTAAATATAAAATATGCCTGATTCTCAAAACAGGACAAAATGAAGATCTAAAATAACGTTTAGTCTTGGGCCTAAGTTGATGAAACAACGGACAAAAAATACAACATCAGAAAGTCGGGATCAAAATACACTCATTTTAAACCACTTAATATTTGTCAAAGGACACACACACACACATATATATATATATATATATATATATATATATATAAATTATGTTGTACAAGCGGTAGGGGGTGGGGGGGGGGGGGGGGGGGAGGGGTGTACCCATTCAACTTCAGGTACTCCGCCCGAAGTAGAATCCCCCAGAACGAGACTTTGTTGTGAAGTTACCTCCCGCTATTGTGTGTGTGCGTCAGTGAGTATTTGTTCACATAACACCATTGCAGACATGCGAATATTACAATGGCGTATTACAATGTCCTAACATATTTTTTTGAATAGGATACGCATAAGGGCCTTACAATAATATTACCCTTGAATTGATTTTTTAAAAAAACAATCTTTGCAATCGTGTTATATTTACAAAGGGTCGGGTTCTAAATGACTTGCTCCAAAACTAATACCTTGTTATGAAGAGTATTTATAAAAGATGTGGTAGGCAGTTTCATTCCGGCTGCCAAGGGGGGGGGGGGGGTTCATACATATATATTTTTAGCTTGTTACGGCGCGTAGCGCCTGTCGCGTTAATGGTGTCAAACAGGCAATCAGTCTGGAAAAGGAGAATGTTTTGTTAACTTGTTAAAACACATTTAGGCTTTTCTTTTCCTATTCTTTGCCTAGACTTGGTGCACTCTCGAATTGCACGAGTCATTTTTTCAACTTGTACTTTTAAAGAGCTTTAATCAAGGTAGACTTTTTCGATATGTTCGAGGAGATTAATCTGTTGAGGAGGAAATTTTTCGAGAAAAAGCTTTAATAAAAAAAAACAACCCCGAGAAGTGTAAGGGGGGGGGGGGGGTAGGGCACATAATCTCCACCGGTCCTTGGTGGAGTATGGTCTATATCCCTATCCTTGTGGTTGATATAGGCTAGGTTATATAACTATAATTATTGCAATGACGACCTTCGTCATTACCTTGTTTTCGTTCACATTCTTCTTATTAATATTCTTGGTTCTTCTTGGTCTTCTTCTTCTTCTTCTTTTTGTCGTCCGGAATCCCATTCGTTTTGCACGTAGTGCTTGTTATTCCTATCTAGGTCCCTTCCTCTTGCTCGATTCATTTCAAACTTCATAGGCACAGTCTCTAACATCTCATCAAGGTCACTACGTTCTTCGATTCTCGAATCGCTCATGCGTAAACGTCCAGGCGCCATTTTGTCCGTTTCTGGTCCATTTTAAGGCCTTTCTATCTTTCTTCCTATCTCCACTATCCTAGATCCTACAAACTTCTAACAAATTCCTTTAGATAGTCTAAGAGATGTTTTTTCATCTGCGACGTATAACCTGCCCTTCAAAACGCTATCTTCATACTCAAAATTCAAATCTAAAACCGACTCCGTCAAAAATCTCTCAAATTCTTTAAAAATTTACCCCTAAATAATCTAAAACTGCCATAACTTTCTCATATAAATTCCGTTTTGTATTTAAATCTCAAAGTTTCTATATCTTATAATTGCACGTAGTCATGCCAAATTTCACGCTCCAATGGTTTTGCACAACATAAATAGCGCCCTCTAAAGTTCTGGGAATTGGCTTTCTTTCTGTGGCCGTATCTCCATAATGGCTTGGCAAACCCGTACGCTTTTTGGATTTAGAAATGCGTCGTCATTGCACTCACATCGTTCTGACACGATTGCATTTCTAGTTCCTCCTCCTCTCATTTTGCTTCTACGACCCCTCCAACAAAACTAAATTTGCCATAGCTAGGCTACTCTAAGTAGGTAAGCCAAATCAAAAGAAGTAGGCGAGAGGAGAGAGAGAACAACACACAAACAAGTCTGTTTGTGCGTGTGCCTTTCTGTTAAGTCTTCATACTATGGCCCCCTAGAAAATGTAAGAACCCCTTTTTAAATTTTCCTCCTCAAACGTTCTTGCTCAGATTTGGCAAGCACATTGTTATCAACCTCGTAGAGTAAAAGTAAGTATTTATATTTTTGAAACGTCATCGTCAAGTTTAACCCCTGACGCACTAGTTTGTTATAATAGAAAACATCTAATTTCTACCTTCTTTGAAAATACAGCCTGGAAAAGTTTTAGCTTGCGATTACATGTGATTGATCACTTTGGAGCATATTTCCTTTTATTTCTTTAAAACACAACAATATCAAACGCTCAGGTTTGTCTGCGTGCTGTGGTATGATGTAGAGCCACACACGAAATGGCAATATCCTGTCGGCGGTCTGCTCCATTTTTAATGGGGCTTCGATTGCTCAAGGTTGTTGCCGTTGTAGTCCCATTCCTTTATTTTGGTGCGACAATCAGCAAGGAAGGGGCTGCTTTCATGGAGGTGTATGATATCTTTGTTCCTGAGTATGAGGACTATATAGTGCTTTCTGCGCAAGAACTTTTGCTAGCAATATTATTTGTTTCGTACCAAGAGAGACTACAGCACTTTTTGCTATTTTTAGGGTTGACCAGATCGACTTTGTTTCAAGTGGGCTGTCGGTCTACCGGTATGTCCTGACTAAAATCAATAAGCCAGTTTACGGTTGTAGTCTGAGCATGAGCAGATAAAGGTCATTTGTACCAAAAAGGTAAAACCCACAGAGATGAATACTGGATATGCGCTCATGAAAGTTATGTAACATTATTCATTTATGTACCAACGGGACGTTCTAAGATACGCAGGTGAAAGTATTCTTTTCAAGAGGGCAAACAAAAGGTATTCATGAAGCACATCTAGGACTTTGGCAGTTATTATTCTAAGGGCGCGTTCATGCTTGATTTTGACGGCCAGAATCAGGCATCTGTTACGCGTTTAGTTTAAAACACGCTTGCGTTCATGCTCACTTTTGTAGAATCACCGAAAAACGGCGATCACGATCGCCGATCGTAAACTCACAAAAAGATGCGTTTACAATTTGTAAACGCGTTTAAATGGGGTCAACGCACTGACCTCTGGTGGGTCTACGTAGCATGCGCACACAGGTTTGCGAATCCAGCTGAAGGCCACCCAAGGAGAATTGCCTGGAGAAGTGAGCATGAACAGTGCACCGTGGAACTGCGATTACGATGAGCGTTTACGATGAGCGTTACAAATCGCTCATCCTGCCTTCAAAATCAAGCATGAACGCGCCCTCAGATGCTCAAAGTGGAACTTCTCCATGTGTAAAAGATCTGTGGATATTTGGGGTCATTTGTACCATGTGCTATCTGTAAACTCCCGCATTGCATCGCTTTGCTTCAATGTGTCTTAATCTGGTGACTTCTTTACATAATCAAAGCACGGGAATTCGGTGCCAGGTAGAAATGTCAGAGGTGTAAGTAAAACGTCAGAAGTACAACAAAATTGTCGGGGTAAAAATAAGTGCCGTCATAACATCTCAGCAATTTATCACACAAAATATCGAGACGTAAGCTACTAGGCTATATTCCCTTCTTCCATATCATAATGTATATTTTAAAAAGGTCTGTATATTGTACTTCGTACATGTCCTGAGGACATTGTGGAAAATGAATTTGAAACTCAATTTTGTGATCAGGTTTGCATATATGAATTTCAATTTTTCTTGATATTTTAGATTTTTGTTAATGTTTATCTGGTTATGAGGAAAGTACGTACATAGAATATTAAGATTGAATGCATTTGAACAGGGAATCAGTTATAAAGATATTTGGTTAAAATCTGACCATGCGTTTTCAAGAATAAGATGAAAGTGTAAAAGGTTAAAAGATAAAGTTGAGTTCTGGTCATGTGATTGCATTGTGAAAGAAAAGGTGTGGAATGGATCAGAAAAAGTTGATCATGTAGCATGTAAGTATTGGTGCGTTCTGCAAAGTTGTGGAATAATCAAAATCATAATAAATTTGGTTCAGTCTTGGTAAAGTAACAAGCACTGTACACAGAAAGATGTATGGGACTACACAAATGGTGTCGGGCCTACTTACCGAATAGCTTGCCGGAAAAGCTTAGAATTTTAGAAACAACGAAAAGTTTAGTAGTAATTTGCAAACGTATATATTTTATTAGCACTTTGTAAAATCTCATTAATATGTACCCAGTGCACAATTTCCACTCCTTCTGTACAGTGCCTCCAAGACAAAACGAAACTGAAATTTATCGATGTTTTATGATAACTTGATCACAATTATAATTAATAAATGACACATAGCTTAGTAAAGTTTAGATCCTCTTCTTTCATTAATTTGATGCAACTCATATGATGCATATTCCACGCAGGTGTGATTGAAAACGATTTGAAGAAAGGGTACTAAAAAGTCATTTGGCGAACGGTATCTGAATTTTAAAGAGAAAAATCACATTTCTAGAAATATTTTCTGCCCTTTCATATGAAATGAGCCAGGAATAACAAAAGTTCTGTTTGTTTAAAGCCCCTCTGTACTAGTTTGGCCAGGATGGATTAGAGTATTAGACCTCCCACCATGGTCAACGAACAGGTGGTTATCCCATCAAATCAGCTCACAATTAACATAAGAAAAAGGGATCATGGGGGGCCAATGGTCACCGATTAGGCATTGTTTGTTATAAAGAGGGCGCAAGTAGCCATAAGTAGTGAAGTGGGGCTTAAAGTAATGCTTGCATTTCTATAGTTTTATTAAACGAATCCTTTCCACTGGCTGTCTGCCCTAATAACAAAGAAGACGTAAGACTTCATGCATGCCTGATCGTCAACGAAACGGAGTTTGATGTTTGTTGCTACGGCAGGCAGCCAGTGAAAACGAAACCATCATATTTAAAGAATGCCCGATATCATACCAATAAGGGTTATTTTCCTGAATAAAAATATTGTTTCAATTTAAATTTTTGGCTATTGGATTTTTTCTCAAATTTATTACGCTCCCCCTACCTTTACTTGTGGATATTGTGTGCCCTTTCCCCATATGAACTCCCACCTAATGACAGCTAGTCAAAAAAACTGAGCTTTCCTCTAGACTTACTTACTCCCAAATCACCCTCAAAAAAATCCAAATATTTTTTGGGTACAAGGTTGAAGTATCTCTCACCAAAAAGAAAATCCAATTTTTAATAATATTTGTGTGTGCCTAAGATCAATATCCGACAACCCTTCTACAATCGAACTGAGTTAAATTTATTGAAACCTTATGTATGTTAAAACAAAACATACAATAGAAAATGGAATACATAACACGTATAAAAAATACAAAGGAAGTATATGGTAATGACCACAAAGACGTAAATTGCTTATGAAAAGGGCTTTCACATAAAACAAATTAAATTCAATATGATTCAAGAAATAAAGAAAAAGACACAACTGAGTATGGATGTATATCCAAATAGTCACTATGAAAATGATAGCGGTATGATACATTGAACAGTATTTTAAAAGTTGTCATTCTTTCTTATTCAACTGACAACGTGTATAGGCTATAGGTGCGGAAAATCTATTTTTGTCACCGTATTTATTTTACACCGTACATTTACTTCACTTAGACACAGTGTCGTGTGGAAACTTAACAGAACATAAGCCATTCTCTCTTTTATCTACATGTAGTTGTGTCATATGTATGCAATACAAATTAAACATTATTATGAAATAGAATACACTATGAATATCCTCTTCAATGCTACTACAATTGTATTCACGAAGTGAAATGTATAACATCACCGTTGCTCAGTCTAAACTTGAACTGTGTCCCCCTTTTACATCATCATGATCATCATTCGTAGTTACCTTTCACGTGGCTGATTATGAATACATTCTAGCATTCTCTAGCTGAACACTTTCCTTCTCTCGTCTAAAATAACAGTTACGTATAGCGTCAATATATATATAGCCACCTATCTAGGCGCCCCAAATACCTTGTTTGGAACTTTAGAGCGACTTGTTAAAGGGACTATTTGAAAAGCCTGCCCTGCGGTTCCGCCACTGGTTGATGGAACAGAGCCGAACTGAGGTCTAGATGCTGCAGGTGTTGCATATGATTTATTCCAGTGATTTAAATGTTTTACACCAATATCAGTCTGGAGAAGATTCGTCACATTGTCGACATTTTCAACGTAGGACTTAAGGTCATCGTCATCTAGATCCTCTAATAAAGTTTTGCTTTCCAACTTTGGAACAGCAATCGCCAGACTCGTTTTAAATTGTTCCCCTTTTACTTTGAATTTAGCATAATCTGATTTCCGTTGCTTTGTTGTGTTGCTCAGTCTTGCTAATTTAGCCTTATACTCGTTTTCAATTGATTGCTTCGTCCTGGTATGTGCAGAATGCAGCTGCTGTTCTCCCTGATCAGCTTCACGGAGATTGTTCTCAACGGTTTTCAATTGAACCTGATATTTCTGTTTGGCATCTTGGGCCCTTTGACTTAGCTCTCCTAGAAATTCGTTTCTTGTCTTGATTACATGGTCGGAATGGTTTTCTTGGAAACACTTAAAGCAAATCATATCCAGGCAGGTACTGCAGTAAATGACTCTTTGTTCTTGGTCGTGCTCACTGCATGTGGCAGCTCTCTTGGACCTTTTACACGAAGGCCCTGGCTCTTCACTCAAGTCCTGGTCTAGGATCCCCACGATTGGTATAATTCGACTAAGTCTATTCATTCCACCTTCTGGTATTTTGGTATGATGTCTGCAAGTGGGACAGGAAATAGAAAATAAATGTACATACTCAATAGAATTTTGCCATTTTTCGTTGTTGAGCCTATCCAGACAGTTCCTGCAGAATACATGTCCACATACGAGAATGCGGGGATCAATGAAGATATCAGTGCAGATAGCGCAGATGAGATGTTCCGTCACATCTGGATGTGATGATACCTTGCGTTTCCTCTCCATGTCTGTCTCACTTTTAAATCCTGAATAAAAGAGATCAAGGAAAGAGAATTGAAATTCTACCTGAGCCTATGGTATGTTCATATTCCCAAGATTAATATGTAGGCTGACAAGTTAAATATTTTTGTAGTCCGGATTCTTTTAAGGATGACAGTGAACACGTGATGGGTGACACAAATTTCAAAATACATGATGCGTAGTATGTCTGCACTTTGCATTTTTCCCACCATTATCAGTAACAGTTAATATTAATGGTACACACACAAAATATAGATGCATTCAGTTTTCTCCATTTTAACATCTCTGTATTGCTAAAAATATATCTACAACCGTTCCCATTTCTGACTTTCCTCAAATTTTTATTTTTTAAAGTAATAACTATTGTCAACTTAGAGTTCTTGCCTGAATATCAATAGTAAATAGAACATGCGTAAGTATGCCCTCCAATTATTTAGTGTACATTGCATGTATTAAGTCTCATTTCGATCGTTCCAAAAATATAGGCTTATACATCAATTCTAATGTAGATAATCAACCTTTCTCAACTGCTTCCAAACAGTATTTTCTCTATGTATCCACGTGACCAGTAACTGTACTGAGCTTTATATTTGACAAGGAAAATGCTACCACTTACCAGAGATGAGGTCCTGATAGGTCTGCTGTTCACAAAAAGATGTGTTTTACGTAGCGACATATTTATACAGTATAACTAAGACTACTGCCTTTATAGGCGGTGCTGTATTTTTGACCACGTCATCACAGTCTATTGATTTTTCATAAATAATAGGAACTCATCGTAAAAAATCAGGGGCATAGACATGCTCTTTAAAATAAAGGATAGTCTCGGGCTTGATTAAAATGGAGTGCTTAAACTCCGTGGAACTTTATACCTCGCAATTTGTTTTGTTGTTGTTGTTTTTTAATTGCTGGAAAATCGCCATGAGATTGGTTATTACTATAATTTCATGATGATCTATAAAGATTATAAAAGATAAAGAAATACAAAAATATTTCATGATGATATATTACTATGATTACCGAAATTATAGGAGTGCAATTTTTGTTTATATGGAATAAAACTACAGGGTTACATAGAACATTTAGGTACACAAACATCAACCTTCCATACAGATTCAGATAATTAACGAAAGCATAAGACGCGAGAGAATTTTCTTCAATATACTTCATGCTTAATTCTCAAAATTAGACAACATTAATTTCTAGAATAACGTATAGTCGTTAGCAGCAACAAGCCGGGATTTAAATACCCTCGTTTTAAAACACAAAATATTTGTCACATAAACGTTCCTACCAGCAGGAGAGATGGGGGGGGGGGGGGGGGGGGACCATTTACCTCCAGGTATCTACGCCCGAGGTGGAATTCCCCAGAACGAGGTATCAATGTGGAGTTACCACACCCGCTATTGTGTAAATGGATGTATATCTATTTACGTAACACCACGCATCCTGACATCTGTCATAGTCTACTGGAGAACGTAGCCGTTATCATGAACACATTTGTGCCGTTTCTCATCGTACAGCTATAGAGGTGTGGGAATCCTTTATAGATTAAACATAATTCCGAAATATATCATGATCGTGTTATATTATGCTTTGGTTGTTTTTCATATCAATTGTTGCAATATGGCTTGGTCCAATTTATCCGACTACTTTATCAACAGATTTGTTTTTACTTCACAAAAAAGCCTTAAGAATAATGTCAGTGCTTTCTTTAATGCCCCCACTTTGTCACTTTTTCATAATTTATAATTACTCAATGTGTATGATTTAAATAGATTTAACTATGCAATTTTTATGTTTTTGTGTTCCAAAGGTCTTATACCCCAGTTAGGCATGTTTAAGTTTTTTCTTAATTTAACAATACATAGACATAATACTCGTAATTCATATAATTATCTTTCACCTCAAGTTAAACTTTAATTTCCTATAACTCAATATTTTTGAAAGGTCCTTCTTAATATGGAACAATGTTCCACTTGCACTAAAAATCAACCCATCCCTTAATTCTTTTAAACGGTTTTATAGATCCCATCTTAAAAAAAATGTATTCGTAATGTAAAATGTTACATACTGCATGTTTGTTTCATTGTTTAATTTGTTTGTCTGTTTGTTTGTTATACTCAGGGGCGTAAATCCCGGGGGGATGCACCCCCCCCCGGCTTGAAGTAGGGGGGATGGCCTGTACAATCATCCCCCTGATATTACAAAAAAAAAGAGAGAAAAAAAGGAAGAAAAAGAAAAAAAAATGTGATTGTTTCAATTTCAGCATAATGCATGAGAAATGTGTTATTTTTTTGTATGTATGTATAACTGTATAGCCTACACGTATACAGTATGTCACGATCATTAAGAGTAGTTGCGCGACGTGCGCGAACAAGCACTTCATAAACTTCAGAATAATTTTTCGTTATTTTGAAAGGTATTATTATAGCCCAGACGTAAAGTGCGCCAGCGCGCGAGCGCTTAAAAAGTGCAATCATGTACAGTAGATGCCCGGCTCCCCCCCATTAAGTGTTATTTAGGGTACGCGTATGCTCGTTCCCTCCCTTTGAGAGCACCCCCCCCCACCCTATCTCAGGACTGCCAACATTTCTGAATCCCCTTTCGCCGGCTTTTCGCTGGCTTTTCCTGCCTTGGAGACCCACCCCCCCGAATCCGGAACACTGCTAAATGTACCACATCCCCCCCCCAAAAAAAAAAAAAAAAAAAAAAAATCAGGTGAGCTCTAGTCGATCGAGGGGGACTGGGGGCCGATGTTTTTACTTTTTAAAATGAAATAATCCTGAATGAGCTTTCAAAGCTAGCAGGAATTTTAGGAATTTGACCCCGGGATTTGATCAATTTTTCTATGAAATTCAAAATATTCTATAACCTTCTTTTTACATTTCTCAGGATTCCAAAGAGAGAGAGAGAAAAAAATCCACCCCCTTTTTAAAGAAACTAAGAGTCGAGAAAGGTACAACGAATCGTCTTCTTTCTCTAATGATTTAGTGAAACGTAAAATCTTCCGCGCCTCGCGCGGGTGGGGGAAGGGAAAAACTGAATTCAGATGAGGATTAAAAGTCGAGAACGGTACAACAAATCGTCTTCTTTCTCTAATGATTTAATGAAACGTAAAAGCTTCCGCGCTTCGCGCGGGTGGGGGAAGGGAAAAACTGAATTCAGATGAGGATTAAAAGTCGAGAACGGTACAACGAATCGTCTACTTTCTCTAAATTAATGATTTAATGAAAGGTAAAAGCTTCCGCGCTTCGCGCGGGAGGGGTAAGGGAAAAACTGAATTCAGATGAGGATTAAAAGTCGAGAACGGTACAACATACATACATACATACATATTGGTATTTATTGAGCGCCTTTACATGAACATGCTCAAGGCGCTTTACATTTTAAAATACAAACATAATAGTTATATACTCTCCAAGTGCATTACACTCCAAAAAAAAGATGACAATTACAAAGAAAACAAATGGGTTTTTAAATGTTTCTTAAATAATGCGACTGAGGTGCAAGAACGAATGCTTAAAGGGAGACTATTCCAAATAGTGGGACCAGAAAAAATTATATTTTGTTGACCCTTCTTTGAATTGATGCGGGGGATTTGCAGAAGAAGGGGGTCTGACCTTGAACGTAATGGATATCTTGATTGCTGGATGGGACAAAACAGACTAGAAATATAGGATGGGATAAGGTTATACATGGATTTATAAACAAATAGTGAAACTTTATAGATTATTCTCTTATGAACAGGTAACCAGTGTAGTTGTTTTAACAAGGGAGACACATGATCATATTTTCTTGCATTTGAAATAATACGGGTTACAACGAATCGTCTTCTTTCTCTAATGATTTAATGAAACGTAAAAGCTTCCGCGCTTCGCGCGGGAGGGGGGAAGGGAAAAACTGAATTCAGATGAGGATTAAATGTCGAGAACGGTACAACGAATCGTCTTCTTTCTCTAATGATTTAATGAAACGTAAAATCTTCCGCGCTTCGCGCGGGTGGGGGAAGGGAAAAACTGAATTCAGATGAGGATTAAAAGTCGAGAACGGTACAACGAATCGTCTTCTTTCTCTAATGATTTAATGAAACGTAAAAGCTTCCGCGCTTTGCGCGGGAGGGGGGAAGGGAAAAACTGAATTCAGATAAGGATTAAAAGTCGAGAACGGTACAACGAATCGTCTTCTTTCTCTAATGATTTAATGAAACGCAAAAGCTTCCGCGCTTTGCGCGGGAGGGAGGGGGAGGGGGGGGGGGGGACTGAATTCAGACGAGGATTATTTTCGAGAACGGTACAACGAATCGTCTTCTTTCTCTAATAATTTAATGAAACTTCAAAGTTTCGGCGCTTTGCGGAGGAGGGAGGGGGAAATCGCCCCTCCCTGCCCCCCCCCCCCCCATTACGCCAATGCTGGTCACCATTACGTACCAATATTTGGCTCGCATAATTTTAAATTTGGGCCCCCCCCCCTAAGAAATCCTGGATCTGTGTATGTATGCATGTATAAATTTATGTACATGTGTTTGGGTATGTGTGTGTTTGTTGTTTGTTCGTGTGTGTGTGTGTATGTGTGTGTGTTTTCTACATTCTATAGCTTAGTAATTTCATCCCTTGTATATACAGTTACGTTACATTCTATTTGTTCACCTTATTGTTAATGTATTTTTGTTGACTATATAGGGCCCCGCTCACAAGCTTAACTTGTAAAGGGGTGCTAAAACTTGTTATTTTATGATGTGATCAAGTTAATATATGATGATTAATGTACTATTACCAGTCTCTTTTTTAGTTAAAAGATCGTATCATGTTTTGTGTGGTTTTGAATAAAATGAACTTGAACTTACCTAATCGTAAATACTTTAGCCCCCCCCCCCCACATTTTTTAAAACGTTTCGCGGGGCTTGTTTTGTATGTTTGTATCAGGAAGCTGTAATGAATGGAGATCCCGTCCAAGAGGTCCCTTTGAAGCCATCCGTGGCACCGCGCGTCTTTTGTTTCCCCTACCGTAATCCCCTTAATCCCTCTCCGAGACCATACAGCTCCCTAGTGGCTCTAAGTCCTCCCGTTCCACCAACAGTCCAGGCCAGCGAGCACGGCGGCTTATGCGTTGCCGGCCCGTACTTGGGGTGAAAAGTGGTGATGAATTGACAACTTCTAACCATCGTCCAACAAATGCGCAAACATATAACACAATTTCATTTAGTTCTTTAGGGAGATAAACCTTTGGACTACCTTCCTAGCTATATACAAATTTCGGAAATTTTCGGAAAATGTCAATAATTAGATGAGAAAATCCTGATGATGAAAACCTTACATTCGCTCCAACTCACGATTTCCTTGGTCGATTTTGCTGGTTGAAATGGTTTCGTCTTCAGTAGAGCTATCCCAGCACGAAAAAAACATTTGATAACCAAAATGAAGTTTCATTGGTCATATGTCGGGAATTCTGTATTTTATATGTTATAGCTAAATACATCTTCACTGAACATGACCTAATTTGTCGGTGCCACGCATGTCTTCAAAGCTCGATGCCTGCATATTTTTACGACCGAGTGAATAGAGAACTTCGGGAAGCAGACGGCGTTGCGTAACATTTCGTAATATTTGGAATACTAGAGGGAAACTGTGCATTGATAAGGACAGCTGTAGATGGATTTGATGGCTGGAGAGGGTTACATTTCTTTTTGTTAAGCCAAGTTAATCTTGAATATTTTTTCCTCGGGAAATTCTTTCGAGACGGAGTCTCCATTCATTACAGCTTCCTGGTTTGTATGCAGTTATTTTGATGATAGCCTACGATCTACAACAGATAGAGGTCATGGAAATTACGTAATCAAAAGTGAATTCCATGACATGCATGGTACCTACACAAGTGAAAGTATTATTTTCAAAAGGGGGAATCGTAACGCACCGCTATCACATTAGCAGCGATTATTCTCAAATCAAAAAAGCGCCATCTCCAAAATCTGTTAGAAATTGGGGTCATTTAAACTCGTACCATGTGTTAATTACAAATTGGTCTATTGGTAGAATCCGGACTGGGTAGAAAACACAGGTGATGTGATGTTTGGGTGATTATAGAAGGGTGAATCTGTGTTTGTCTCATGGCAAATCAATACAACATTCCAATTCAACAGATTGTACACATTGACGAAATAGGGGAAATACATGTAAGTCTATTATGCGGTCTGATTGTTTGACGATTTTAGTGATATAAAAAAAAGAAATATTTATCACACTTTCCTCACTTTCTTCTTCTTTTCCTTCTAACTGTCTCCTCTGACCAGGCACGTAGCCAGAGTTTGATGTTTTTTGTTTTTTGTTTGGGGGGGGGGCACATACATGAACATGTAATCGATCGAGGTTAAAAAAAGGTGTCTAAAAATGTCAACCGTTCTTGGAGAAAAAAATTGGGGGGCAAATGCCCCCCCCCCTCCCTCCGTGGCTACGTGCCTGCCTCTGACATCGATTTTGTTTGCAGGTTTATTGTTGCGTGTCCATCAAAATGAAAGAAAGGCGTTCACGTCATACGGGGCACACTCTACTGATCACCAATGCAGGAGCACAATAGTATGTCCAGTACATGAATAACCTTATAATGCTCTATCAATCAACAGCTGAAGACGATAGCTTCAAGCAATTCCTCTACAAATCAGACGATAGAAAGTACGAGGTTCGCTGGAATTCCAACATTATATTAGCATGACAATAGATTTTAGCACGGTGGGCTCAATAGCATGACAGTTATCACCAGTATATTTTTGGAACCCGTTGCCATTATTAAATGCCTTTGTCTTGGGTGAATGTGATTCGTTCGTCTGCTCAAATCACGTGATGCATTCAAAGAAACCGCCCGCGCAAATCGAATTTTAGGTTTCGTGTAAGATGAGGAGCTAGAAATCTGCCTGTCTCTGCTAGATTCTGTCTTAGACAAGTCGCTTGGAGATTTTTACTTAGTTTTTGCTTCGTAATTGAATTCGTCGTCGTCGTATTGCTTAGTGTCATAATGATTGCTAACCGGTACAACGATAACTGCGTGGAGTATACCCAGAAGGGTACGCGTTGTTTGAGGAAGGTACCCCTAGCCTTAGGAATTGAAGGAGAGTGCTGGCAACACCGTCAGTAAGTACACAATAATCTCCTAAATTAAAACCCAATTTACCAACCATAGTTGATTATACATTCAAGAAGTATAATGACCCCTAAATGGGTTGACATAGGTTTCTTTAGAGTCATCCTTTGTCAAATTACCTAATCAAAAGTGTTAAAAAATTGTAACATGTGCACTTTATAATTATTTGCAATCTCTTATTATTGGCAATCTAGTAGTAATATGTCCTTGTTGTATGTTTCCTGTATTACAGACAGCCAGCCGAGGTCCAGTGCTCTGCACATACTGGGCT
Organism: Strongylocentrotus purpuratus; assembly: GCF_000002235.5. Taxonomy (NCBI): domain Eukaryota; kingdom Metazoa; phylum Echinodermata; class Echinoidea; order Camarodonta; family Strongylocentrotidae; genus Strongylocentrotus; species Strongylocentrotus purpuratus. The sequence continues at coordinate 1,417,237 of NW_022145543.1, read as the reverse complement.
TCATGGGAATGGCAGACGTTGCAGCCGGCGTGGACGTCACACGCTAGACGAAAACGCCGTTGAACTCTACTGCACGCAACACGGTATGTATTTATTCAAAGTAAACCTCTCAAAATTACTGTTACTTCTCAATTGTTTAAAAGACAGTCTTGTGGACCCTAGACCTTTACTGGTTAAAAATAGTATGTATAGAATCGTGAATATTGATTCATGACGAAAATATTTTGAGACTAATTACACTGCCCCTATAGCTGTAACTTATAAGTATGTAAGTTGATGGATCATTCAAAGTGTACGTTTTGTACTGTGACAGGTTAAGGAGTTGGGCCACCATTTGGCCTTTTTTTAGGGAGTAGATCTATATAACAAATATCAATGGAGAATCGTGTATTTTAATGTCATCTGTGAAATGCCATGAAGCACATCCTAACCATTTATATTTTGCTTGGTTTATACAGTCAACAAGTTGCATCGCGAGAACGGTCGTGCGGAGGTCGTTTCTGCTAATCGCCAACAGCAGGATGAACAGCGTAGGAGGGCGGAGGAGCGTGAGCAACTCCACCCGAGACGCAGGTCACCGCGTCTGGTAGAGCGAGAGATCGCAGCTGCCGCCGCTGTTCAACTCGCCGCTGAGAGAGAGCAACGTCGTGCCGCCAATCGGGCAAACCAGAACCTGCGGAGGTCGGCCCGGATTGCCGCGAGGCGAGGCAATGTGTGATAATAGCCTGGGTAAGTAAAATTACTTTATTTCTACGCTCGCCTATTTTTATAATTATAACAATACCCCCCCCCTCCCCCCAAAATAGACGAGCATACAATGTATTCAAAGTATAATTATGTACCTAAACAAAAGATCTCAAATTTGAAGACTTGTGAATCTGCCCAAACTTTACCAACATAGCAGCAACTGTTTATCTTTAGTTGAAACAAAGTGAGCCGAGGTGGTTTCAATGTTTTTTTTATCATCGATCCCTAAAGGGCCTTAACAGCAACATGTTATTTGCCACTTATATATAGGGGGTTCTGAAAATGAATTAAACTGAATGCATATTCTGTTGTTAAGTACGTTAAAAAGAAGTATGCAACCAAAGATCTGGCTCATAATGAAATTAAAGGGGATGTATGTACTCCCTGATATTAAGTTGGTTTTAATAGAAGCAGATAAATGAGAGAAACAGTCCAGTGAAAGTTTGAGCATATTAAATCGATTGAAAATAAGAAAGTTATTATGGGAGCAAGCAATCAAACACAATTGGCGATTCTGACGTTTCACGTGACGTGAGCCCGCCTCCCGGTGTCCTTTCCCCCAAAATCCTAAAAACGTATATTTTCACTTAAGAAATGTTTCAATCATATATTAACCCTAAGTATAATCATTGCAAATTTGGTTTTATACAACCCCTGTATGAAACGTTTCTATTTCGTCATCAATAACTAAGAGAATTAAAAAAATATATATATCTGTATAGAGCAAGTAGGAGAGGAGCTTACATGATGACAGCTTAACACATTCATAACTTTCATATTTTTAATTTGATATTGCACTACTTTGTTTATCTCATTTTTATGATTTAATTACAACCAACTTGATATCAGGGTGGACTTCCACTTTTAGTATGAATGATTTTTTTTAAAACTCAATTTGTTCTTCTTTCCTACAGACTGATTCGCAGAAGCAGCAGGGGGGAGACCGAGGGGGGATACTGGGTCGAACACTGCTGAGGTTCTCGGGACGTAAACGCCTTGCTATAGGAATAGTAGGGAGGAAGCCGAGACGGGTAGTGCATGGTCACTCAAACAAGGCCCGCTGCACTATCGTGGTCAAGAAAGACTGGGTGTGGTCAGTCGGGGTAGACGCCGGAGGCCATTCTCTTTCTTTGACCGCCTGTAAATTATTTCCAAGAAGGTATGTGTATTATTCATTATTAGGCTTCATACAGTGTATGTTTGAAATAGTAATTAGTTCTTTATAACATTCTAGCAGTACATGGTGGGTCTTCATGTTTGCTTCTGTTTGCATATGTCCTCATCATTTTGGAGAGTATGCAACTGCTATGTTTCCTTTATTTTATAATTAGTAAATGTAGGGCCGAAAGGTGAAAAATATTTTAATATTTGTTCAAGATACTTGGAAATTCCAAGTATCTTGAACAAATATTGAAATAAATCTTATTTTGAAATGAATGTATAAACTTGCTATATACTATACCTAACAAAATGTCATAATTTGTCTTTGAGTTTGAGATGCCTAATACAGCATTCTGTTCATCTCTTTATTCCACAGATCAGGCCTCACCGTGGGACGCGCACACACGTCGTAGGTATGCAGGTATTTCAATGTCTACCTTGTGACAATATGTTCCTATTCACCAGATCTGTTTACCCCCATACCTCCTAATGGGAGTATGTATATCTATGAGTTTGACACGTTGGTTACTAAGTTGTGAATATTTGGTCGAAAATCTTTTTGAAATTATTATATTACATTATATTGTTTTAACAAAGGATTCAGAAGTTGTCTTCTTTTGTAAGTCTTAGTTATCGGGTTTTGCAATCATCCCTCTTATAAAAGCAGTTGTACTGATATTTCAAATTGTATCTTGTTGTAAGAGTTACACTTGGCAGGAGTTGTCCAATTACCCAGTTCGTAATTAGCACGAAATATCCACTGAATATCTGAACATGAAGAGACCCAACATGATCCTTAAAGTGGAGGGGTCACGTGAATGTCCTTTATCTCCATTTAGAGACAACTTTACCTGTGTATCATGAAATATCAATGGTGCATGAAATAAAAATGAATATTTGAACATGAGCATGTATCCAGTATTTTTTTCCACATTTTTAAAACCAAAAACAAATTTAGACTGCAATTACAAACCGGCTTGTTTTAGGATGTGTACCGGTACTTGTGGAAAGATTGTACTTTTATGTGGAATATCAGAAAATGCGCAAAAGAATTAGAAAAGAAGATTCCAACAACTAATGATCTTATACGAAAAATGGTTTCAAACTAATAAAATGAAATACTATTAAAAAATGTCAAATTAAAAAAGATAAGAAAAATTAAGAATAAAAATATAAAATGAAAAAAAATGATTTAATTGAATAGAATACATTCTTTTTTATAAAAAGGGTTAGAAATGCGAAGTTTCAAACAGTAAAACCACTTTAATCATTAAGCATTATTGATCATAAAAGTTTTCCAGTGCATTGAAACAAATAAGTTAAATCTCAGCTTCTAATTGCAATTACTTGATTAAATTTTCTTATACATTATATCCAATTTATGCATATATAGGTTCTACTCAATTATAACAAATCCCATTCTGTTTCTGTTTTTGTCGCGGATTGTTCTCAATCCTATCTTTTAAAAGGGTGCATATTGCCGACATCTTACAATTTAAAGTAAAAAAGAAATCACGTAACTTAAGTCACCTCTCACCTTAATGCGTGGCTGGGGTAAAATAGTTGTCCATTAATAGTTGAGTATGAGACAGTATTTTAATTTGTTGATTTTAGTATATTATTCAAAGTTACCATAATACGTAGTAGCATGACATCGGACACAAAATATATCGTGTTCACTATTTTCAGGTATACGGCCCCAGTAAATCCCATGTGTGGTCTCTAATATGATTGGTTATACTCTCTGTGAAATGTAATATTTTTATCCTTTTTCCTTCTCCGCTAATCTTTACAGTTTGTCTCTTCAATATTATACAATAGCTTTTATTGTGGGTTGTTTTTGTTGTTCGTCTAGTAGGATAGGACTCCTTTTACATGTCTTTAAATATATTACAAACCTTTTTCTGATTTTCTTCTCAATTCTTTACTAAATAAATTAAATTATTTAATACAGTAGGCCCTACTTCAGGTTTTAACAAAAATACCTTCAAACACACCCTATCCTTTTCAAAATGACCTATCAAATTCTCACTTGCATGTGTGAATATACTAACTCCCTCCCATCTCCTATTGATACATCCCCCTCCCTCTATAACTCTTAACAAAAATAAAATAGACAAATTAGTATTACACTGTATATAACATCTACGGAAGTTGTGATTCCCTCTTTCAGTCTTTTGTTAATATCCAACAATTCTCAGTATTTTTTTAACAGCTGTTTATCTTGTCCAATGCTCTCTTTGATTTACCCTTCTCTCCATTGCAGCAGGGATGTTTCTCGATATTGTAGAATTTTCTAATAGCTCCTTACATCCTCTAACAATATTTAATCTTTAAAGGTCATTCCGTAAAATTGAGGCTAAAACAAAATCGAGATTGAGAAGGTTGGGAGGAGATCACGAAGGTTAAAAAGTGTGAAGAGTGTAATTCTGAAAAGACCTGTTCGAATACAGACAGTTCGTGTTATTTTTATATCATTTTTCCTCTTTCTGTATCATTTTATCTTTCGATTTATTTGTTTATTTGTTTATGTCTTGGTCTTTATTTCTCTTCTTTCTGTATATCAGCTCCAAATCAAGACCCATCCTCTGTTCCCCTCTCTCTCTCTCACTCCCTTTCTCTCACAATTTCTCACACTTTCTCGCTCACTATTTGTGATTCTGACTTATCAAATCTACATTTGCTTGTTTGAATAGGATACATAAAATTCAAAGCAAGAATTTTATTTGCCTTCTCCCCTATCCCCCCTCCTCTGTCTGTAGCCCCCTCTCTCTCTCTCTCTCTCTCTCTCTCTCTATATATATATATTTATGATTGAAAATTCTTTGTTCATGGAATACTGTACATCTGATTTAAATATTGAATAGCTAGTGGAATACTATTGCATATCGCATTAAAAGCAGGAATTGTGATTCCTCCCTTATTTTTCTTTACATTCAATTATTTTTAAATCTATAGTTGGTTATTCGAATACTATACCATGAAACAGAAGGGACGGGAACACGATGTAGGTGAACATCATAGATCCAAAGGTTATCTTTCATTTTAAGACATTAAATTGCATCTTTTTGGGGTATTCATAGTGTTAGGTTAGGTCATTAATGGCTGGGAAAAAATGGTGACCTCTGAATGATGAGCCTCCGGTGCCCTGTCCCTTAAGTTGTAGGTGAACGGCACGCCCAGTCAGTTGCTATTTTCTTTCATTTTGAGACATTAAATTGTATCTCTTTTGGTTATTCATGTTGTTAGGTGTAGGTCTTCACTTGCTGGGAGATGGTAACCTGTGAATGAAGAGCATACCGGGCACTGTCCCTTTAATTGTAGGTGAAAGGCACCACCCTTTAGGTGCTAGTTTTCTTTTATTTTAAGATATAACATTTTTTGTTGGGGAACGGGGGGTTCATGGTGATGGGTTAGGTGTTCATTGGCTGGAACATGGTGATGTGTGAATGATGAGCCTACGGGGAATCGTCCCTTTAATTGTGGGCGAACGGCACGCCCAGTCATGATTTTACTTCTTTCTTCTTTTTTTTTTTTTAAAGAGTTTACTTTTCTTCTTTTCTTTTTTTTTTTTTTTTTTTAGGGGGGGGGGGGGGGTTCGTGGTACTAGGTTAGGTCTTCACTGGCTGGGAGATGGTGACCTGTGAATTACGAGCCTACTGGGTAATGTCCCTTAAATTGTGGGAGAACGCCACGCCCAGTCATGTGATAATTTTCTTTTATTTTAGATTTTACTTTTTCTTTTCTTTTTTTTTTCCTTCTTTTTTAGGGGGGGGGGGGTATTCGTGGTACTAGGTTAGGTCTTCACTGGCTGGGAGATGGTGACCTGTGATTTATGAGCCTACTGGGTACTGTCCCTTAAATTGTGGGAGAACGGCACGACCAGTCATGTGATAATTTCTTTCATTTTAAAATTTTACATCTTTCTTCTTCCTTTTTTTCTTCTTTTTTTTTAGCGGGGGGGGGGGGGTATTCGTGGTACTAGGTTAGATCTTCACTGGCTGGGAGATGGTGACCTGTGAATTGTGAGCCTACTGGGTACTGTCCCTTAAATTGTGGGAGAACGGCACGCCCAGTCATGTGATAATTTTCTTTTATTTTCAGATTTTACATCTTTCTTCTTCTTCCTTTTTTTCTTCTCTTTATTTTAGGGGGGGGGGGGGATATTCGTGGTACTAGGTTAGGTTTTCACTGGCTGGGAGATGGTGACCTGTGAATTGTGAGCCTACTGGGTACTGTCCCTTAAATTGTGGGAGAACGGCACGCCCAGTCATGTGATAATTTTTTTTTATTTTAAGATTTTACTTTTTTTTTTTTTTTTTTTTTTTAGGGGGGGGGGGGGGGGGGGGGGGGGGGTATTCGTGGTACTAGGTTAGGTCTTCACTGGCTAGGAGATGTTGACCTATGAATAATGAGCCTACTGGGTACTGTCCCTTAAATTATGGGAGAACGGCACGCCCAGTCATGTGCTAATTTTCTTTTATTTTAAGATTTTACTTTTTTTTTTTTTTTTTTTTTTTTTAGGGTAGGGGGGGGGGGGTATTTTTGTAATAGGTTAGGTCTTCACTGGCTGGGAGATGGTGACCTGTGAATAATGAGCCTACTGGGTACTGTCCCTTAAATTGTGGGAGAACGGCACGCCCAGTCATGTGATAATTTTCTTTTATTTTAAGATTTTACTTCTTTCTTCTTTTTTTAGGGGGGGGGGGGTGAATTCGTGGTACTAGGTTAGGTCTTCACTGGCTGGGAGATGGTGACCTGTGAATTGTGAGCCTACTGGGTACTGTCCCTTAAATTGTGGGAGAACGGCACGCCCAGTCATGTGATAATTTCTTTTATTTTAAGATTTTACATCTTTCTTCTTCCCTTTTTTCTTCTTTTTTTTTTAGCGGGGGGGGGGGGGGGTATTCGTAGTACTAGGTTAGGTCTTCACTGGCTGGGAGATGGTGACCTGTGAATTGTGGGCCTACTGGGTACTGTCCCTTAAATTGTGGGAGAACGGCACGCCCAGTCATGTGATAATTTCTTTTATTTTAAGATTTTACATCTTTCTTCTTCTTCCTTTTTTTCTTCTTTTTATTTTAGCGGGGGGGGGGGGGTATTCGTGGTACTAGGTTAGGTCTTCACTGGCTGGGAGATGGTGACCTGTGAATTATGAGCCTACTGGGTACTGTCCCTTAAATTGTGGGAGAACGGCACGCCCAGTCATGTGATAATTTCTTTCATTTTAAGATTTTACATCTTTCTTCTTCCTTTTTTTCTTCTTTTTTTTTTAGCGGGGGGGGGGGGGTATTCGTGGTACTAGGTTAGGTCTTCACTGGCTGGGAGATGGTGACCTGTGAATTGTGAGCCTACTGGGTACTGTCCCTTAAATTGTGGGAGAACGGCACGCCCAGTCATGTGATAATTTTCTTTTATTTTCAGATTTTACATCTTTCTTCTTCTTCCTTTTTTTCTTCTTTATTTTAGCGGGGGGGGGGGGGGGGATATTCGTGGTACTAGGTTAGGTTTTCACTGGCTGGGAGATGGTGACCTGTGAATTGTGAGCCTACTGGGTACTGTCCCTTAAATTGTGGGAGAACGGCACGCCCAGTCATGTGATAATTTTTTTTATTTTAAGATTTTACATCTTTCTTCTTCTTCCTTTTTTTTTCCTTCTTTTTTAGGGGGGGGGGGGTATTCGTGGTACTAGGTTAGGTCTTCACTGGCTGGGAGATGGTGACCTGTGATTATGAGCCTACTGGGTACTGTCCCTTAAATTGTGGGAGAACGGCACGACCAGTCATGTGATAATTTCTTTCATTTTAAAATTTTACTTTTTCTTCCTTTTTTTCTTCTTTTTTTTTAGCGGGGGGGGGGGGGGGGGTATTCGTGGTACTAGGTTAGGTCTTCACTGGCTGGGAGATGGTGACCTGTGAATTGTGAGCCTACTGGGTACTGTCCCTTAAATTGTGGGAGAACGGCACGCCCAGTCATGTGATAATTTTCTTTTATTTTAAGATTTTACATCTTCTTCTTCTTCCTTTTTTTCTTTCTTTATTTTAGCGGGGGGGGGGGGGGGATATTCGTGGTACTAGGTTAGGTTTTCACTGGCTGGGAGATGGTGACCTGTGAATTGTGAGCCTACTGGGTACTGTCCCTTAAATTGTGGGAGAACGGCACGCCCAGTCATGTGATAATTTTTTTTATTTTAAGATTTTACTTCTTTTTTTTTTTTTTTTAGGGGGGGGGGTGGGGGGGGGGGTATTCGTGGTACTAGGTTAGGTCTTCACTGGCTGGGAGATGGTGACCTGTGAATAATGAGCCTACTGGGTACTGTCCCTTAAATTGTGGGAGAACGGCACGCCCAGTCATGTGATAATTTTCTTTTATTTTAAGATTTTACTCTTTTTTTTTTTTTTTTTTTTTTTTAGGGTAGGGGGGGGGTATTTTTGTACTAGGTTAGGTCTTCACTGGCTGGGAGATGGTGACCTGTGAATAATGAGCCTACTGGGTACTGTCCCTTAAATTGTGGGAGAACGGCACGCCCAGTCATGTGATAATTTTCTTTTATTTTAAGATTTTACTTCTTTCTTCTTTTTTTAGGGGGGGGGGGGTGAATTCGTGGTACTAGGTTAGGTCTTCACTGGCTGGGAGATGGTGACCTGTGAATTATGAGCCTACTGGGTACTGTCCCTTAAATTGTGGGAGAACGGCACGCCAAGTCATGTGATAATTTCTTTTATTTTAAGATTTTACATCTTTCTTCTTCCCTTTTTTCTTCTTTTTTTTTAGCGGGGGGGGGGGGGGTATTCGTAGTACTAGGTTAGGTCTTCACTGGCTGGGAGATGGTGACCTGTGAATTGTGAGCCTACTGGGTACTGTCCCTTAAATTGTGGGAGAACGGCACGCCCAGTCATGTGATAATTTCTTTTATTTTAAGATTTTACATCTTTCTTCTTCTTCTTTTTTTCTTCTTTTTATTTTAGCGGGGGGGGGGGGGGTATTCGTGGTACTAGGTTAGGTCTTCACTGGCTGGGAGATGGTGACCTGTGAATTATGAGCCTACTGGGTACTGTCCCTTAAATTGTGGGAGAACGGCACGCCCAGTCATGTGATAATTTCTTTCATTTTAAGATTTTACATCTTTCTTCTTCCTTTTTTTTTTCTTTTTTTTTTTTAGCGGGGGGGGGGGGGTATTCGTGGTACTAGGTTAGGTCTTCACTGGCTGGGAGATGGTGACCTGTGAATTGTGAGCCTACTGGGTACTGTCCCTTAAATTGTGGGAGAACGGCACGCCCAGTCATGTGATAATTTTCTTTTATTTTCAGATTTTACATCTTTCTTCTTCCTTTTTTTCTTCTCTTTATTTTAGCGGGGGGGGGGGGGGTATTCGTGGTACTAGGTTAGTTTTCACTGGCTGGGAGATGGTGACCTGTGAATTGTGAGCCTACTGGGTACTGTCCCTTAAATTGTGGGAGAACGGCACGCCCAGTCATGTGATAATTTTTTTTTATTTTAAGATTTTACATCTTTCTTCTTCTTCTTTTTTTTTTTTTTTTTTTTTTTAGGGGGGGGGGGTATTCATGGTACTAGGTTAGGTCTTCACTGGCTGGGAGATGGTGACCTGTGAATTGTGAGCCTACTGGGTACTGTCCCTTAAATTGAGGGAGAACGGCACGCCCAGTCATGTGATAATTTCTTTTATTTTAAGATTTTACATCTTTCTTCTTCTTCCTTTTTTTCTTCTTTTTTTTAGCGGGGGGGGGGGGGGGGTATTCGTGGTACTAGGTTAGGTCTTCACTGGCTGGGAGATGGTGACCTGTGAATAATGAGCCTACTGGGTACTGTCCCTTAAATTGTGGGAGAACGGCACGCCCAGTCATGTGCTAATTTTTTTTTTTTTTTAAGATTTTACTTCTTTCTTCTTTTTTTTTTTTTTTTTTTTAGGAGAGGGGGGGGGGGGTATTATTGTACTAGGTTTGGTCTTCACTGGCTGGGAGATAGTGACGTGTGAATTATGAGCCTACTGGGTACTGTCCTAAATTGTGGGAGAACGGCACGCCCAGTCATGTGATAATTTTCTTTTATTTAGATTTTACTTCTTTCTTCTTCTTTTTTTTTTTTTTTTTTTTTTAGGGGGGGGGATATTCATGGTACTAGGTTAGGTCTTCACTGGCTGGGAGATGTGACCTGTGAATAATGAGCCTACTGGGTACTGTCCCTTAAATTGTGGGAGAACGGCACGCCCAGTCATGTGCTAATTTCTTTTTTTTTAAGATTTTACTTCTTTCTTCTTTTCTTTTTTCTTTTTTTTTTAGGAGGGGGGGGGGGGGGTATTATTGTACTAGGTTTGATCTTCACTGGCTGGGAGATAGTGACGTGTGAATTATGAGCCTACTGGGTACTGTTCCTAAAATTGTGGGAGAACGGCACGCCCAGTCATGTGATAATTTTCTTTTATTTTTAGATTTTGCTTCTTTTTCTTCTTTTTTTTTTTTTTTTTTTTTTAGGGGGGGGGATATTCATGGTACTAGGTTAGGTCTTCACTGGCTGGGAGATGTGACCTGTGAATAATGAGCCTACTGGGTACTGTCCTTAAATTGTGGGAGAACGGCACGCCCAGTCATGTGCTAATTTTCTTTTTTTTTAAGATTTTACTTCTTTCTTCTTTTCTTTTTTCTTTTTTTTTTAGGAGAGGGGGGGGGGGGTATTATTGTACTAGGTTAGGTCTTCACTGGCTGGGAGATAGTGACTGTGAATTATGAGCCTACTAGGTACTGTTCCTAAAATTGTGGGAGAACGGCACGCCCAGTCATGTGATAATTTTCTTTTATTTTAAGATTTTACTTCTTTCTTCTTTTTTTTTTTTTTTAGGGGGGGGGGGGGGGGGGGGGGGGGTATTCGTGGTACTAGGTTAGGTCTTCACTGGCTGGGAGATGGTGACCTGTGAATTATGAGCCTACTGGGTACTGTCCCTTAAATTGTGGGAGAACGGCACGCCCAGTCATGTGATAATTTTCTTTTATTTTAAGATTTTACTTTTTCTTCTTTTTTTTTTTTTTTTTTAGGGGAGGGAGGGGGGTATTTATTGTACTAGGTTAGGTCTTCACTGGCTGGGAGATGGTGACCTGTGAATTGTGAGCCTACTGGGTACTGTCCCTTAAATTGTGGGAGAACGGCACGCCCAGTCATGTGATAATTTCTTTTATTTTAAGATTTTACTTCTTTTCTCTTTTTTTTTCTTCTTTTTTTTAGTTGGGGGGGGGGGGGGGGGGTATTCGTGGTACTAGGTTAGGTTTTCACTGGCTGGGAGATGGTGACCTGTGAATAATGAGCCTACTGGGTACTGTCCCTTAAATTGTGGGAGAACGGCACGCCCAGTCATGTGATAATTTTCTTTTTTTTTTAAAGATTTACTTCTTTCTCTTTTTTTTTCTTCTTTTTTTAGGAGAGGGGGGGGGGGTATTATTGTACTAGGTTGGTCTTCACTGGCTGGGAGATAGTGACCTGTGAATTATGAGCCTACTGGGTACTGTTCCTAAATTGTGGGAGAACGGCACGCCAGTCATGTGATAATTTTCTTTTATTTTAGATTGCTTCTTTCTTCTCTTTTTTTTTTTTTTTTTTTTTTTAGGGGGGGGGGGATATTCATGGTACTAGGTTAGGTCTTCACTGGCTGGGAGATGGTGACCTGTGAATTATGAGCCTACTGGGTACTGTCCCTTAAATTGTGGGAGAACGGCACGCCCAGTCATGTGATAATTTCTTTTATTTTAAGATTTTACTTCTTTCTTCTTTTTTTTTCTTTTTTTAGGGGGGGGGGGGCGCGGGGGGGGGTATTCGTGGTACTAGGTTAGGTTTTCACTGGCTGGGAGATGGTGACCTGTGAATTGTGAGCCTACTGGGTACTGTCCCTAAATTGTGGGAGAACGGCACGCCCAGTCATGTGATAATTTCTTTTATTTTAAGATTTTACATCTTTCTTCTTCCTTTTTTTCTTTTTTTTAGCGGGGGGGGGGGGTATTCGTGGTACTAGGTTAGGTCTTCACTGGCTGGGAGATGGTGACCTGTGAATATGAGCCTACTGGGTACTGTCCCTTAAATTGTGGGAGAACGGCACGCCCAGTCATGTGATAATTTCTTTTATTTTAAGATTTTACATCTTCTTTCTTCTTCTTTTTTCTTCTTTTTTTTTAGTGGGGGGGGGGGGGGGTATTCGTGGTACTAGGTTAGGTCTTCACTGGCTGGGAGATGGTGACCTGTGAATTATGAGCCTACTGGGTACTGTCCCTTAAATTGTGGGAGAACGGCACGCCCAGTCATGTGATAATTTCTTTATTTTAAGATTTACATCTTTCTTCTTCCTTTTTTTTTTTTTTTTAGGGGGGGGGGGGGGGTATTCATGGTACTAGGTTAGGTCTTCACTGGCTGGGAGATGGTGACCTGTGAATTGTGAGCCTACTGGGTACTGTCCCTTAAATTGTGGGAGAACGGCACGCCCAGTCATGTGATAATTTCTTTTATTTTAAGATTTTACATCTTCTTCTTCTTCCCTTTTTTCTTCTTTTTTTTTTAGCGGGGGGGGGGGGGGGGGTATTCGTGATACTAGGTTAGGTTTTCACTGGCTGGGAGATGGTGACCTGTGAATAATGAGCCTACTGGGTATTGTCCCTTAAATTGTGGGAGAACGGCACGCCCAGTCATGTGATAATTTCTTTTATTTTAAGATTTTACATCTTTCTTTTTTTTCTTTTTAGGGGGGGGGGGCGGAGGGGGGTATTCGTCGTACTAGGTTAGGTCTTCACTGGCTGGGAGATGATGACCTGTGAATAATGAGCCTACTGGGTACTGTCCCTTAAATTGTGGGAGAACGGCACGCCCAGTCATGTGATAATTTCTTTTATTTTAAGATTTTACATCTTTCTTCTTCTTCTTTTTCTTCTTTTTTTTTTAGCGGGGGGGGGGGGGGGGTATTCGTGATACTAGGTTAGGTTTTCACTGGCTGGGAGATGGTGACCTGTGAATAATGAGCCTACTGGGTACTGTCCCTTAAATTGTGGGAGAACGGCACGCCCAGTCATGTGATAATTTCTTTATTTTAAGATTTTACATCTTTCTTTTTTTTCTTTTTTAGGGGGGGGGGCGGAGGGGGGTATTCGTCGTACTAGGTTAGGTCTTCACTGGCTGGGAGATGATGACCTGTGAATAATGAGCCTACTGGGTACTGTCCCTTAAATTGTGGGAGAACGGCACGCCCAGTCATGTGCTAATTTGCTTTTATTTCAAGATTTTACTTCTTTTTTTTCTTTTTTTTAGGGGGGGGGGCGGGAGGGGGTATCGTGGTACTAGGTTAGGTCTTCACTGGCTTGGAGATGGTGACCTGTGAATAATGAGCCTACTGGGTACTGTCCCTTAAATTGTGGGAGAACGGCACGCCCAGTCATGTGATAATTTTCTTTTATTTTAAGATTTTACTTCATTCTTCTTTTTCTTTTTTTTTTTTTTTTTTTAGGAGAGGGGGGGGGGGGTATTATGTACTAGGTTAGGTCTTCACTGGCTGGGAGATGGTGACGTGTGAATTATGAGCCTACTAGGTACTGTTCCTAAAATTGTGGGAGAACGGCACGCCCAGTCATGTGATAATTTTCTTTTATTTTAGATTTTACTTCTTTTCTTCTCTTTTTTTTTTTTTTTTTTTAGGGGGGGGTATCTATGGTACTAGGTTAGGTCTTCACTGGCTGGGAGATTGTGACTGTGTGAATTATGAGCCTACTGGGTACTGTCCCTTAAATTGTGGGAGAACGGCACGCCCAGTCATGTGCTAATTTCTTTTTTTTTAAGATTTTACTTCTTTCTTCTTTTTTTCTTTTTTTTTTAGGAGAGGGGGGGGGGGGGGTATTATGTACTAGGTTTGGTCTACTACTGGCTGGAGGAGATAGTGACGTGTGAATTATGAGCCTACTGGGTACTGTTCCTAAATTGTGGGAGAACGGCACGCCCAGTCATGTGATAATTTTTTTTATTTTAAGATTTTACTTCTTTTTCTTTTTTTTTCTTTTTTAGGGGGGGGGGGGGGCGGGGGGGGTATTCGTGGTACTAGGTTAGGTTTTCACTGGCTGGGAGATGTTGACCTGTGAGTATGAGCCTACTGGGTACTGTCCCTTAAATTGTGGGAGAACGGCACGCCCAGTCATGTGCTAATTCTTTTATTTTAGATTTTACTTTTTCTTCTTTTCTTTTCTTTTTTTTTTTAGGGGAGGGAGGGGGGTATTTATTGTACTAGGTTAGGTCTTCACTGGCTGGGAGATGGTGACCTGTGAATTGTGAGCCTACTGGGTACTGTCCCTTAAATTGTGGGAGAACGGCACGCCCAGTCATGTGATAATTTTCTTTTATTTAAGATTTTACATCTTTCTTCTTCCTTTTTTTTCTTTTTTTTAGCGGGGGGGGGGGGTGGGGGGTATCGTGGTACTAGGTTAGATCTTCACTGGCTGGGAGATGGTGACCTGTGAATTGTGAGCCTACTGGGTACTGTCCCTTAAATTGTGGGAGAACGGCACGCCCAGTCATGTGATAATTTCTTTTATTTTAAGATTTTACATCTTTCTCCCTCTTCCTTTTTTCTTCTTTTTTTTTTAGTGGGGGGGGGGGGGGGTATTCGTGGTACTAGGTTAGGTTTCACTGGCTGGGAGATGTTGACCTGTAAATAATGAGCCTACTGGGTACTGTCCCTTAAATTGTGGGAGAACGGCACGCCCAGTCATGTGCTAATTTTCTTTTTTTTTAAGATTTTACTTCTTTCTTCTTTTTTTTTCTTTTTTTTTTAGGAGAGGGGGGGGGGGGGTATTATTGTACTAGGTTTGGTCTTCACTGGCTGGGAGATAGTGACGTGTGAATTATGAGCCTACTGGGTACTGTCCCTAAAATTGTGGGAGAACGGCACACCAGTCATGTGATAATTTCTTTATTTTAAGATTTACTTCTTTCTTCTTCTTTTTTTTTTTTTGGTTTTTAGTTGAGGGGATATTCGTGGTACTAGGTTAGGTCTTCGATGGCTGGGAGATGGTGACCTGTGAATTATGAGCCTACTGGGTACTGTCCCTTAAATTGTGGGAGAACGGCACGCCCAGTCATGTGATAATTTTCTTTTATTTTAAGATTTTACTTCTCTTCTTTTTTTTCTTTTTAGGGGGGGGGGGGGGGGCGGGGGGGGGGGGGGGTATTCGTGGTACTAGGTTAGGTTTTCACTGGCTGGGAGATGTTGACCTGTGAATTATGAGCCTACTGGGTACTGTCCCTTAAATTGTGGGAGAACGGCACGCCCAGTCATGTGCTATTTTCTTTTATTTAAGATTTTACTTCTTTTCTCTTTTCTTTTTTTTTTTTTTAGGGGGGGGGGGGGGTATTATTGTACTAGGTTAGGTCTTCACTGGCTGGGAGATGGTGACCTGTGAATTGTGAGCCTACTGGGTACTGTCCCTTAAATTGTGGGAGAACGGCACGCCCAGTCATGTGATAATTTCTTTTTTTTAAGATTTTACATCTTTCTTCTTCTTCCTTTTTTTTTTTTTTTTTTAGGGGGGGGGGGGGTATTCATGGTACTAGGTTAGGTCTTCACTGGCTGGGAGAGATGTGACCTGTGAATGTGAGCCTACTGGGTACTGTCCTTAAATTGTGGGAGAACGGCACGCCCAGTCATGTGATAATTTCTTTTATTTTAAGATTTTACATCTTCTTCTTCTTCTTTTTTCTTCTTTTTTTTTTAGGGGGGGGGGGGGTATTCGTGTACTAGGTTAGGTTTTCACTGGCTGGGAGATGGTGACCTGTGAATAATGAGCCTACTGGGTATTGTCCTTAAATTGTGGGAGAACGGCACGCCCAGTCATGTGATAATTTCTTTTATTTTAAGATTTTACATCTTTCTTTTTTTTCTTTTTAGGGGGGGGGGGGGGAGGGGGGGTATTCGTGGTACTAGGTTAGGTCTTCACTGGCTGGGAGATGGTGACCTGTGAATAATGAGCCTACTGGGTACTGTCCCTTAAATTGTGGGGAGAACGGCACGCCCAGTCATGTGATTATTTGCTTTTATTTCAAGATTTTACTTCCTTTTTTTTCTTTTTTAGGGGGGGTGGGGCGGAGGGGGTATCGTGGTACTAGGTTAGGTCTTCACTGGCTGGGAGATGGTGACCTGTGAATAATGAGCCTACTGGGTACTGTCCCTTAAATTGTGGGAGAACGGCACGCCCAGTCATGTGCTAATTTCTTTTATTTTAAGATTTTACTTCATCTCTTTTTTCTTTTTTTTTTTCTTTTTTAGGAGGGGGGGGGGGGGGGGTATTATTGTACTAGGTTTGTCTTCACTGGCTGGGAGATAGTGACCTGTGAATTATGAGCCTACTGGGTACTGTTCCTAAAATTGTGGGAGAACGGCACGCCCAGTCATGTGATAATTTTCTTTTATTTTTAGATTTGCTTTTTCTTCTTCTTTTTTTCTTTTTTTTTAGTGGAGGGGATATCTATGGTACTAGGTTAGGTCTTCACTGGCTGGGAGATGGTGACCTGTGAATTATGAGCCTACTGGGTACTGTCCCTTAAATTGTGGGAGAACGGCACGCCCAGTCATGTGATAATTTTCTTTTATTTTAAGATTTTACTTCTTTCTTCTTTTTTTTTTTTTTTTTAGGGGGGGGGGGCGGGGGGGGGGTATTCGTGGTACTAGGTTAGGTTTTCACTGGCTGGGAGATGTTGACCTGTGAATTATGAGCCTACTGGGTACTGTCCCTTAAATTGTGGGAGAACAGCACGACCAGTAATGTGCTAATTTTCTTTTATTTTAAGATTTACTTCTTCTTCTTTTCTTTTTTTTTTTTAGGGGAGGGAGGGGGGTATTAATTGTACTAGGTTAGGTCTTCACTGGCTGGGAGATGGTGACCTGTGAATTGTGAGCCTACTGGGTACTGTCCCTTAAATTGTGGGAGAACGGCACGCCCAGTCATGTGATAATTTTCTTTTATTTTAAGATTTTACATATTTTTTTTTTCTTCTTTTTTAGGGGAGGGAGGGGGGTATTTATTGTACTAGGTTAGGTCTTCACTGGCTGGGAGATGGTGACCTGTGAATTGTGAGCCTACTGGGTACTGTCCCTTAAATTGTGGGAGAACGGCACGCCCAGTCATGTGATAATTTCTTTATTTTAGATTTTACATCTTTCTTCTTCTTCTTTTTTTTTTTTTTTTAGGGGGGGGGGGGATATTCATGGTACTAGGTTAGGTCTTCACTGGCTGGGAGATTGTGACCTGTGAATTGTGAGCCTACTGGGTACTGTCCCTTAAATTGTGGGAGAACGGCACGCCCAGTCATGTGATAATTTTTTTTATTTTAAGATTTTACATCTTTTTTTTTTTTTTTTTTTTTTCTTTTTTAGGGGAGGGGGGGGGGGTATTTATTGTACTAGGTTAGGTCTTCACTGGCTAGGAGATGGTGACCTGTGAATTGTGAGCCTACTGGGTACTGTCCCTTAAATTGTGGGAGAACGGCACGCCCAGTCATGTGATAATTTCTTTTATTTTAAGATTTTACATCTTTCTTCTTCTTTCTTTTTTTTTTTTTTTTTAGGGGGGGGGTATTCGTGGTACTAGGTTAGGTCTTCACTGGCTGGGAGATGGTGACCTTTGATTATGAGCCTACTGGGTACTGTCCCTTAAATTGTGGGAGAACGGCACGACCAGTCATGTGATAATTTTCTTTTATTTTAAGATTTTACTTCTCTTCTTTTTCTTTCTTTTTTAGGGGGGGGGGGGGGGGGGGGGGGGGGTATTCGTGGTACTAGGTTAGGTTTTCACTGGCTGGGAGATGTTGACCTGTGAGTTATGAGCATACTGGGTACTGTCCCTTAAATTGTGGGAGAACAGCACGACCAGTCATGTGCTAATTTTCTTTTATTTTAAGATTTTTACTTTCTTCTTTTTTCTTTTTTTTTTTTTTTTAGGGGAGGGAGGGGGGTATTTATTGTACTAGGTTAGGTCTTCACTGGCTGGGAGATGGTGACCTGTGAATTGTGAGCCTACTGGGTACTGTCCCTTAAATTGTGGGAGAACGGCACGCCCAGTCATGTGATATTTTCTTTTTTTAAGATTTTACATCTTTCTTCTTCCTTTTTTTTCTTTTTTTTAGCGGGGGGGGGGGTATTTGTGGTACTAGGTTAGATCTTAACTGGCTGGGAGATGGTGACCTGTGAATTGTGAGCCTACTGGGTACTGTCCCTTAAATTGTGGGAGAACGGCACGCCCAGTCATGTGATAATTTCTTTTTATTTAAGATTTTACTCTTTCTTCTTCCCTTTTTTCTTCTTTTTTTTTAGCGGGGGGGGGGGGGTATTCGTGGTACTAGGTTAGGTCTTCACTGGCTGGGAGATGGTGACCTGTGAATTGTGAGCCTACTGGGTACTGTCCCTTAAATTGTGGGAGAACGGCACGCCCAGTCATGTGATAATTTCTTTTATTTTAAGATTTTACATCTTTCTTCTTCTTCTTTTTTCTTCTTTTATTTTAGCGGGGGGGGGGGGGGGGTATTCGTGGTACTAGGTTAGGTTTTCACTGGCTGGGAGATGGTGACCTGTGAATTGTGAGCCTACTGGGTACTGTCCCTTAAATTGTGGGAGAACGGCACGCCCAGTCATGTGATAATTTTCTTTTATTTAAGATTTTACATTTTTTTTTTTTTCTTTTTTAGGGGAGGGAGGGGGGTATTATTGGTACTAGGTTAGGTCTTCACTGGCTGGGAGATGGTGACCTGTGAATTGTGAGCCTACTGGGTACTGTCCCTTAAATTGTGGGAGAACGGCACGCCCAGTCATGTGATAATTTCTTTTATTTTAAGATTTTACATCTTTCTTCTTCTTTCTTTTTTTTTTTTTTTTAGGGGGGGGGGGATATTCATGGTACTAGGTTAGGTCTTCACTGGCTGGGAGATGGTGACCTGTGAATTGTGAGCCTACTGGGTACTGTCCCTTAAATTGTGGGAGAACGGCACGCCCAGTCATGTGATAATTTTCTTTTATTTTAAGATTTTACATCTTTTTTTTTTTTTTTTTCTTTTTAGGGGAGGGGGGGGGGTATTCGTGTACTAGGTTAGGTCTTCACTGGCTAGGAGATGGTGACCTATGAATTGTGAGCCTACTGGGTACTGTCCCTTAAATTGTGGGAGAACGGCACGCCCAGTCATGTGATAATTTCTTTTATTTTAAGATTTTATCTTTCTTTCTTCTTCTTTTTTTTTTTTTTTTTAGGGGGGGGGGGGGGTATTCGTGGTACTAGGTTAGGTCTTCACTGGCTGGGAGATGGTGACCTGTGAATTATGAGCCTACTAGGTACTGTCCCTTAAATTGTGGGAGAACGGCACGACCAGTCATGTGATAATTTGCTTTTATTTTAAGATTTTACTTCTTTCTTTTTTCTTTTTTTTTTTAGGGGGGGGGGGGGGGGGGGGGGGGGGGGGGGGGTATTCGTGGTACTAGGTTAGGTTTTCACTGGCTGGGAGATGTTGACCTGTGAATTATGAGCATACTGGGTACTGTCCCTTAAATTGTGGGAGAACGGCACGACCAGTCATGTGCTAATTTTCTTTTATTTTAAGATTTTACTTCTTTCTTCTTTTCTTTTTTTTTTTTTTTTAGGGGAGGGAGGGGGGTATTATTGTACTAGGTTAGGTCTTCACTGGCTGGGAGATGGTGACCTGTGAATTGTGAGCCTACTGGGTACTGTCCCTTAAATTGTGGGAGAACGGCACGCCCAGTCATGTGATAATTTCTTTTATTTTAAGATTTTACATCTTTCTTCTTCCTTTTTTTTCTTCTTTTTTTAGCGGGGGGGGGGGGGGGTATTTGTGGTACTAGGTTAGGTCTTCACTGGCTGGGAGATGGTGACCTGTGAATTGTGAGCCTACTGGGTACTGTCCCTTAAATTGTGGGAGAACGGCACGCCCAGTCATGTGATAATTTCTTTTATTTTAAGATTTTACATCTTTCTTCTTCTTTTTTCTTTTTTTTTTTAGCGGGGGGGGGGGGGGGGGGGTATTCGTAGTACTAGGTTAGGTCTTCACTGGCTGGGAGATGGTGACCTGTGAATTGTGGGCCTACTGGGTACTGTCCCTTAAATTGTGGGAGAACGGCGCGCCCAGTCATGTGATAATTTCTTTTATTTTAAGATTTTACATCTTTCTTCTTCTTCTTTTTTTCTTCTTTTATTTTAGCGGGGGGGGGGGGGGGTATTCGTGGTACTAGGTTAGGTCTTCACTGGCTGGGAGATGGTGACCTGTGAATTATGAGCCTACTGGGTACTGTCCTTAAATTGTGGGAGAACGGCACGCCCAGTCATGTGATAATTTCTTTCATTTTAAGATTTTCCATCTTTCTTCTTCTTTTTTTTTTTTTTTTTTTAGGGGGGGGGGGGGGGGGGGGGGGGGGTATTATTGTACTAGGTTTGGTCTTCACTGGCTGGGAGATAGTGACGTGTGAATTGTGAGCCTACTGGGTACTGTCCCTTAAATTGTGGGGAGAACGGCACGCCCAGTCATGTGATAATTTCTTTTATTTTAAGATTTTACATTTTTCTTTTTTTTTTCTTTTTAGGGGCGGGGGCGGAGGGGGGGTATTCGTGGTACTAGGTTAGGTCTTCACTGGCTGGGAGATGATGACCTGTGAATTATGAGCCTACTGGGTACTGTCCCTTAAATTGTGGGAGAACGGCACGCCCAGTCATGTGCTTATTTGCTTTTATTTTAAGATTTTACTTCTTTCTTTTTTTCTTTTTTAGGGGGAGGGGGGCGGAGGGGGTATGGTGGTACTAGGTTAGGTCTTCACTGGCTGGGAGATGGTGACCTGTGAATTATGAGCCTACTGGGTACTGTCCCTTTAATTGTGGGAGAACGGCACGCCCAGTCATGTGTTAATTTTCTTTTATTTTAAGATTTTACATCTTTCTTCTTTTTTTTTTTTAATTTTTTTTTTAGGGGGGGGGGGGGTATTCATGGTACTAGGTTAGGTCTTCACTGGCTGTGAGTTGGTGACCTGTGAGTTATGGGCCTTCTGTGGACTTTTCCTTAAATAGTGGGCCAACGGCACGCCCAGTAATGGGCAAATTTTCTTTTATTTCAAGATATTACATTTTTTTAGGGGGGGGGGTATTCATGGTGCTAGATTATGTTTTCAGTGGCACGGAGATGGTGACCTGTGAATCATGAGTCTACTGGGCACTGTCCCTTAAATTGTCGGCGAACCGCACCCCCATTCATGTGATAATTTTCTTTCATTTTAAGATATAGCTTTTTTATTGGGAGGTATTAATGGTGCTATGTTAGGTCTTCACTGGCTGGGAGATGGTGATCTTTGAATTATGAGCCTACTTGGCAATGTCCCTTAAATTGTGGGCGAAAGGCACTCCCTGTCAGTTGCTAGTTTTCTTTCCGTTAAATTGTATCTGTTTTTGTATTTCATGGTGTTTGTCTTTGGGAGATGGTGCCCTGTGAATGAATTATGATTTCCAATTTGATTCTTGTTTGTAAGATTATACAATTACCTCTAGGGTCTGACTGACCTGAGCGCTATACAAGATTCCATTATTATTATTATTATTATTATTATTATTATTATTATTATTATTATTATTTTATTAATATTATTAATGCCAGATTCAAATCAATTATGATCTGTTTCTATTATGCTATTGTTTGATATATAATTCAATACAGAACTGTAAAATGAAGCCAATAGGAATCTGTGTGAAAGGAACCAAATTTGGAAAGCTTTTTACATGACTTTCACCCAGGAATGTTAGAGACCCGTTCCATACCCCATCTTCATCTTAACAAAACTGAAAAGGGTCTGCGTAAGTGTTGGGATCTTCGTTCTTCTCAAAAAATTGATTTCCGAATTTGTTTCATTTACTAAAAGTTACTGTTTTAGCATGTTTTGTTATAGTATTTTCTCAGTTTCACAAGAAATCATTATATCCTTATCGTCTTACTCTTAATTATTTGCTCGTTTGAATCTTAGTTTATGACTTTATCTAGATTTATTTGTTTGAATAATGTATCATAAACTGTGGCATCACTGTTCATATTTAATACGGAAATAATGCACATCTTTGTATTTCTTGTATTCGATATTATTTTATTTGAATGGATAGGGTCTTATTATTCCTGTAAATGTTCTACCTTACTATCTTTTAATAGGTCCTAAGGAAGCCCTGGCTGTACAAAAACAGGCTATCGTACAACCACAAACCAATGTGATCTTACATGATATATATTATGGGGGCTCCGGTACGACGCCCCCGCGCCCAAGCACACCTATATAAATGTTTTGTTGATGGCTCCAACCCTAACATTGTTCAGAAGGTCCTAAAAGGCCCTGTACCAAAAATTACATTCGTACAACAACAAATCAATGTTATTTTTCGTTATAAACTATCTAGGGGCTCCGGGATGACGCCCCCGCCCCACATCTTTATATTATGTTTGTACCGAATGCTTCTAGGCTAATATTGTTTAGTAGGTGCTAAGGAAGCCCTGTACCAAAAATGGCGCTTTTATCCGCCGAGTAACGATAATTTCGCTAAGCCACCTGACTATATTGGGCATACTAAAGGGTATTGACATTTCCCTTGAGTTCATTTTTGTAGTGTAGTTGCGATCAAATTTTCTGAATATTAAAGCAATGGTACTTTTTACAAAGTGATATTCATCACACGTTTACAGTAACCCAAGTTCGAAGAGAAAAGGAATGATTCTGTTTTTTTCTTTAAGCCATACACCTCATACTCGTGACTTTAACGATCTAATTTGCTCATTTCCATAATTATTTAGAGCACTCTTAGAAATGTAAAGTCTGAAAAGAATGGTATTTTAAATCATAAACATAACATTTAAAATTAGAATCATTTTTCTTTCCTTCTCAACCGTCAGATTTATTTGTTTGAATACTGTAATACCATGTTCAAAACAAGAACTATCTCCCTCTATTCCTCCTCCCTCTCTATATCTCTTCTTCTTTTTCTTCTGCTTTGTATATCAGGTTCAAATAACAATACACATGGCTTTCCCTCTTCTCTTATATTTCATAATTATTACATTGATTTGCTTGTTTGAATACTCCAATACAGTGGTTAGATACCTCTCTCTTTCTCTCTCTCTCTCTTTTTTTGCTAATGATTATTTCTCAAATTTCTTGATTTTGCTTCTTTGAATACTGTTAATTAGACTCAAGACAAATTATCCTTGTTTTCTGTTTGACACTCTATTATTTGTTAGAGGTAAAGATTTACGTGTTTAAAATATTTTTTTTTCGATTCATTTCAGGAAGTAGTGTATTCCCATTGTCTCCCTCTATTAACTTGTGTAGTTCTTACTTGTAAAATTGATTTACTTTAATTTGTGGATGTTACATGTCCGGTTTATTTAAAAGTATTCCTATTATCCATTTAAGACATTGATAAGTGAACAAGACAAAATCTAATGTCTAAAATGTATTACATTAGTCTTAATGATTTTGAATTTCGATTTACTCATTTGAATATTTTCTTTAATAGTACATTCTAGCGGATTCACAGCAAGCTCTTTTCTCATTTTCTACTGTTTTTGAACACTGTACAACATACACCCCATTCACAGTGGCCTCAAACACCGCGACAGCAGCGGGACTGTCCCGCTGCTGTCGCGGTGTTGTCTTCAGTGTGAAGGCTCGGACCCGTTATAAACTATCGCGGGATAACACCGCCTCGCGATAACGCCGCGACAAACTATCGCTAGGCTCGCCTAGCTACAGCAGCGGGACAGTCCCGCTGCTGTCGCGGTGTTTACTCAGTGTGAAGGCTCTCCGCTATAACACCGCGACAAACACGTGTGATTTGTTTACTTACCTATCACTGACCTCTTTTCTCCAGCAATAGGGAACATAAAGTGAAATAGAAATAAAGTAACCAGTGGATTCAAATTGATTTTATTATTATGTAGATTTATAATTATCCAAATAAAAATATTTCACACTTCAAAAAATTAAAATATTCTGACTGGAAGCAATAAAAATGCTAGTTTTTTAAAAAGTAATATGATCGAGGATACAAAAAGCAACTTGACATGTTTACCCTAAAACCCCGCGCTGAAGTATTTCCGGTCATATCGGGGTCACTCGCGGGTCATGAGCCATGCATACACGTGTTTGTTACGGAGGTAATAAAAATCACCCGCTGCAGCGTGAATGGGTACATGATATTTATCCCGCTGCTGCAGCGGGATAATTTTTCTACTGTGAATGCATTTGTAGCGGTGTTATGGCGGTGTCGCCGCTCCGCTACAACGCCGCTACAAATTTCAAAACCACTGTGAATGGGGTATATTGAAAGGAACGACCATCTCTCTATTATTGTTTATAGTTAAGACTTTTAAACGTAAGATTTCCTTGTTTATTGCACATCATATTCAAATCAAAAATGTGCCCCCACCTCTCTCTCTCTCTCTCTCTGTCCATTACACTATAATTATACTTATAGAAATATATCAACTTTAAACTGCTATTTAGGTTTCAGATTAAGTAATAGCCACTCCCCTGTTTTTCTCTCTCACTTTTTGTAATCTAGGACTTTTAAATCTAGATATTATATTTTAAAACTTTCCTATACATGTAGATTCCATCAAAATTATGGAAATTTTGCTAGTATCCCAATGCATGGACTATTTTTGATTCATTAACATCGATTTCATGTTTTGAATATTTTACATTATATTCACAGCACCAACCCCTCCATTTTCCTTTTATTTCTTTGTAATTATAACTCAAATGTTTCGATTTTTTTCGATTTTTTTTATTTAGTTATTACATATTTTCTTTATATTTGGGACGTAAATATTGCTCGTATATACTCAATCCAATATATCTGGAATTTGTTTAAAGCATAGCCTTTTCAGTGTCATAAAAGCGATTCAAGTAATTAATGTTACACATACAAGACAAACAAAGAAACAAATACTTTAAAATCAGTAATCAAATACAGATTTATGCTAGAGCAACCTGTAAATTCCTATTGAAAAGAGTACCATTTTGTTCACAGTACACGTTGCATTATTAATGATAATAGGTAACAGTTCCTGCCACAATCACCATATCGTAAGATAATCTGTAGCTCTGACATAATTGTGCATTAAGCCAGTTCACGGTTGCAGTCTAAGCATGAGCAGATAAAGGTCATTGCAGAACAAATTGTGAAATACACGGAGACTAAATACTGGATAGTTGCTCATGAAAGTTATGTAATCATTATTCATTCATGCACAAGCAGTGCACTCCATGATACACAGGTTGAAGTATTCTTTGAAAAGGCGAAACAAATATGTACATGTATCACCTCCATCGCTGTAGGATTAAATATTTCAAAATGTACGAAGTGGGACCTCTTCATGTTTTGGAGATCTGTGGATATTCGGGGTCATTTCAGACATATTGTACTAACCATGAACTGGTCAATTCGGTCACATGGCTGTGACATTTATTGTTTAATAAACCGTTTTGAAATAATCAAGAAAGTGTAAACAAGGCATGAAATGACTAAACCAGATTGATGAGATTGTTTTGAATATGTGATGTTATTTCATGATCACCTCGATAATTATGGCTTATATTTTCCATGTATTCTTTCATTCTATATATCTGTAAATGGATGGTAACTAGTATCAGTGCCATTATATAAAATGAACTTGAACTTGATATAATTGAACAGTATTTCTTACTATTGTAGCAGTATTGCAAAATTCTAGAAATTGATATTCATATGTATGCATTTTTAAAGTATTTTTGCTAAGGCTATGCAAATTACATTGAAATGTATAATGTTCTATATGAATGTACGAATTTTCTTATTGTACGAAATGTCTCATTTGTCTTGCATCTAAAGCTTGATCAGTTGGATTTTTTTTATTAAGCATCCTACTTGCAATGTTTAAGCAGAGAATTCCAGATAGAGGAATTTAAGGAAAATGAAAAAATCACTAATCTGAGATAAATTCCATCTCGGGAACGAAGATAGAATTTATTCTCAGTCACTTGTTGCTTATGAGTCTCAGCACAATAATATGGAATTATACATGGAAGAACTGTTTGTTAAATTGCAAACAAAACAGTTTTTCAAAATCTTTCTTTGTTTCAGCAGGTAATTTAATCCTGAATATGCAATAGGGTGTATGAACCCAGACGTGGGTGAGTAAACTCTTTTGCATCAGCAACTTATTTTTTCATTTCCAGACGTGGAAGTGTTAATTAAGTTGAGTAATAATACCATAACAAATGATAACAATTGTGCATCATTGTGCCAAGCTTTAATTCCTAGTGTTGTGAGAGAACTAGAAAAGAAAAAAAATATTTCTGGCATGAAAAGTTTTATTGTACCTTGCAAGTGGGAAATTTTGTATGTATTGTTTTTTATCATCAATTTGTATATTATATATTCCAGTATTTGCTCTTGTACAAAAACTGATGAACTCTTATTTCTTCAATATTGATATTGATATTTTGATAATTGATATCATGAACTCAGTTAGAGCACTACATACTTTGTTGTCATATTTAAGTTGTTATCATACTTTCTGTTCTTCGCTGGTTGTCATACTAGTTATCATGCTATACTTGTTATCATAATGTAGATTGATATACAAAAAATATATACAAAAAGCTGAATCCTTTGTTGTGAAAGAGCTATGTCATTGTTAAATTTGAATATGAACACATTAAAAGGCAACGCAAGTTTCCTGCTTTATTCTTGTACTTATATCTTTAAAGGGATGATTGCCATACCTGATATTGTATTAACGACACTTCTAATTTGCCATGGTATGTTGGGAACTCTTTTATCCCATATCATTCTATAATTCTATAATTGTTAGTAACAATTCATATACTGTAATATAATTTGATTGTAGGTCCCCACATTCTCCTGTTAATAGATCCTGGAGCCCTCATTTCGATGAGGATAGAGGCTGTAGTCCTCCTGAAGCCTGGCCTAAGCTTGCTTGTTAGCTTGGCTTGGTGTATGTACCATATTCATGGATGCATACGTGTGTACCACTGGTGAGTTAGGAACTGTCACAAGCGTAGCTATATCGCAAATTGCATTCATTCTTTTAACCATGCCATACAATATCACGTTCCCACTAAGCAGTCTCATCTGCTTCATCTTGCGGTTTATACCGGGAGATAACAGGCAAGGTGCCTGTCCATGTAACTGGCAATTTTTTAGTGCTCCTTGTTTTGTTCATCTCAAAACAGATTTTTGCACTATAATGGTGATCATCAGATGGTATAATACTATAGTGTCTACACATCTGCGATGTCTCTAAACACTTTACAGAAATATGATATATGAGAAACGGGGTTACATAATGGCTGAAAGCTTTCATGAATAAAATGTGTTGGTCTCCATGGTTAAAAGAATGTATGACTGGTATAGTGCCATCCACTGTATATTTATAGGAGAGAGTATATATTTTTTTTGGTAGACAGTTTCTTACCATACAACAATGTTTGTCGTATTGGTAATGAATGTTCTACTATTACAACACATTTCTATGTTCAAGATGTGATGTAAAGATGTTAGCAGAATATGTGGGAGAGGGGAATAGGAGAAATGTATAGTGTTTTCTCAAATTGGCTTATATGTTTTTATCAAGTCAGTGCATCACCTCTCTCTCACTTTACGACAATTAAACTGATGCTTTTTACATAACAATGAAGATACATTAATCTTGTAGGACATACCAGCTTGGTGCAGCCAGGCAAGTATGTAGCCTGTTCTTCTGCACCTTTTCTCCCCACTGGTTTTTGGTGGTTTTAGGATAGAAATATCCTTATCGTTTGCATACAGTGGATGGTTTAGCATTGAAATACCTGCACCTTTTTTCAATCATTTTTTTAAATTGTTTACTACAGGTGGCAAGCAAGGTATACTGGGATTCTCTTTTGGAATTATAGGGCCTTTGCCCTTAGAGGGCTGGGGCGTTTGGTCAAAACAACATTTTTTTTTAAATTGAAGGGGGTGAGTATGGGAGAACGGAGCCCCTCCTAGTTGAGTTAAACAAAAGTAATTAGAGGACAGTGGTAGGGAATACCCTCATCCTGAGTCAATGGATGATAAAAAAGGCAAAATGTGTCAGAATTTACCCCTCCTCTGTATAACCATCCTTTAACACAACAGATAGAGAGGAGCTTCAATCAATTGCTCTTCTCATTATCTGTTGAAGGCTAGAAGGGGAGGGGGAACGCAGAACATCTTCAAATGGGTCCCTCCCCTGCATACCCATGCATATATACAGATAGGGAGGAGCTTCAATCAATTGCTCCTCTCATTATCTGTTGTAAGCTAGAAGGGGAGGGGAAACGCGGAACATCATCTTCAAATGGGTCCCTCCCCTGCATACCCATGCAGGTATACAGTGACAGGGAGGAGCCTAGCTAGTGGCATATATATGCAGTGCTCCTACATTGATGGGCTCCTCCCATTATTACACTATGAGGGAGTGACAATAATGTACGTATTCCCAGATATACCACCTTCGACTCATATGGGAGGGGCAAAGAATCACGTAAGGAGTATCATAACCTTCCCCATCATATACCCCCTTCTAATTGTATCAATAGCTTAGTCCTCATCCTATCAAAGTCGGTTAATGATACAAGAATTCGATTTTGAGGATAATGTTTATTTTATTGGGCATAATAATGTTCATTCTGTCCAACAGTCATCCATTATCTGTACTATTGCATGATAGTGTAGTTATCTATAAAGGTATACTCTTCTTGCCACCTGTAACCATAGTAGCTGTACGTTATGTACCATGTACAACCCACATGACAGGTATGATGACGAGAGGAGACATTTATCAAATGTCTTCATGACATCTCCAATCACATCGATGTGGGTAGGGGCGTCAATCCATCGGTGGGAGCAAACATTCCATTATTATGTTCTGTATACATACACTTCTGAAATTAGTTGCTAGCCTTCGGATTGACGCCCCTGGGTAATATCATTGTTTGTCTCAATACAATACTCATAACTGAATTAAGTGATGCATTCTACACTGTTTACTGAGACTATTTGTTTTGAACAATGTCAATGCCATTGAAACTCTCGAAAATGCAAATGTTATATATACGTCATTCGTATAATATTTTGATATTTTCCCATGACATATTGCAATAATGTAACGATATGTATAACACTATGATCGAATTACCAATTTTGTGAGAAAGAATATAAACGTAATTCAATTAATAAATAAAATGATTTGTCATTATTACCCTTTGTGATGTAATACAAGAAAATATTGATAGTTTTAATAAAGAATTACTCTCATTTGATTGGATTGATATATTATCAGTACACAATATTGACGATGCATATAATAATTTCCTTGAAGTATTCAAACTAATGTTTAATGGTAACTGTAAAATGGTAAAGAAGAAAAATACAAGGTTATCAATATCAGCTAAAAAAACCCATGGGTAAATCAAGGATTGTTAAAGTGTATTAATAGAAAGAGTCGTCTACATACATTATTTTGCCAAAACGTACTAAATCCATTGAAATTAAATATAAGAAATATCGAAACAAATTAAATGAAATCCTAAGAACGGCTCGCAACTTTATGTTTTTGTTAG
This sequence comes from Strongylocentrotus purpuratus, assembly GCF_000002235.5. Lineage (NCBI taxonomy): Eukaryota > Metazoa > Echinodermata > Echinoidea > Camarodonta > Strongylocentrotidae > Strongylocentrotus > Strongylocentrotus purpuratus. The sequence continues at coordinate 1,387,647 of NW_022145543.1, read as the reverse complement.
AAAAAACAATAATGAATTATGTAAAATAGCCGATTGGTTCGATGCTTACAAATTGATTGTTGATTATGAGAAAACTAATGTTATGTAATTAAGCACCTCTTAATATAATGAATTTATTTCAGTATAATAAAGATTACCATCAGTATAATACCCGTTACCACTCTAAATTCCATTATCCATTAGCACTCAATCAGTCAACTCTTAATGTATTTAAATCTGTTGGTCCTCGAATATGGAATTCCCTCCCTTCTGATGTAACTTCCAGCAGTAATTTTACTTCCTTTAAAACCAAACTCAAACGTTTAATAATAATTACCTATGTCAAATAAACATGTAATTTCATCTTTTCTCCCTACGTTTTCTTACTTCCCCTTTTTCTATTTCCCTTTGCCTGTATGTTTAGTGTTTAATGTTTTTTATATATTTTAATTAAGTTTGTTTTGTATCTCATGTTTTTTGTATGTATATTTCTTTATGTATTGGGCACCCCATTAATCAAGCCTTGGCTTTTAGGGGCACCCTGACCATTTATACTGTATTAATAATTTTCATACATGCCTAATTTGTATATTGATTTTTTTATTTGAAATGGTTTAATAAAACGAATTGAATTGAAATACAAAATGTAATGCTCAAAGATAAAATGTAATTTTAAAATGCTTACTACTGTCTCTGTTTTTATTTCCGATAAAATAAGCTTCTCAAACGTTTTAGATATTCATAATGAGAGCATGTGTGTGTTTGTGTATGTTAAAGTCTTTCAGCTACCTTCCTTCATCTCGTACCCTTTCCCGACACAGTCATACCTCTACTTCAACTATCATTTTACTTACAATGGTCCTAATTATACTACCATCCTACATCTACCACCACCATACATCCACTACCAACCCATTTCTCCTTCTAGACCCTACCTCTCCTCCCTCCACCCTACCTCTCCTCCATCCACCCTACCTCTCCTCCTTACACCCTACCTCTCCTTACACCCTACCTCTCCTCCTTACACCCTACCTCTACCTCTCCTCCATCCACCCTACCTCTCCTCCTTACACCCTACCTCTACCTCTCCTCCATCCACCCTACCTCTCCTCCTTCCACCCTACCTCTCCTAAATCCACCCTACCTCTCCTCCATCCACCCTACCTCTCCTCCATCCACCCTACCTCTCCTCCTTCCACCCTACCTCTCCTAAATCCACCCTACCTCTCCTCCATCCACCCTACCTCTACCACCTCTCCATCCACCCTACCTCTCCTCCATCCACCCTACCTCTCCTCCATCCACCCTACCTCTCCTCCATCTACCCTACCCCTCCTCCATCCACCCTACCTCTCCTCCATCCACCCTACCTCTCCTCCATCCACCCTACCTCTCCTCCTTGCACCCTACCTCTCCTCCATCTACCCTACCTCTCCTCCATCCACCCTACCTCTCCTCCATCCACCTACCTCTCCTCCATCCACCCTACCTCTCCTCCCTCAACCTTTCATCTCCTCCTTCCACCTTTCCTCACCTCCCTCCACTCTTCATTGTACCTCTCCTTCCTCCACCCTACCTCTCCTCCCTCCACCCTACCCCTCCTCCATCCACCCTACCTCCACCACCAACCAATTTCACCTCCCTAGACCCTACCTCTCCTCCCTATAACCTACCTATACCGCCCCTCCCTCCATCCTACCTCTACCACCCCTCCATCCACCCTACCTCCATCCACCCTACTTCTCCTCCATCCAACCTACCTCCCACGTACCCATCTCTCCTCACTTAACCCTACCACCCCTCCATCCACCCTACCTCTACCACCCCTCCATCCATCCTACCTCTACCTCCCCTTCTTCCTACCTCTCCTCCATCCACTCTACCTCTCCTCTTTCCACCCTACCTCTACCTCCCCTCCTTCCTACCTCTCCTCCATCGACTCTACCTCTCCTCCATCCACTATACCTTTACCACCCATCCACCCTACCTCTCCTCCATCTACCCTACCTCTCCTCCATCCACCCTACCTCTACCTCCTCTCCTTCCTACCTTTCCTCCATCTACCCTACCTCTCCACCATTCACTTCACCTCTCCTCCATCTACCTTACCTCTTCTCCATCTACCCTACCTCTCCTCCATCTACCCTACCTCTCCTCCATCCAATCTACCTCTCCTCCATCTACCCTACCTCTCCTCCATCCACCCTACCTCTCCTCCATCCAACCTACCTCTCCTCCATCCAATCTACCTCTCCTCCATCTACCCTACCTCTACCTTCCCTTCTTCCTACCTCTCCTCCATCCACTCTGCCTCTCCTCTTTCCACCCTACCTCTACCTCCCCTCCTTCCTACCTCTCCTCCATCGACTCTACCTCTCCTCCATCCACTATACCTTTACCACCCATCGACTCTACCTCTCCTCCATCTACCCTACCTCTCCTCCATCCACCCTGCCTCTCTACCATCACCCTACCTCTCCTCCATCCACCCTACCTCTCCTCCATCCACCCTACCTCTCCTCCATCTACCCAACCCCTCCTCCGTCCACCCTACCTCCACCACCAACCCATTTCACCTCCCTAGACCCTACCTCTCGTCCATCTATCCTACTCTTTACCATCCAATCTACATCTCTACCATCAACCCTACCTCTCCTCCATCCACCCTACCTCTTTACCATCCACCCTACCTCTCCTCCCTCTACCCTACCTCTCCTCCATCTACCCTACCTCTCCTCCATCCACCCTACCTCTCCTCCATCTACCCTACCCCTCCTCCATCCACCCTACCTCTCCTCCATCCACCCTACCTCTCCTCCATCTACCCTACCTCTCCTCCATCCACCCTATCTCTCCTCCATCTACCCTACCCTTCCTCCATTCACCCTACCTCCACCACCAACCCATTTCACCTCCCTAGACCCTACCTCTCCTCCCTCCACCCTACCTCTCCTCCCTCCACCCTTCCCCTCCTCCATCCACCCTACCTCTCCTCCATCCACCTACCTCTCCTCCATCCACCTACCTCTCCTCCATCTACCCTACCTCTCCTCCATCCACCCTACCTCTCCTCCCTCAACCTTTCATCTCCTCCTTCCACCTTTCCTCACCTCCCTCCACTCTTCATTGTACCTCTCCTTCCTCCACCCTACCTCTCCTCCCTCCACCCTACCCCTCCTCCATCCACCCTACCTCCACCACCAACCCATTTCACCTCCCTAGACCATACCTCTCCTCCCTATAACCTACCTATACCGCCCCTCCCTTCATCCTACCTCTACCACCCCTCCATCCACCCTACCTCCATCCACCCTTCCTCTCCTCCATCCAACCTACCTCCCACGTACCCATCTCTCCTCACTAAACCCTACCACCCCTCCATCCACCCTACCTCTACCACCCCTCCATCCATCCTACCTCTACCTCCCCTTCTTCCTACCTCTCCTCCATCCACTCTACCTCTCCTCTTTCCACCCTACCTCTACCTCCCCCTCCTTCCTACCTCTCCTCCATCGACTCTACCTCTCCTCCATCCACTATACCTTTACCACCCATCCACCCTACCTCTCCTCCATCCACCCTACCTCTCCTCCATCCAATCTACCTCTCCTCCATCCACCCTACCTCTACCTCCTCTCCTTCCTACCTTTCCTCCATCTACCCTACCTCTCCACCATTCACTTTACCTCTCCTCCATCTACCTTACCTCTTCTCCATCTACCCTACCTCTCCTCCATCTACCCTACCTCTCCTCCATCCACCCTACCTCTCCTCCATCCAACCTACCTCTCCTCCATCCAATCTACCTCTCCTCCATCTACCCTACCTCTCCTCCATCCACCCTACCTCTCCTCCATCCAACCTACCTCTCCTCCATCTACCCTACCTCTCCTCCATCCAACCTACCTCTCCTCCATCTACCCTACCTCTACCTCCCCTCCTTCCTACCTCTACCTCCATCCACCCTACCTCTCCTCCATCCAACCTACCTCTCCTCCATCCAACCTACCTCTCCTCCATCCAATCTACCTCTCCTCCATCTACCCTACCTCTACCTCCCCTTCTTCCTACCTCTCCTCCATCCACTCTGCCTCTCCTCTTTCCACCCTACCTCTACCTCCCCTCCTTCCTACCTCTCCTCCATCGACTCTACCTCTCCTCCATCCACTATACCTTTACCACCCATCGACTCTACCTGTCCTCCATCTACCCTACCTCTCCTCCATCCACCCTACCTCTACCTCCTCTCCTTCCTACCTCTCCTCCATCCACCCTGCCTCTCTACCATCAACCCTACCTCTCCTCCATCCACCCTACCTCTCCTCCATCCACCCTACCTCTCCTCCATCTACCCAACCCCTCCTCCATCCACCCTACCTCCACCACCAACCCATTTCACCTCCCTAGACCCTACCTCTCGTCCATCTATCCTACCTCTTTACCATCCAATCTACATCTCTACCATCAACCCTACCTCTCCTCTATCCACCCTACCTCTTTACCATCCACCCTACCTCTCCTCCCTCTACCCTACCTCTCCTCCATCCACTTTACCTCTCCTCCTTCCACCTTTCCTCTCCTCCATCCACCTACCTCTCCTCCTTGCACCCTACCTCTCCTCCATCTAACCTACCTCTCCTCCATCCACCCTACCTCTCCTCCATCTACCCTACCCCTCCTCCATCCACCCTACCTCTCCTCCATCCACCCTACCTCTCCTCCATCCACCCTACCTCTCCTCCATCTACCCTACCTCTCCTCCATCCACCCTACCTCTCCTCCATCTACCCTACCCTTCCTCCATTCACCCTACCTCCACCACCAACCCATTTCACCTCCCTAGACCCTACCTCTTCTCCCTCCACCCTACCTCTCCTCCCTCCACCCTACCCCTCCTCCATCCACCCTACCTCTCCTCCATCCACCTACCTCTCCTCCATCCACCTACCTCTCCTCCATCTACCCTACCTCTCCTCCATCCACCCTACCTCTCCTCCCTCAACCTTTCATCTCCTCCTTCCACCTTTCCTCACATCCCTCCACTCTTCATTGTACCTCTCCTTCCTCCACCCTACCTCTCCTCCCTCCACCCTACCCCTCCTCCATCCACCCTACCTCCACCACCAACCCATTTCACCTCCCTAGACCATACTTCTCCTCCCTATAACCTACCTATACCGCCCCTCCCTTCATCCTACCTCTACCACCCCTCCATCCACCCTACCTCCATCAACCCTTCCTCTCCTCCATCCAACCTACCTCCCACGTACCCATCTCTCCTCACTAAACCCTACCACCCCTCCATCCACCCTACCTCTACCACCCCTCCATCCATCCTACCTCTACCTCCCCTTCTTCCTACCTCTCCTCCATCCACTCTACCTCTCCTCTTTCCACCCTACCTCTACCTCCCCTCCTTCCTACCTCTCCTCCATCGACTCTACCTCTCCTCCATCCACTATACCTTTACCACCCATCCACCCTACCTCTCCTCCGGCCATCCACCCTACCTCTACCTCCTCTCCTTCCTACCTTTCCTCCATCTACCCTACCTCTCCACCATTCACTTTACCTCTCCTCCATCTACCTTACCTCTTCTCCATCTACCCTACCTCTCCTCCATCTACCCTACCTCTCCTCCATCCACCCTACCTCTCCTCCATCCACCCTACCTCTCCTCCATCCAACCTACCTCTCCTCCATCCAATCTACCTCTCCTCCATCTACCCTACCTCTACCTCCCCTCCATCCATCCTACCTCTACCTCCCCTTCTTCCTACCTCTCCTCCATCCACCCTGCCTCTACCTCCCCTTCTTCCTACCTCTCCTCCATCCACTCTACCTCTCCTCCATCCACTATACCTTTACCACCCATCCACCCTACCTCTCCTCCATCTACCCTACCTCTCCTCCATCCACCCTACCTCTACCTCCTCTCCTTCCTACCTCTCCTCCATCCACCCTGCCTCTCTACCATCAACCCTACCTCTCCTCCATCCACCCTACCTCTCCTCCATCCACCCTGCCTCTCTACCATCAACCCTACCTCTCCTCCATCCACCCTACCTCTCCTCCATCCACCCTACCTCTCCTCCATCTACCCAACCCCTCCTCCATCCACCCTACCTCTCCTCCATCTACCCAACCCCTCCTCCATCCACCCTACCTCCACCACCAACCCATTTCACCTCCCTAGACCCTACCTCTCGTCCATCTATCCTACCTCTTTACCATCCAATCTACATCTCTACCATCAACCCTACCTCTCCTCCATCCACCCTACCTCTTTACCATCCACCCTACCTCTCCTCCCTCTACCCTACCTCTCCTCCATCCACTTTACCTCTCCTCCTTCCACCTTTCCTCTCCTCCATCCACCCTACCTCTCCTCCATCTACCCTACCTCTCCTCCTTCTACCTTTCCTCTCCCCTTCCACCTTTCCTCTCCTCCATCCACCCTACCTCTACCTCCCCTCCATCCACCCTACCTCTACCTCCCCTCCATCCACCCTACCTCTACCATCCCTCCATCTACCCTACCTCTTACACCCCCACTTCTACCACCTCTCAATCCTACCTCGAACACCTCTCCACCCAACCTCGACCCCCCCCCCCTCCACCCTCCCTCTACCACCCATCTACCCTACCTCCACCATCCCTCCACCCTACCTCTACCACCCCTCAACCCTACCACTACCACCCCTCCATCCTACATCTACCACCCCTCCACCCTACCTCTACCACCACTCCAACCTACCTCTACCACCACTCCACCCTACATCCACCACACTTCCACCCTACCTCCACCACCCCTCACCCCTACTTCCACCACCCCTCCACCACCCCTCAACCCTACCTCAACCTCTGGTTTTACTCTGAAAATTTAAATTGACTTCCCTAAGAGGTATTGGAAGCGGTCTAGGAGTTTAATTTCTCGTCATTTTCTCTCTTCCCTATCCATTTCCTTCTCTTTCGCTTTTCCTTTTACTCCCTCTCTGTATAAATCCTTATGTAACCCTTACGTAGACCATTTTATACTTTTAATACATGCATAAATACATGGTGTGCGTGTGTGCGTGTGTGTGTGTGTGTGTGTGCGAGCGCGTGTGTGTGGGTGTGCGTGTGTGTGTGTATGTGCGTTTGGGTGTGGGCGTGTGCTAGTGCTAGTATGTGATGGCTATCGCCGATCATCCCCCCACTCCTTGGTACGGATTTACTCATAAATGTATTGTTTATTTAGGGGTCAACAGATTATAATGCTATCTGCTCTTTTTTGTTGATCTCTCATTCTTATAATTAGTTTTTTGTCTAATTGCTCTGAGTTGATTTCTAACTCTGTTGTGTATACATGTTATGTATGATGTGTTTATTGAGTAGTAATTATTAATCCCTTCACAGGATCAAGTTCATGCTGGTGACGATCACTAATGTTATCACCTTTTGAGCATTTTCGTAAAACACGCTGTCTGATCTACACAGTATTTGGTTAAATACGCGACTCAACATTTCGTTAACATTATCATTGTAAAAGATTCATGCATGATTCACTGGCCATGATTTCGGGCGCCTTCATAAAGGTCGATTCTATTTGAAAGTCAATGGCCGGTTTCCTCCATCGAAGGAACTGATGATAGACAAGAGTTCATGTAAACTTATTTTTAAAAAAGCAATATAAATTCAATTTTCTAATCAATATACATAATATCTATACATAAATTGTCCCAATAACAAGCATTTCTAATTTTTCAAGTGATAAAGTGTACGATGAGTACAAAAACCTTCACGTCGCGTACTCACAAATGCGTGAGTACTCGTAATTTACCGGCCTGTAAGAACCCCGCCCCATGAAGTGTCAACCTTACACCTCGCAGATTAGATCTACGAAAGCGCTCAAACCTGACAACGTGATTGCATGAGTGATCGTAACCAGCCTCATTACCCGTTCCTCCACAATCATGTGTTGAATGAGCCCCTTTGGTTCATTTAAACATGGGCGTCCAACGTTGTGCATTTTAGACAATCATTGCCAAAGCATGAACACGTAGGCCTATCCAGCAGTCTTATCGATGTGTAGTTTCGAATAAATGACATTGCGCAGTATAGTAAGCCCGTTCTCACTTAACAATTTAGTGCGAATTGAATCGCGATGCAAAGATCGATTTGATTTTTTTTTTTGGGGGGGGGGGGGGGCGTCTATTCACACACAGGGAGAATTCTCGCTCGACGGCAAGAATGTCCGAACTGCGCATGCGTGAATCTCGATGGTGTATGTGAGCTTGGGATCCTAAATAAATCGATTTTTTTTTTAAATTCTCAATGCCATTCACACACAGCGCCCGGCAAACCATCGCAATTATTCTTAAAAATCGCAAGTGCTAATTGGATTGCGATGCGAATCGCGAAGATTAGTGAAGTTATTTTGACACGCAGACAAAAACTCACTTTTTTTGTCGGTGTGAATGCCCCTACAGTCTCTGCAGTGATAGATCCGGGCCTTATATCGTCAAAGATATATGTATATAGGATTGGGACTAGGGTTGACATTTTCATAATGTGACCTATCTAATACACATTTTTGAAGTGCCTCGTTAAAAATTATTTCAATAGTCCGAATGCGAACTGTATACACTTTTGTTGACAGGTATAGGACAGACATTATATAGTTACCCTACCTAACAACACGTAATATATGTATTTTGAACTCTGAATAGTGAAATACAACTACATGTATTCATTACAGGTGAATTATATATATTTTTATTGGTGCACTTCATAACGCCATATGCCTAATTACATTTAGTTACATTGCGAAAATTGTCTATTGGGTTTTAGACTAGGGTCATTAGGTCATTAGGATTTAGTTCACTGTTTGATCGAGAGATATATAATTTTCTGAACAGGATGGGAGTGATATCTAACGACATTTCTAACTAGGTTATCCCCCAAAAAAATAGGCGTGTCTTGATGACATCATTCTCAGAATACATGGTTAAATACATTTTAAGGATCTTTTATCGCACTGAGAAAAATACCACCATATAAGGAATATATACTTCACTACTGATATCCCTCCAATTGCATTTAAAAAAAGGAAATTGTTGGAGATACATTAAACAATAAATCTACGTTTCTCTCAGATAAACACTATGACAAAGCCCTGAATCTATATGCTATACACGAAAATGCTCGTATTTTAAGATCCGAGTTTCACTGGAAATATTTTGTGTTTCAATTGAAAAGTAGACAGTTTCTATGCGTAAGATAAAAACGACGTTAATTGATATGCTCAATCACTTCATTGTTTTATGTATAAAACACCCTCTCATGTATTTTGAAGAGCAGAACGCGTAAAATCTATAATGACTATTGTAGACATAACGGGCGAGGGCGACGTACAAAGGTTCAATTTGCCTAAGGGGCAGGTCCCACTTAGCCGATAATAGGGACTTTTAGATTTAAACGACGAGAACGTGGACTGCTACGTGTGACATCTTTTTAAGGCACTGCCGGGCACTGACAATAAAAGGACGTCACATTGCAATAAAAGGATGTCACACATAGAGGTCCACGTTCTCGTCGTGCGAATCAAAAAGTCCCTAATGATGAGGATAACGATGACGGAGGTAATGCGGAGTGTGTATTGCTTTTAGATATTGGTGTTGCATATCTCACTGATTTTAAAGGTAAGATATTGTTATTATGAAAGGAATGTCTTATGAAAAAAAAATCTTTCTGTTGACCCATATTCGAAGTATGATTTTGGACCAAACTTCCATGCCCGTGTGTGTAGTCCAATATGGCTTATACCTATTTTTGTGTGCAGTCCAGATAACTTTTCCGCAAGATTGAATCAATTTCTTTTCATTTATGGGTTTGAAACATCACAGAATACACTATTTCTTATGCCGTTTACAACACACCTTTCCCACTTGCTTCTCTACACAGCTAAATTATTTCAAAGTTAATGCATTTTCAGAGTCACGTATTCCACCCTATCTCTGAGCTAATCTTGCCGTCAGCACCAGTTTCTCGGATCGATTTCATTGCTGGCATCAGTGGCAGGGCGATTTTCTCAGGTTTTACAAGATGATGACGTGGATCATTTTTCACTGTGCAAGCGAGATTGGTTAAGAGCGTACACGTGACCAGGCATTTATTTTGCCTAACACGTAATTTTGATAATGACCGGCCATTAGTAAAATCATGTTATAAAATATTATTTTATAAAACAAATAATGGATATCATTTTGTTTGGGCATAAGTAAAATTACCCACACTCGGTACCTTCAAAATACCCTCGGCTATCGCCTCAGGCGTGTTAGACTGTTCCAAGGTACCTTGTGTGGGTAATTCTTACTAATGGCCTCACTGCTGTGTATTATTTGTTTACTATTGCTAATAGCTATGTTCATACGGAACCTCTTTAGTTTTAATCACATACTTTAAGTTTGCCATACCAATGATCTATCAACAACGACGAGGGTCACCCAGGAGCGATACAACAAGTATCAAGACTACGAGTCAGCCAAGCAGTCGTTTAATTACAAGCTGGTGAAACCTCAAAGTGATTAATTGAGTTCGCATATCACCTATTTCGAGTGATCTAGGACCCCTAATCGCACTTACCACACAATCGCTCGTGGTTAAACATTTGGAGTAAAAGCCCAAGCGTTTCCGCATGGACTATATCTACACGATAACCTCGAAGTTAAAAATCATGACCGAAACCATACGGACTTTCTTGCGAACATTGCTGTAGGCCTATCGGTCATGTCTATCGTATGGCCTAACCGTCTTGTGTGACCGGTCCTAAACTTGCGAGTACGATCCAAGTATCTGAACAATCAAACGACGGAACCGCTCTAAAAGTCTAATGCTCACATTGTCTTGATTAATGGGTACATCATGGACCTCTGTTGCTTATATAGATTATGAATATTGAATCTCATCGTTGTTCAATATCTCATCTATGTACCAAAGCGCGGGTGATTGAAGGGTTGTTCGACTTGAGATGGGGGCGAAGTCTACATGAGTGACGCCCACACGTTGTACCCTCCTAGTCTGCGGCCATAGATCCGTATAATTCATATTTAATCGAGGTATATTTGCATGGGCTGCGGGTGATATTATTCTACCGATCGCTCGTCTTGTTGACTTCTGATATTTTCTACTCGTGCTATAGCCTGTTGGCGGCATTTTATATATAAAAGCACTTCTAGAGGTTATATTAGCATCTAATAGTAGTCTCTTGAGAGGACCATCGTGCCAACACTCCCTGTGATGAGTTAGGCCAAGGAGAATAGAATATTGCCTTGGAATCATTCATTTTAGAAGGAGCGATCGGAACCGGACAACGCGTCTCAATTGCGCCTGGGCTTCAACAAGGTCGTTTCATCTTGTAAGGTACCAAGAATTGAGAATAACGATCATTTATCCTCATTATCGTATTGTCTCAACCATAATCGTCATCGTCGTCACTGATCTCGTGAATCTGACCATGGCTACGAAGTTCCACGCAGCCGCGAAAGAAGGGCATCTCGACCCCCTCCGTGAGGCCACCAAGCGAGACTGCAACCGGGCCGATGAGACGGGCATGACCCCGACACTGTGGGCTGCAACCAACGGTCACATCGATGCACTTCGGTTGATTGTTAGCAGAGGGTATGTATTAATGACCATGCAGTAGCGTAGCTTCAGGGGGCACGGGGCAAGAAGAGAGAGAGAGAGAGAGAGAGAAAGAGAGAGAGAGAGAGAGAGAGAGAGAGAGAGAGAGAGAGAGAGATTAATATAGAAGAGGTAAATGGAAGTGGAAAAGAAATGTAGACAACAAATATGATAAGCTCCCTCCTATTCCCCCTCTTTAATCGACGGCCTTATTGATTTATATTTTATTCACTATGGGGTAGACGTGTCCCCAATGAGGATGATGCTAGTGTCCCCTCTATGGCAGGTCCACACAATGACATGGTCATGAAGAGATGGGGAAGTCGTTTTGGTGATGGGTGTTTTTTTTTTTTTGGGGGGGGGGGGGGCGGTATGTCTGTTTGTGGCAGATAATATTCATAGACTAGCTTTGAAAAATTGATATAGAACAAAACATGAAACGTTTGATGTAATGACCTAGAGAGTATGCACAATGAAAGAGGGAAAGGGAAAATTGGGTCAATTGCATATCCATAAATCGCTAAACTGATGGGGCCGGGGGGGGCGGGGATGCGGGCGTGGATACTCCCTATTTCAAGTTGTATACTACCAGTGTCTTGAAGCCGGATTGGGGGTTGGGTGGGACTGGATGGGACTGGGGGTACCATGCTTCACCTTATGCTGGATTCGCCAGCAGGGGGAAGGTGGGTGGGGGGGGGGGATCATCACATATATATTTATATTGCTCTACATGTCATCACTTTATAATTCGCGCACGCTCATAGTATCCCTTTAACCGGTAAACATTGATTTCGCGTTAGAAAGTTGAATCCTACATGTGTTCCCGTGTGTTTGAGTCATACAGTCCACAACACGTCCTCGCAGCATATCGATTTCTGATATTTGAGACCACTGAATGACTTGTTTTGACGCGATTCGTTTCTTAACAAACTTAATCAGGCAAATACATCGCAGTGGAGTGGCCTTTTTAAGGCAACAACTTATTTTAAACTGTTTGGACCTGATAAAATGGTTACAACTGCAGCAACATGTTTACAAGAGTCGAATCATTATAACCATTTATGTTGAATTGACAGCTAACCCACACAACACATACATAATATTTAATGATGATTAAAATAATGATGATCAAAATGATGATAATAAGGATAATATTGATGATTACAATAATTATAATATCGATGATGATGATAATAATGATAATAATAATGATAATAATAATGATAATAGTGATTAGGTTTATATATCAAGAGGAAACAACGTGAGGAATATAAACAAGATGATATTCCTCAGTCTAAGGACACATTTAGAATAGGTATGTTATATATTTTTGAAGAAGTCAAATAAAATACTATTTCTTAGAAATGTAGATGTGGGGCCACTGACTAAAATGATTAAAAACCAGCCCGTTTTGGGGATTTGGAAATGAGAAAGGAAGGAGCTGATGAAGAACAAAGTAAATATGATATTCTCTGCTGCTGAAAGAGTTATGAGATGTATAGAGGAAATGTGGTTGACATAGATCTATGGTTTTAGGATTATATATACGATGGTACAATGAGAATATTTCTAATAATCCTAATTATAAATGAGCATTAAGAATTGATACTGAGTATTTGACGTATGATTTATAATTCGTTCGGAAAAGTTATAGATATACATATTATAAGGCAGAGTTGAGTAGTAATACTATCACGACCATGTCAAAGTGTTATACATTAAATTCAACTTTATTGCATTTGATAATTAACATGCTTGATCAATACGTCTACTCACGTAGGAGGGCACTGTGAAATATATTGATGTAAATATGAAAACATTGGATACTCTTTTTTTCTTTTCGAAAGGAGTTTATGGCGCTTCGCGTTAGATATTAACTACATTACCTGCCAACAATATTATTTATGACGCTGCACAGACAATGACATGGTTAAGCTTTGAACATGAAAATTCTTCACAATGAAGTGAAAATTATCATGACCCTGTCAAAAGCATTTATGTTATAGGCACGTTAACACGAAGGTAAGATTAGTTTTGTTTTGGTGGAGAATATTCCCTCGAATATAACAAGCCCAAAGAGATGGAGAAAAGGACATAAGCTGAAGCTAAAATGCTACCATTTTAGGAGGAAATGATGTTGATAAATCGAGGCTGAATTGTTCAACCGAAATTTGGTTAGGGGACCCAAAGATACTCTTTACTGTCTTTCAGTGATTCACTCATAATGTTAAGCTCAGAGATTTTGCTATATTTTCAGGGTTATCTATGCGCATATACCCAATGAGAAGTGCCCAATAAAATTCCCAAAGTAAAATACCATCGCGTTTAGACACTTATAAGAGATAAGTTTTTATAGGGAAGTTTAGAATAAAGAGTGTGATTTTCATTTTCAGCTACCTTTGATGTCATAAAAGATAATGTTTTTTGATAAAATGGGCTCCATTTTCAAAGTTATATAGCTTTCTGTCAGAAAGAGAGAGAGAGAGAGAGAGAGAGAGAGGGTAGAGTGAGAGAGAGAGAGAGAGAGAGAGGTAGAGTGAGAGAGAGAGAGAGAGAGAGAGTGAGAGAGAGGTAGAGAGAGAGAGAGGGGGGGGGGGGGGGCTAGGGGAGGAAGAGATGGGGGCATTAATCACAATCATGAAACATTGATTGTAATCGAAAAACATTTATGATATTTGATATTCGTGATATATTAACAGAAATGAACCTGAAATATGAGCCCTTTGGGTAGGGAATAGATAACCTTTTGAACCATACACTTTCGACTATGAACAGATTAATGAGCTCCAATACAAAATATAATGCTAGTTAATCGACATTAAAGTATTGGGCGTTGATAATATTGAGCAAATAGTTTGTCTTACCATTCAGCGTGTACTGGAGGTTTTTTCCATAAAGACATAATTATAATTGCTTTCGGATATTAACATGCACTAAAACCCTTAAGATGTCATATAGACAGAACATTAAAATATATGATCAAAGTTTCTTTTGATAACACCCGCTTGAGTGAGATTATGATTACATCTTTTCTCTACTTTAGAAGTAGAAAATGGGCACAGAGGCACAGACCTTCCACTTTCTTTAGGGCTATTTATTTAAAGAAAATATCGACATGAATCTATTTAATCTTACACCAGACTTCATTCAATATTATGTCATTTTCAAGACGAAAAGAGAATTGGTCAATATTCATATTCTTCTTAATGAAAGTTTAACCAAGATGGGAACGGCTCATTATATCGTCCATATTGCAATATAAAAAGGAGTGTGATATTTATCTCTAGCTACCGTTGATGTCGTAAATCAGCTTGTTTGCAGTAAAATAGATATATCAATAATCGTGACATGGCTCTTGGGAAACATAGAGATGGACCATGCGTGTGAAACATGATAGTTGAAAGTACATATAGTTTTATGATATATGAAAAGATGTGAAGAGGAAAGAAACAGGGCACTGACGAGCTTTTGAACTTTAATCTTTATACTGCATTAATTTTTGTGAATGATCGAGATGTGATAAATGCTTACAATATGCATGAAAACAAAATTACATCGATATATTATATGCTGAGGCATTGAGCGTAAAATCTATACAGCCAGACGTAGTCTGCTATGTCATAGACAGCTATCGAGAAGGACTTTGGCCTCCATTGTGTACTTACCAAGCACACTTTGTATTAAACAATTAGTTTAAGAAATATTGTGGATAGGTGTCTAATAACTGTACGAAGGGCATGTACGGTGTTTTTTTTAAAAGCGCATTGTTATCTTTTATGGCATGTTATGTATTATTTATTCATGGTATAATACAAAGCGTGATTAGCAGCCATTAGCTGATTTGTTCACATTTTACAAGCAAATTAAAAAAGAATGCAAAGTATTGCAAATGGAAATTTATACAAACACCAGATGAAAATTAGAGAATTTATTTTGAAAGAGTACGGTAACCCTGAATAGATTGCCATTTATTTAAATGTTTAATGTTTCACACGTGAAAGAAACATTGATACGAAATTATATGTCTGGGTTTTTGGTGTTTAGAATTGCTCTGTATGATAACGCACTTGACTGAATGGTGCTGGTATTATTGTATTGAATAATGACTGATTGTTTAATGTCACAAGGTTTACAAATATAGCCAGATCCGGATGTGGGGGGGGGGGTGTTAAACAGCAGCAGATAACTATTAAGCAAAAGAACACACCCGGGAATAACATTTTTCTAAAATTTTGTGTTCAACATTATAGGACGTCGCAAGAAAAACGCAGTGGCACTGTGTAGGGGTAATTCAATCGTTCTATACCGGCAAATGTGCAATATTTCGAGCTTTGTCGGCTATTTAAAAAAATGGAAACACCATTTTCTTTATACTTGTTGGAAACTTTCGGCTAACTTGCAAGCGAATTTGGTCGGACATCCCCATTTTGTCTAGCAATGCTACTGCCCATGAATATATTTGATTGAAATGCTGTTGCTATACCAGGGGCATACGCAGGGGGGGGGGGGGGGGTTTGGGGGTACAAATCCCCCCCTTTGGAATTTTAATGTATGTAAACCCCCCCTAAAAAAACCGAAAACCCCCCCCCCCCCCCCCCTTTGGCTTTTTTTTTTTTTTTTTTTTTATATAAAAAAAAAAAAAAAAAAAAAAAAAAAATTATACCCACGGCTAACCTAAATAAGGTGACCTTACCCCCCCCCCCCAACGAAAAAAAATGTCAAATTTTGAAATTTTGAGACCAAAAAAAAAAAAAAAGTGTCCGCTTACCCCCCCCCCCCCCCCCCCCCCTTTGGAATTTTAATGTATGTAAACCCCCCCTAAAAAAACCGAAACCCCCCCCCCCCCCCCCTTTGGCTTTTTTTTTTTTTTCAAATTTTGAAATTTTGAGACCAAAAAAAAAAAAAAAAGTGTCCGCTTACCCCCCCCCCCCCCCCCCCCCCCCCCTTGGAATTTTAATGTATGTAAACCCCCCTAAAAAACCGAAACCCCCCCCCCCCCCCCCCCCCCCCCCCTTTGGCTTTTTTTTTTTTTTTTTTATTATAAAAAAAAAAAAAAAAAAAAAAAAAAAAAAAATTATACCCACGGCTAACCTAAATAAGGTGACCTTACCCCCCCCCCCCAACGAAAAAAAAATGTCAAATTTTGAAATTTTGAGACCAAAAAAAAAAAAAAAAAGTGTCCGCCCCCCCCCCCCCCCCCCCCCCCCCCCCCCCCCCCCCCCCCCCCCCCCCCACTGAGCGACTTTTCGGCTGGCGCGATTTTCAAATTTTCGGGAGCAAAATATTTTAAAACCCCCCCCCTTTGAAAAAATCCTGCGTACGCCCCTGTGCTATACCATGTATATATACTAAGTCAGTATTCATCCCATCGACTTTTTACAGTACCTATTTCTACGTGCTGACCTATTGGTTAGTTTGCCATTGTGATTATTTCCCGTGTGTCATCTATTTTCCAACCATCCACATTTTCCCCAATCCATCTTCAAATATTTACATGGTGATAGCAGATGAATTAGTCAGCAGATGGGAAATACCGGATTCATTCCCTAAAGTCAGTCTGTATATGACTAGCCAGATTCCACATGTTAGCCTATTTATACTGTATAACACGGTAACACCCAATGCCCTGTCACATCGACGAGACCGTCAACAAACCGAGCAACGGAACAACATACTCTACCACCGCTACCACCCCCTTCCAAATGGCCGAGAATCGGTTGGTCTGGAGTCAGGCTGGCAATGTGACTAAGTCCGCTCTGATATTAATTTTGTTTTAATAGAAGCAGACAAATGAGAGGAACCGGTCAGGAAAAGTTTGAGCAAAAAAAGATTAAAAAATTTAGAAAGTGATGAATTTTCGAAGGAACAATCAATCAAACACATATTAGCAACTCTGACTTATCTTGCGAGGTTCCCTCACATTTGCCCTGAACCAAACAACTGCAACAAACAAATATTTCCCCTTATGATAATTTTTAATCATACACTCATCCAAGTATAATTATTGCATATTATGTTCGTATAACCCCTGGATTAACAAATACATTCCATCATCAATAACTTAGAAAACGAAATACATTTTCTTTACAATGCAAATTGGAGAGGAGCTCACAAGATGAGTCAAAGTGTTGCCAATTTGTTTCTAAAAATGCATAACTTTCCTATTTTTAATCGGATATTGTTCAAATATTCACTATTACTTGTCTTTTCATAAATACCGGGATGGACCTCCCCTTTAAGAAGGTTATACTACAAACCACAACATGCGTTGCAGAAGTGCTTTTAACAAAAAGATATATTGCATCTTTACAAAAAAAAATCAGTAATTTTTTCCTTGTACATTTTGCTATATGTATAGAATATTTAATAATACGATTGAACAATTCAATTCTTATGTTAAAAAACTGAAATCAAAACAAAACAAAAACAAAAACCATGTAAATGTTGTCATATTTCTGTCATTATATGCGCATTTAATTTGTTGTATTTTAATATGTCTGCTGCATTTGTCCCCTAGTTAAACTAAGGTTTAATGTTCATGCTTTTTTACACCTCTGTCTTTCTCTGTCTTTCCTCTTTTTGCTTAAAAACCCCTTGTCATTCAATGGGGGCGGGGTTCAGCGCCCTGTCTAAGGCTAATGTAGCTAGTGAGTAGAAAAGCATTCGAGAGGAGCATGGGTGGAACGTGTTCCCTGCCCCCTCATTATCTGCGGTGCCTATGAACGTAGATTTCGTTTTAATGGTTTGCCTTAAATGTGTTTTACAACGACGAGAGCGAGGGCCTCCCACAATAAAAAAAAAAACCCCGTTATATTATATGTATATTTTTGAAGTTAGTCAGTATTATGTTATGTTTGAATATGAATTGACGCCATTATATGTCAATATTTATTTGAGAGCAGTTCTTGGCAAATTAATATTGGTGTTGTATTAGCCATGGGAGATATTACATGTTTTTCTTAGATGAAGTATTAGAGGACTTCGACCTATGATCAGCCTGTAGAGAATACACCCCGTTTAGTTTAAAGGTCTAGCTAGGTTATTTTATTCCATCACGACTGTACAGTAAAATAATGTAGTGTCTATTAAAATATGTTGGGTCTGGTCAACATAATTATAAAAGACAAAATCGTGTCAAAATATTTGTAGTGGAATTTATCTTAGCGTTGCTTATTAGAGTATTAAAACGGTTTTTATTTTAAAAGAGAGGCGGTGGAGGGAACGGGCAGAGCCCAAGCTTTTTCGGGAAGGAAATTAATAATAGGCCCACAGTCATGTGACAAGTGAATACTGACTACCATACCAATCTTAGATGCGCCTGTGAAATACCAGTTATTTGTTTGTATTGCTTTTGTGTTTTGGGGAGGGGCCGGAGGCTGTAACTGCTACATGCACCTGGCTTCACTAAAGGAGTTAATAAGTTGTTCGCACGATGTTCTTGGGAATTGTATATGTAGAAGTATTTTGGAAGCAGATAATTCCTTGTTCAAGAGCCGGCAACTCCGATCAATCACGTGATGTGAGAGGTGAACAAGTCTCTCAACTAGGTCCGATTGTTGATTTATCTATCTATATAATACAATGGTGCAGTAGTTGCTGATGTCATTAAAACAATGTTTGCTTTAGCTATCTTATCAATCGATTTCTTAGATATTGACAAACTTTATTTGTTAAGCTTCCGGAGTTTAAAGCTAAAGATAAAGTTTGAAGTTATAAATCCTCATGAGTATAATCTGAGGACTACGATCACATCCTCCTATATCTAATGTAATATAAGCATTCAGTGTGTTAATTTATGAAATTTATATACTAATGGAAAACACTTTGCCAAATTTGTAATCATTATTTTGTCTGGGGATCGTAAAATGTGATATCTTTGAGAGAAACAAAGCGTTGTACATAATACTTTAAAGAGTCAGACAATTATGAGTGAAAAGAACTATGACTGAGTCTTTCAAGTCTCACTGAGCCCCCGAGAGAGAGAGAGAGAGAGAGAGAGAGAGAGAGAGAGAGAGAAAGAGAGAGAGAGAGAGAGAGAGAGAGAGAAGGGGGTGGGGGGGGGGACGTAATGGTCGAATCGCCCCAGATAGTGATGTAAGTTCTCCAGTAAGGCAATATATAAATGAAATCAATCTTGTATTCCTATTTTTCTTTAAATCCAGGGGCGACCCAGACAAAGCTGATTTACAAGGACACACAGCGCTCCACTTTGCCGCCCTCTACGGTCACAGTACGGTCATCGAGTACTTGGTCTCTTTTGGCTGCAATCTGTGGGCTCTGAACAATGATTATAAAATGGCCATGACTTTAGCTATGGAAGGAGGCTATGGCGAGGTAAAACTCAAGAGAAGAATTCTACTTTATCGAATAAAATACATAAATCAAATAAGTACTGACTACTGTATGATTTATATGTAACAATGGTTTAAAAATTGGGAACTGGGATACTTTTATGACGCTTCCAGATTCACCCATACACATCAAATGTTCTTTTTGGTATCACAAATAAGGAAACGAAAACGAAAACACAAACATAATATTTCCAAGTGGCGTATCCGATAAAGGGGATATCAGGCATACGCCCCACGGTTAAAGGCCAATAAACAAAATGAATGGTGTAATGCATGGACTGCCCGAATACATTGCGACCCCCCCCCCCCCCCCCCCCCCCTCCTGATCAATTACTGGATGTGCCACTGAATTTGCCTGTTGTACCACGGAACTACTATTAACCTTTACTCTCAGATTGACAATAATGTTAAGGGGGAGTTATGCACAATAGCTAATCCTAGTATAAAAACACCCACAACAACAACAACAACAACAACAACAACAGCAGCATAATCAACAATACTTATCATATCAATGGCACCAGCAACAACCAATTAATTCGAAGAAGGAGGACTGAGACTAAATTCGGTTAGAGAATGATGATGTTACCGCTTCAATCCACACATGTGCATATCGATCAGCCCTCAGATTACAAAACAATTACATTTATTCTGCTTTTAAAAAGACCTAAACATATTTGTGGCATATATCATTCTATACAGACCGGGGGGGGGGGGGTTCATAAAGCTGTGCGTAAAGTTACGCTTAATTTTACGAATGACTTGAATATGAAGAGCTATTAAAATGGGATTCTTAAATCCTTTTAATTGCATAAACTAAAGTAGTTGGTTTTAGGTTACTTTTATGGTTACGATTAGGGTTATGATTATAGGTTGCATTTAGGGTTACGGTATGAAGGGCTATTAAGTTAAAATATAATGTTTGGCCCAGGGGTTACATTCGGTCAGTGTAGGATATAGACAGCGGAGTCGTCGGAGTATGTGTCGTACGACCGCCTTTACCAACGGAGATGTCACGACTAGGAAGATTTATTTTCAAACGAGTGACATAATTCTTTTATGTGTGTGGTTTATTACAGATCGTTAAAGTCTTGGATGACGTTGCAGGAAGACAGGCTGCCACTAACAAGAAGGTTGTTCAAAAGGCCAAGCAGAAAGCCATTAAAGACGCAGATGAGAGGGTAAAGAAACTCGACAAGATGGTGAAAGAACACGAGGCGCAGATGAAGAAGGATGAAAAACAGAGCAAGAACAAAAGTGGCCGTGGAACCATCAAAACCCCTAGCCAAGGTATTTCAGAATCCAGCTTCTCCGACGTACTGAACTCGAGAGTCACCAAGCGGGATTCATTGATGGCTTCGGATCCATCAGAAGGAGCATCGAAGTCAAATCGGAAAAGAGGCGACGGTGACGGAACGTCTTCTACGGGTTTGCCGGCGTCAGATTCGAGCAGCGTCGAAAACTCTGAGAATGGGGAGACACTCGCTAATTACCAGGATTCGCGATTCTGGCTGCCGAATCGCAACTCAAACGCTATGATGTCGCTAGCGAGGGAAGGCGAGTCGGTGGATATCGACGATGCCCTAGCAACCCTTGATAACAGCATCGATGACGCCACTGGCGATCCGTCAGAAGCAGCCAAACAGAGACGGAAGCCATTGGATAGAGACAACGGAAGCCATCACTCCAGGACGGCCAAACCTGGTGATTCCATCAGTACCGTCTTCCGCGGCGACCAGGCCATGTGGGCGGAATTCGAAATCGATTTAGAAGACGACGTCGACGCGTCATCGTCGGCCATCGAACTCTTCCTCACTGTCAATGATCTCGAGGATTACATCCCTGTCTTCTTTGATGAGGACATTGACATGAAAGCCCTGGAGCTTCTGACGGACCAAGATATTCTCGATCTCAAGCTGCCTTTGGGTCCCAGGAGAAAGCTAAATCAAGCAATTGCCAAGCGAAAGGAAGCCCTGGCAACGCCTCGTGCAATATGTGATTCCGCGATTTGAAGAAAAGAAAAGCTATATTTGAAAGACTATTATTTTGCACTGATTGCTTAACATGCTGAATGAAGAATTTCTCTCTTTGTTTTGAACGTGACTGAAATCATAAATCAACGGAATGGAACGCCGAGTGACTAATAGACAAGAAGATATGAATAAAAACGGTATCCTTCGTAAACGGATCCACGCTCAAGATATAATTTTACCTCATACACCATCTCGTAGTCTAAGATCATCACATTAACATCTGCTTCATATCACAAGGACAAGAATCGCCTGCCGCGAAATTGCTTTCTCGGCCGTAGCACCATTTCTGTTCATGAACAAATTACCTTTTGAAGATGACAACTATAACACCATTAGAGAGTTTCAAAGGCCCAGTTGATTTTTTTTTTTAAATCAATGCTCAGTATGGGGATATGACACTTATGCACCTACATTATATCCTCCTTGTGCACCGCGGAATAGCATTTCTAGATAGATGGCGCCATACCAAAAATGCATAGTACTGTTCTTACTATTCATTTTCAGTGAGATATACATGAATGACCACGCAAGACATGAGACTGACGATGTAATAGTAGCAGCAGCAGCAGCAGCAGCAGCAGCAGCAGTAGTAGTAGTAGTAGTAGTAGTAGTAGTAGTAGTAGTAGTAGTAGTAGTAGTAGTAGTAGAAGTAGTAGTCTGAGGCAGTTCTTCTGCGATATCTTTCTAAATACTATGCGTAAATATCATTAAGCATGTAAGTGTGCATGTCCTTGAGTGAGGCATTCTACTACTCCTCTCCTCTGTTAATTGGTTACCGGGTCGTATGCGAACATCATTGTGGTAGGATTAGCATGAGCGCACCCATAAAACGGCGACTATTTGGAATGCTCCGGAGGGAACGGAGAATGTGCACTGTAATGTGCAGAAGAGTACTCGAATTCACTGACCGAGGTAATGATGATACTGTCAGTTAATTGTAAAGCGCGTAACATGAAGAGGGGGTTATTATAAGTAATAAGAGGGTAAATTCCATTCAATTTTCACAAATATACAAATTATGATTGGCTTTTTTGAGCCAATTTATAATAAAGACGAGGTTCACAAATCAAGCAATAATATAGAGTTTTGCTCATTTTCCAAATTCCGGTTTATTCATTTCCTTTTCAACAAAATCAACATGTTTATCATAATTAACAAATATACAAATTAATTCAATATATGATCGTTGTATTATGTATACATGAATTCATATTCTCTTCTTTTAATAAACTATAGCTCTAGTAATTGTAAATATAGTTCTCCGAAATTACTGGACTTTAAATTTTGTAAGATTTATATCGAAGAATTAGAGATCAACACTCTTTGTGTCGACGAGATGCTATAAGAGGTTTATACATAGAACGTAGAAGTTAGTTTTGTAAAAATAGTAATTGATATTTAGTTATTCAAGAGTTATTACGAGTTGCAGATAAAGCATTACAATCAGTTTGACATCACATAACGGGAAAAATCAAATTTCCTATTTTATAACACAGATACCATTATAACTGATTGCACTGAAATCAATCAAATTTGGCCGCAAAGGCCTAGACATTTATGTTAAAGTGAATAAAATGTCAATTGTCAAACAGTTCACCTTCCTCAAATGTGTCGTTGTATAGTTCATGAAAATTCATTAGGGACTTTTAGATTTGCGTGAACTGATACGTGGTACTTCCATTCAAGGCAGTGCTTTATAAGGACGTCGATCGTAGCATAGACCTATTGTCTTCGTGCGAATCTAAAAGTCCCTATTAATTAGTGGAAAACGTACACATATTAATGTTGTGTTATAATTATATAACTTTACGGAAGCACTGAATACGTCTGGCCGATGGAAATATATGAGCGATGTGACAGACATTGGGTAAAATCAAACGAAGAAAGTAAGAAAGAAACAAAGCAAGAGAGAAAGATAGATAGAAAGAAAGATGAAGAGAGAGAGAGAAAAAAAAAAGAGCGAGAGAGAGAGAGAGAGAGAGAAAGATAGATAGAAAGAAAGATGAAGAGAGAGAGAGAAGAAAAAAAAAGAGCGAGAGAGAGAGAGAGAGAGAGAGAGAGAAAGATGAAGGAAGAAGGTGGAAGGAGAGAGAAGTAGGGATAAAGAGGGGCAGGAATGATACAGAAACGGTACAGAAATACGAGAATAAAACATTTGAGGGCATCCTCACCTAATTAAGAAAATAGATCCCTCCCACACAATGAGACAACGTGCCTAAAAATAGAAGAGAATCATCTTTACCAAGCATACCGCAGAATGATGAGCCTTGTATGATTCCAGTTCTGTGCACAGTAATATACATGTATCTACAACATCCATCCTTTTCCTAGCTCGTAAATAATGAATGAGATACCAATTGAACGTATCCAAGGACAGGAACATTGACATTTGAAAATTTGATCGCTTTCCTTTACAAAACCACCGAGCTGGCGCAAATAGGAGAATTTTATTTTATTTATTCAGTCCTCCCTCTGGATGAGAAACGGAGTAAACATCATTGATATTACCCCCCAGTCACCATGATTATACTAACTCATGAATTGTTAACCCAATTTGCAAATTATAAAAAGATCTACGGGAACGCAACGACAATTGGACGATATTCATGACTGCCCCCGAAAGGCTGCTGATCAACGAACCATGAACATAGTGTTTTTCAAAGGCAAAGAACTATCAGTGTATAGGAGATACAGAGCTAACCGAAACAGGTAATAGGTCTACTAATTGCGAACAAAGAAATAAATTCGAAAATACAGAGCTTCTTTCATATTTATTAAATAAATTAAGGGTGTCTTATCATGCTTATATTTCTCTACATCTATCTTCTTTTTTTTAACCAAGCCCATTTCTTCATTTTTTTCTTTCTCTTTTTCACTCATGATTAGAAATGTCGATCATTAATCCATGCCTCTTCTTCTTCATGAGTGACAGTAATCACCTTGTTGATTACTGCACATAATAATAATAATAATATTTAATTTTTATATAGCGTTTGATAAAAATGTCTCTAAGCGCTTTACAAATATACTATAGTGGACACTTGACCTCTGAGAAGAACAGAGTCATCAAATCTTTGGCTCTGAATAGAGCAATCAGCCGTCTTTATGTTCATATGTGTATATGAATATATGTTTTTCATGCAGAACAATAAAATCAAACAATACCTAACCAAGGTGTATCCATTGTGTAGCAGAGATCTATTTGAGAATGATCTCCTCTTACAAAACAACAATGATGACAGTAAAAAGGTAATATGCTGATAGGCCTATACTACAAACACAATTTCAAAAGCCTTGCCCATAACCTCTTGAAATGTGCGTTAAGTATTACGTAATCTGAATATGATATCTATGGGATAAGGCTATAGGGTATTGAAATTACAATAGGGCTAATTTTTTCGAAAGTCCTTGCTATCAAGTCTATACCGGCTTTGTGCTTTTTCGTATACCATTTACATGCATAAGTTCGTTTATCATTGTCTAATCAGGTTATATGCATATAAATTAACGAGGTCATGGACTAATGCGTTCATCAACCTGACCATCTTCTTCAATGAATCAATCAGTCAATAAAACCCGTCAATAAACTCGTGAGTGGTCTGATTAATCAAGTTCTAAGCCGGTCCGATTAATCAATCAATCAATACAATCAATCAATGAATCAATTTAACCAAGTAGCCTAAAACTGGCCAATCAACCAATCAGTATATCAATCTACCAATCAATTAAATGAAAAGTTGGTTATTTAAACCATAAATTAATAAATCCCTGGACAGAAAAACAAAACTTATGTAACAAAAAAAATCAAGCAGACTCTCGGACAAACGTCTACATCCACATCATAATTTGCAATAATGGGCCGGTCCATCGATCAATCGATCAGTTGATTGATTAGTCAGTCAATTAATTATCAAACCAACTGAATATAATAATTAGTTTTTCTTTTCCATTAATATGCACGGTTACTGGTGTACTATGCACGCCACTATTGCCATGATGTCTGCGACAGGTACAGATGAGTGGTATAAGGTATCTGTTGCAATGACGTATAGATGATACATGCTGACCAGTTAAGGATTGTCTGGGGGCGACATTTCCACTGATGGAGTGCGAGTGAGGCCAGCTATGATTGAAACGAGAGAGAGAGGGAGATGAAGGTGGATAAGATATTATTGAGGGAGAGAGATAAAGGTGGGAAAGAGACAGAGGCAGATAGACAGATATAATGATCGAAAGGGGATGGAGCGAGAGAGAGAGAGAGAGAGAGAGAGAGAGAGAGAGAGAAATGAAAGGAGAGGGAATGAGACATTTCTTAATCCTTTTTTTACAATGAATAAAGGGTAACCTCGCAAAATACGTTGCTTGATTGATTGATCGCAACTTAATTATATATAATTTTCTTATTTTAATCTGATTTTGCTCAAACTTTCACTGACCTGTTTCTTCTCATTTTCTGCTTCTATTAAAACCAAGTTAATAACAGGGTGGACTTCCTCTTTAACGGATCGTTTTGGAAATGGTCAAACCGACCCAAAATGTTTTTTTTACGGTCTCTAATATCTCAGTCATACCGCGAAACCGACTTCAAACCGAGCGAGTCTTGGGTATCAGTGGTAAAGCCAGACTCTGATCGGTTTGCTGTCGGTCTGTCGGTTTCGTAGATGTTACTCAGTTATAATATCCCAGTCACACCACGAAAAAGACTCCAAACCGGTTACAAATCGACTAATTCTTCGCGGTTTGTGGTAAAGAAAGTCTTTGTTGTCGGTTTGGCATCGGTTTCATAGATGTGACTGAGCCCTGAGGTATAATGCGTCAGTCAGCAAATCCGACTCCAAACCGAATCAAACCGACCGATACTTGGCCATTTGTGGTAATGTCAGTCTTTGTTCGGTCTTTTGTCGGTCTGGCATCGGTCTCGTCGGCAGGGGCGGATCCAGCCGGCGGCAAGAGGGGGGGGGGGGGCAAATCTTGAGAAAATCAGCCAGCCGGCGAACGGCGAATGAGCGGGGGGAGGGGAGGGGGTGGATGCTGGGGAGGAGGACCACTATTTTTTTTTTTTTTTTTTTTTTTTGGGGGGGGGGGGGGGGGGGGGTGAAGCTCCGTTTTAGCATGACATTCCTTTTAACTCTCACTTTCACCTACCCCAGATAGCCCTACGTTTTTTGTTGCTGCTTTATATGTAGTTGATAATGCTTATGATTAAATAGAGAGAGAGAGAGAGAGAACCACCATCATTATGCAATGGTTCAGGGTTTGTGTAATGTACATTTGAAACCTTTTCTTAGCGTCTCAACCCTAAAAAAATAGCGAAACTATTTTTGAGGAAAAGCATTATTGAACTGAATAAAGAATAGTAACTTTTTATTGGCTCTAAACTAATACTGAAACGGGCTAAAGATAATGTGGTATCGGCACAGTAAGATCGGGTATTTGTATAGAGGTATTCCAAAATTACATTCTGATAATCAACATTTTGTTCTGTTATCATAATGTAATATACGCATAATACAACTGATCTTTATGATTTCTTAACGTGACATAGCTTCTTCTCCCCCTGCAAACAAAAAAGAAAACAAGGTTATTTAATCAAACTTAAAAGGATCATGCGCAAAATGAACATTGTATTTCAAATTGATGCAAGGATTTTTTTTGAATAAGCAATGCTTTTCACCAGAATCTTCGTTGTAAAAACGATTTTTACAAATCTCAGCCATGCAATTCTGCCACTGTGTTGTAAGATTACTTTCAGATTAGGAGAAGTGTATTCTTTAATGAGTATTTTAATTTGAATGGAATGTCTCAACTCAGTTAAGCATGGCTGAGATTTGTAAAAGCTGTTTTTACTAAGAAGATTCTGGTGAATTCATCATGGCTCCAACAGCTCAAGTTGCTAAGAAAGGCTCCAAGAAGGCAGTCAAGGCACCTCGGCCCAGCGGTGGCAAGAAGAGGAACAGGAAAAGGAAGGAGAGTTATGGAATCTACATTACTTATTCAAACAATATACGCATCAATTTGAATCACAATCATTATTTGTCGCTTAATCCCTTTTAATGACCTTGTTTTCTTTCTCGTTTGCAAGGGGAGAAGAAGATATGTCACGTTAAAGACATCATAAAGATCAGTGTTGTATGCGTATTTATTATATACACAGGCCCCGCGGAACGTTTATCAAAGTGGGGGGGGGGGGGGGGGGGGGGGGGGGCTAAAGTATTTACGATCAGGTAGAGGCACTATGAATATGACGGACAATGAAAGCGGACAAAATATACAGTTCCTCAGATAGATAAAGGAACGTCCCTTCACTGCTATTATGTAAAAAGTGAATATGCATGTGACACCTGTTTTTACACATTTTTACATAATAGCGGTGAAGGGATGTTCTTTTGTCTACCCGAGGAACTGTATATTTTGTCCGCTTTCTTCGTCAGTCATGTTCATAGTGAGGGTAGCGAGCGTAAATTGGTGAGGGGGATTCAGGGGGCGGAAACCCCGGAAGCTCAGGACTTTTAGGCATTTAATTACGGTCAGAGAAGCACAAATATTTTGAGGCCGCATTTATGTCATTGCCAGGTCAGGAGGGTTGGGGGGGGGGGGCGTTTGGGTGTTTTTTTAAAAGGTAAAAGTTACGGTACTATCCTCTTTTTTTACCGGTTTGGGAGGCTAGGGGGAGGGGGCCGGGCCGGTAGAATCGGCCCGTGGATCCGCGCCTGCTCGTCGGTATGACCGGGGTATTAGGTTTAGAATTTTACCTTCGATTGCCGAGAACCAGACGACCATGAAGACTGAGATGGCAATGCACGCCAGAACACTGACGATACGACACACGTAACAAACTCGAGAATTCCCTTCGCCTTTCTCGAGGTCGCCATCGTAAACGATGTCGTTACTAGCTTCCTTGACATGCGTGTCCACGTTGACTACATCATCGTCCGATTTCGATGGACGATCACTACCTGATGGAGGCGATGTCGATGTGGACGGACCATCATACCCTTCGTTCATCTTGGCCTGATGTAAGGAATGTTATCCATGTTACAATATCGTTTATGTATTCATGTATTGTTATTACAGTAATGGCAGGCTCGAATTGTAGCATTCTTCGAATTCTAAGTATAGCGAGCGATGCCCCTGCACTAAGGTTGCAAAATAATTCGATAACAAGACAGTTAAGATTATTCAGTGACGAGAACTTTCATACAATATTGGCACACAGAAGGACTTACATACATTGCATCGCTCAGGTTGCAGCGAGTTTATAGAAAGACATTAGAGAGAGAGAGAGAGAGAGAGAGAGAGAGAGAGAGAGAGAGAGAGAGGACGTAAGAGGGTTGGAACCTTTCCTGGACAGTAACTGAAAATGCAATATGATTTTATTTCTTTTTTCCTTTGACGATAATCATCATTCTTACCACATTATTAATTACCTTCTCTTAATTCTTATAACACATGCCCTCCCCTCCATCGAAATCTCAGATGTAGATTAAAAAGGGTTTTATCCGATCAAATACATGTAACATATCCTTACCTTGTCTGTATATTTCCCTTCCATGTTGCTTCAGAAATGGGGTTACACTGAAATCCAAATCGAATGGTGAAAAGCTATACCGAAAAGTATGAAGCACATAAGAAAAGAAACTTCTCTATTGAAGTCAGGGCGCAAGAAAAATGGAGGTAAAACGAACCGGACCATTCACGCATTCCCTGCAGCCCTTTCTGTAGGGAAAGAACTTTTGTATGAAACTAATACAGAAGTTAAGAGCGGAACGGTTTTGAGGTGCTCTTTGTTATACAATATTTGGTATTCGTGAGGGCTGAATGCCAAATATTTGGGGGTATTGTAATTTGTTTTGTAAGAGGATTCAATAGATGGCAACGTAAGGTTCAAATCCAGGCTTTGTGGTTGCTGAATAAATTGTATGAGTAGTTGGGCGATGGCATTATTTGGCAGCCCGTATACTTCTTTGATAATATGACATTCAGGTCTATTTTTTCTTTAGGGTTTCATTCACAACTTTTTTATTTTTTTATTTTTTTAAATCAAAAGATAAAAAATCCTTTCATTATCCAGGAATTTGGAATTTTTCTTATAGTCCACTTATGATAAGTTTTGGGGATACATCTATTAATATATTTTCTGCTGTACATTTACGAGACATTGACGTTTTATTTGGTTCTGTATTGGACATTGGGCCTTTATGACAAATAACAAATCTGGGAATGTGATAAGATATTTAAATATATACGTATGAGTATGACCAGCATTCACAGTTATTACGTTAAGTAATTACATTGGCAAGGGTATTGTTAATCAATATTGATGAGTTTTTCGTAATTATTGTTGGTTTATAAATGGTGCCCATGAGCGGGTTCGCTTGTAAAATAGTGTCATAGGGGGAAGCGTCTGTGGTCGACAAGTCTATGTTGAAGTCACCCATCATGCGTTTTTCAAAATTCGCTTTAAGAACACAATGGCCCAGACGGTGTCTAGGCCAAAATGAACTGAATACTTTAAAATCCACGATCTGAAAAGAACGATGCAAGCCCTTTATTCGCCTGATTCAATGAACAACAAATCAGACAACTTTGAAACTAGTACTAAACCATCGACGATACAAATAAAAAGAAAGCAGAAGATCATAAATAGATGCATCTTTCGTAAATAGATTTGCAGTAGGGGTTTCACAAAGCGTCCGCAACTAATTGGACCAGACCATTTTATTTATAGATGAGATAAACAATGCATATAATTATAAAACGGCGGAATAAAACCAACGCAGTGATTCACAAAAGGATTTGAAAACTAATCAAATCGCAATTAAATCGAACAAAGCAGTCTCGAACAATGATTCAAAGCACAAAGATGGTTTTGATGGTTTTGAGAGTGAGGGAAAGGGAAATAAATAAAAAAGGAATTACATGAATATTACGAATATAGGTGAAAAATAAACAATAAAGACATATTAGCCAAGTTTCAAGGTAGACTTTTTGATGTATATATAAAGGGGAAATATGAAACAGGGAAGGAAGGATATTGATTGAGAAAACAATAGAGGTATTAAATACAAGAGAGGGAAGTGAATAGGTTTTGGGATGTAGAATCGGGAAAGATAGACAGAAACTAGAAGTGAGAGAAAGGGAGAGAGAGACAATTGAAAAAACGGAGATGAAGAGAGAGAGAGGGAGAGAGAGATAGAGAGAGAGAGTTAGAAAGAGAAGGACAAACCAAGAGAAAGAGAGAGAGAGAGAAGGGGGAGAGAGAGAGAAAGGGGGCATCAGAGAAAATAAAATCAATATTCAACGGGAGCGCCTACTCAATTAGTCGTTGTCGCGTCGCCCGATACAAATAATGGCGCTAAATGTTTGAATGGTTTCCATAGCGACGAATACCTCAGCTACCAAGTGAGCTCCACCAGATTCGTCAATATTAACGCTCCAGTTCGGATGTGAGCTTAAATACACGGACCACTTATTTTGCAAGGTTCTACCAACGATATCAATTACTATTCTCTTCCACCACTTGGTTATTTCATTGCAGTTGTCATATTTTGCACAGGGGCGGATCCAGAAGTCTGTTACAAGGAGGAGAGGGCACAATAACACGATCAGAAGGCCCTCTTTTTCTGTAACTGTAGGCCCACTTCGGTATGCAAGATCGTGGACCTAGGTCCATGGCAAGATATTGCCACCAAAGTATGGGGGTGGTTACAGTAGTGGTATACCCTTTCAATCCGACACTGTCATCACATGCGTATATTTTTTAATCGCACCCTAAACATTAATGTAGATTTAACATACTGAATGAACAAATTTAACAACCTACTTTCGCAAATGCCGCATAATATTGCACTGCATTTGATTGGAGTTAATTAAGTGTCTGTAATGAAATCAAATATGTGCGTGTATCATTAGTTTGCAAGTCACCAGAACAACAGGCTGAAGGTCTTCAGCAATTGGTTCTGATGTTAATAACATAATGGAAAAACACAACAGAGCACGACAAAACAAAATACACGCTGACAATATGCGAGACTCAATTTTTCAATATGGTATTTCACAATTGTGTCTAAACGTTTAACAGCACTATCAACAAGTGCAATGAACCTTTGTTGAGAGGTAGGTTTGGAAAAATGTGCCTGGAATTAAAAAAATGCCACGGATTTTCCTTACATGTTAACGGATGGATCTCACTGAATCGTTTAAGCCGGCCTTGAGTCAGAAATGTATTTGGAAATAGTTTTGGGTACTTGTACAAATTGTCTTTCAAAATAATTTATGGAAATAGAAGGAAGTCTTTTTTGAGTAATCGCTTGAGCGTAACCACTATCAACCTCCTTTCATAAAGATCTAACTTGTTATATTCCACGTTGCATTTCCTATAGCTTTACTTTGAACTGCTTGAGAAAATACTTATTGGAAAGCTTCAGGTAAACTTGTTCTCGAAGAGTAGAATGGATTCTTTTGAGAGTGCGTACGTGTCGTAAACAAACTTGTGATTTAAAACGCCTAATTCATTTGATATACAAATGAAAATGTAAAGTGTACCACTCACCGAAACAGGTTTTGCTTTTGATGTATGGGCTTTCATGTGGCTGAAATTTGAGCTTCAAATATTACTTCTACATTGAAATATTGCAATAATAGATACATTATATTAAAAACAGTAAAACGTCTTGTTGTCTGAGAAGACTATTTAACGCGCGCGTACACACTCGCATAGATAAGGCGTTAACGGAACCCAAGTCCGACTGGGTTCCGTGCTAGCCCTATTATGTTATCATTAAAGTTCTTATTCATACTACATAACCGTTTACCTATAGAATGCCAAGTAAACTTTTATTTTAAATTCATTTCAGGTGATTGGTACACTTTAGAGAAAGACAATTTCAACGACGTTTTCATGTTTTGCTACCTTTTGAAATCTTATACATTTAGGATGGATATTTCGTCATAGCCCTCTAAACCTTAAAAATCGACCGCCCAAAACTTGGTCCCTACGCTCGGTCTCGCAACCGCGATGCTCGTAGCATTGTTACATTATTACATATCACCACTCATGCATATAATTGGTAGGCCTACTATGCATCAAGTGGGGACAGAGTAAATATGTAGACTAAAGCAGATTTCATTTTAAGATGAATATTATTCTTGTAACGAAGCTAAACCCTCTATAGTATTCATCTTTATCAATCTTAAACAATCTTAATCACTCTACAGGGCAAGTAATTACCTTTTCGACATAGCTAAAAGCTTCGTAATAAACATTGAAAACAGAATATTAGGAACTATAAATTTGTAAATGTTTTTTTTTATTTCAAGAAAATCACTATAAGACAGGAAGAGAGAGGGAGAGTGAGAAATGGGATTTAGCCAATGAAAGAGATCGAAATAAAGATGAGTGTGTGAATTTGTGTGCGTTGCGCATAACAATGAGAGATGGGGGAGAGAGAGAAAGAGAGATGAGAGAGGATGTTCTTTTATCTGAATATAGCGCGCACAAGTCGACGAGCATCGTTGCAATTTTTGTAAACGCATCGAAAGTCAAATCGACATGATAATCAATTCATTCTCGAGTCATCACTTCGCTCGTCCTATCTGGCAAGTTAACATAGCTTGAATTCTCCGTATTCTCTGGCCATATCAGGACAAATTCACGCTGAATACGGGATAGGTAGAAGAAAAACTTGTTGACAGAAGAGAATCATGTCTGGAATATTACTTTAGAATATTCAATATTTGTATGTGTATCTGTGGATTTTTTGTTGATGAGAATACAATCAAATCATGGGAGTCAAAAATTTTGTTGTCGTAATAGTTTGGAGCCTGGTAAGTTGAAATTATTATTTATTCATTTTAATTTGTCTATATCTAATTTATGACAATCCGTTACAAATAAATGTTTAAGAATTTCATTTAGTCTATGTATTAATATTGTTTTGTATTTCGTTTGTAAAAAGGGGATGGTTAAACTCATTTCTAATCTTCACAATTGAACAAAAAACAAACAATAAGATATTAATGTCAATGATAATAATGATAACACTATTAATAATGATAATAATGATTATATGTAATAGTAATAATAAT
Source organism: Strongylocentrotus purpuratus (assembly GCF_000002235.5). Lineage (NCBI taxonomy): Eukaryota > Metazoa > Echinodermata > Echinoidea > Camarodonta > Strongylocentrotidae > Strongylocentrotus > Strongylocentrotus purpuratus. The sequence goes on along the minus strand of NW_022145543.1, from coordinate 1,353,533 downwards.
GATAATGAATACAATACTGATAATAACATAAATACTTCTACTTCTAATGATAATATGCCTAATATAATAATAATAACATCAATAATAATGATAAAAATGACAGTTGCAGTTATATAACCATAAAATGAAAAAATAATTATTGTGTAACTAACATTTAATACAAAGCCATTAGAGGTTATATAGTCAGACAGAGGAAAAATCGACGACTGTAAAATAATGTATTCGACCAAATTTATAACAATCTTTCATAGTGGTTTAGAATAGACTACTTTAACATTTATTTTGAATGCTTCACAAATTGAATTTTTTCTCTTCTTGGTTCTGTTTAAAATGTGGATAATTTATTCGATTTTGTACGATTTGTTATAACTTATGCTTTCTTTGTAAATGGGATATTTCTAAAACATTCAAGCATTTGTTTGGCACTTTTTACGATTCCCCTATTATGAGATAGTTTGTTTCTTCCTTGCAAAACTTGTATATCGTTTTTATTTTATTCATTTATTAATTTGTTTGTATTATGTTGTTGTTGTTGTTGTTTTAGTTTTAACGGCGTGTGTCATTCAATTATGAATATTTACGCCGAATATTCATGTTGTCAATATAGCCTATATCAAGATAAACAATATATTCATATACAAAAAGAGAAAATTGATTAAAAACTCCATCTGTCCTAGTATGGTTTCACTGCTATGGAAACGGCTCACTTACTAACCAAAGCGCCCTGTACATTTCTTTGCGAAATAGCACTTTATAAATACTCATTATTATTATCATTTTAACCCGCAGGTCTTCCTTCGCGAACAAGCTAACGCAAATAGGGTAGAAAGTGAATATATATATATATATATATATATATATATATATATATATATATATATATGAGATTGATGACATAATTGACATTGTTTAGATACAGTCAAACCTGCTTTATTGACCACTTGTATTGAAAAACCACCTGTCTATAAAGACCACAATATTTTTTCCCCTTGAGTATGGTTTTACATTTAAACATGCACTGAAGGAACCTGTACATCAGCACCACCTGCCTGTAAAGACCACTTTTCATGTTTCTCTTGAGTGGTCTTTATTTACAGGTTCCACTGTAAAATAATCTGAAGATGAAATTCATGATTTGATTGATCTTCTTTTAAAAAGGAATTACATTTCGATTCAGTAGTATCCTAATCATTCTAATCGGGAGAATAGCATATGCAACACCGCATCTTAAAATATATTCAGCGCAATCCTCTGAAATAGCATTTGAAAGAACCCGATGATGTGGCAATAAATATTTTAAATATTTTATACACGAGCTATATTTAATGTAGCTTTAATTCAAAGAAATTAAATTGATCCTGCTGAAACTTATTTTTCTTTATATTTTACAGACGCTGTACGCTCAAACTGATGGTAAGTACTCACTCAATCTAAATGATTTTGTTAGCATTTTAGAATGAAATGATAACAATATTTGTATTTGTATTTATTAACATTTATTTCCTTCTCAACAGCACAATATAAAACACAATGTATATATACGTGATATATGTAACAATGATTTCAACATAGAGTATACAGTAATTAATTCAGATACGGAAGGAGGCGAAAACCCGGAAAGCGTAGCTTGAGTTGGGAACGCCCATAATAAATTAACACAGTTACCGAAAGAACATTATAGATATTATTATGAAAATTACATTGATTAGCGTAAATCACATTATATTGTCTCTATGCGCTTCCAAAGAGCTTTAGAAATTATTACCCTAGCTTTAGCATGGCTGCCATTACGGCGCTCTATAGCATTTCAAGGAATTAATGTATATCTTATATCCTGGCAATGTATCAGATTGTAACAAAGCATTGACATTCTTTTTTCCTTTTTTCCCCACGATTTTACAAGCAATTGGTTTGATACAGTTACAATTTAACTTGAACCTATTTGGAGGAATTGAGATCGATGTGATAACTAAAAGCAATTCAGAGCAGAATGGATTTTTACTTTTGATATAAAATTTAACGCAATATCATTACTGTTTTCGTAAAACCTAATCCTAACCCTAACTATGTAAAGCAACCTGTGATGGGAAATTGTATACATCTTTTTAGAGTTCGCTTCTTTTCTAATTGTTATGCACAATGCAGCTGAACCTTAGGGTAATTTTTTAAAGTCTTTGTCATTATGTTTAAAAGAAAAAGGTTTAATATTGAAAACGTAGCCAACTATAAATAAAATTTAATCAAATCAAAATCACATCGAAATTGGATTTGATTTTACTGGCATTTTAATGAGTTTTTATGTTATTACTTAAAACTCATTTTAAGCTTTACGTTTTCGTCGTTTTAAGTATGAAAGGTTTTCCATACCCTTACATTTCTTCTTCCAAACACCCTTTTCGAATATCCATTACACTCCAAATTCAAAACGCACTGGCTATGCCCCTGACTGCAAACGTATGGCAGGAACGATTTTTAGTTAGCACACTGAGATTATACTGTTGCTCCTCTTCCAAGTACCCTTGGCCCGATCCCACCCCGCCCCCATAATATCTTTCAAAATGTCCTGCGACACCGCTGACTGCAAGAGTATGAATAGCATTTCCTATAGCATCCATACGCGATCATTAATACATACATCGATCTTGCTAGGTGCTTATGCTATCCTTCATAGCACCCTGTGTAAAGACACTTGACTGGTAGGTGGTCTGTCATTAGTTTATGGCTAGGACTGATCGATGATATCATGGAGAGACCATATCCAGCAGAGAGTGTCTCGAAGAAGTGACTAATATTGGTTGGCTTATTAGGAAGAGATGGTGAAGATTGGGGGAGATCTAGAGACAGAGAAGGATATATCTAAAGAGAGAGAGAGAGAGAGAGAGAGAGAGAGATATATAGAGAGAGATAGAGAGAGAGAGAGAGAGAGAGTTGATCGGGAAGGTTGGGGTGAGAAAATGATAAAGAATTTAAAGATGAGAGTATACAGAGAGCTTTTTTAGTATTAGTTAATTTTAGAGTGAAAGGGAGAAAGAATAGTAAGTGCGAGAGAGAGAGAGATAGAGGGAGAGAGGAAGAGAGAGAGAGAGAGTGAGTGAGAGAGAGTGAAAGAGTGAGTAAGGGAGAGAGAAAAACAGGCAGGGAAAGAAAGAAAGAGACAAAGACAGTAGGAAGAAAGGTATATAAACAGACATGGGGGTAGACAGATAGTAACACAAAATAGTAATCCAAATATTGAAATTCCTCACGATGTTTCTGATATAAAAATATATTTTCTAATTAATTAGATTTTATGATAGCCTAGCTATCGGATTAATTTGTCCGCGTCAGTATTACACTGACTACTGCATTGGTTTATGAATCATTTATATTTGGTTACTTTCTTTGTCACTTCTCTCACCATCTATTTGTAAATTTGCAACAATGTCGTCTCAAACCCATCGATTTTCCACATTTCTGCTCGAAATGTTTAGCTTCCACTGTCCCGTGTATTGATCCTCTGTCTAATAAATGGCGTCATAAGCTTCAATGAATGTTTGAACAAAACCAGATTTCAAACAGTAGACAGTGTTTGCCTTTTGCCCGGGTACGCCATACCCATGGATGGCAATTTAATTTGCTATGTACTCACGGGGTATGATATAAGAAATATTTGCATTTTTGGTGTTTGTTTTTACTTTATTTTCAGGTTTTATTCGATAATTGGAGAGGGTAATTTTTACCCTTAGGAAAGTCAAAATAGGCACTGCCCTTATTGTTGTTGTTTTGTTTAATAGTGGGTCCATGTTTTTTATTAAATCAATTAAATATGAATTAAACATGCTATAATTTTTATTTTTAAGTGCATGGGTGTGGAAGGGAGTTTTATCATATTCACTTCACTTTCTTCTACCCCTTCTTCCCTTCCTTTCACTGTTTATTGTTTTCCCCTTTTTTCGCCATTCGATAAGGGAGGAGAGATAGGGGTGTACACCTGTGTATTTGGTAGCTCCGTAAATAATGGTAGCTTTGCCTGTAAATGATTGTAATTTCTAAACTTGTATGTATCGAATGTTGCTATTTGATATGCCTAAATGAAACTCAGTCTTCTTTAGTCTTTCCTCTGTCTTCCTCTGTCTTCCTCCTCCTCCTCCTCCTTCTCCTCCTCCTCCTCTTACTACTACCTCTACTACTTCTACCACTACTAATACTTCTACTTCCGCTACTACTACTACTACTACCCGTACTCAAACTAAAACATTTGTTTAAATGTACAAATGAATCTATGATTATGTATGAGTGGATAATGATTAATGCCAAAAGATACGCTCAAACAGTAACTTTTAAGGACGCGGGCTTAACCAGTTCCCGCTTTATCTGTTTGAACCCGGGACGTGGTAAACTGCAACACATTACAAATTTCCTTTCAAAGACCAGCGCTTCCAGACAAGAAATACTTGGCAATACACATCTTTAAAAGCCCCCATCCTAGAACAAACATGGTCATAAAATATGTATAAAGAAATGTCACTTTTAGCGCCGCCATAAAACGTTACCAGGCAACGGTTTTATCATTTTCTATTCTTTGCATTTCTCAGGGCCCTTTTTTCTCCATATTTACAGTTGCTCCGATGATATCGATCTGGCAGTGAAGTGAATAGAGAATAATGAATTTGAATCAATTGCTAATGACCTTTCCAAAAAAAGTGGGTGTATACGGCGCAATGAAACACGAACCCGCATTTGAGAACAATGGCTGCATTTTCAACAAATAAAAAAAAAGAGCAAACGGAATTTAAAAAAAAAAATGAAGATATGGTCTACACAGTTAGATTGAGGTTCGTGTATTCACACCACGAAATTGTGCCATAACTTGTTTAAATTTATAGCAATATGCTCATCAGAAACTGTATACAACGCGATTTGTATAATTCTTTATTCAAGGCAGTATGCATTTGACATAAATTTGAGACGATTGCTGATTTTAATATGGTTTAGTACCGTGAAAATAGTGCAGCAGGCCCTTTAGTAATTTAAAATTTAAATTAAATTTACAAGGTAACTCACAACAACAAGAGCAGTAGTAGAAGTATTTGCTGTTATTCTACTAATGTTTCTCCTCCTCAAAACCTCCTTCTCCGCATCCTATACGCCTCCTCCTCCTCCTCCTCCTCCTCCTCCTCCTCCTTCTCATGCTAATGCATGTGGGGCAGACCCAGGATCGTTAGAAAGGGATTGAATGAAAACTTTTGTCTTTACTTCACTAAGTTCCGCCAAAAGAAGGAGAAGTACAAAGAAAAAAAAAGAAATAGAAGAAGAAGGAAGAGAAAGAGGGGGACGAAGAAGAAGAAGAAGAAGAAGAAGAAGAAGAAGAAGAAGAAGAAGAAGAAGGAGAAGAAGAAAAGAAGAAGAAGAAGAAGAAGAAGAAGAAGAAGAAAAAGAAGAAGAAGACGAAGAAGAAGACGAAGAAGAAGAAGAAGAAGGAGAAAAAGAAGAAAAAGAAGAAGAGGAAGAAGAATTTAAGCATTGTTACTGTTAGGAAAGAAAAGATAGGTATGGAGAAAAGGGGGGAAATAGCGCAGCAGTAATAAAAGGTAGAATTATGTAAACATAAGTAGGAAATATAAACATCTTGAATTTATGACGATTCCACCCCTTCTTTCATTAAACGATTTCACGATCACTAGCGCGATAAATCACTATCGATTTCCAGTCAATAGCCTGGCCCTTAATTACACGCCTGCATGGTAACCAGCTCTGCAGTCAGATCACAAAAAGATCCATTATTGTCATTCCCGCACTTTGTTTTGCCGCTGGGTCATTATTCAAGCTTCCAATTTCACCATGGAGATTATTGATTGCCAGGAAATTAAATAAAATTGGCTGGTTTGTTCGATCTATCTAGATGCTGGCCTTCTGGGATATTAAACTCCGCACGTCATGGAGCTCGTGAACAATTAAAATTTGATATTGCATGGATTTGATGATATTATTTCGTAATCCCGCATGGCTCAACTTGGCGCGAACGATAGAAATAGTGAGCATTGTTCATTGTGAGTTATTGTTATACAGTAATTCATTATAGCAAATCAGACGCGGGATGTATTTGAAAATATGCCTCAATCACGTCAGAGGTTTGTTTTTAATTATTGTTATTAGACAGCACCAAACAAATTAAAAAGACAAGAGACACAATGCCGATTCATATTCAACAATCATTAAGCCATATTCAGTATTACGCTTTCTTACAACTCAAGTCACTATTTGACATTTGACATTGTCGTGGAAGTCATTCCATGTTCAATGATTTGGCTTACAATATAGACAATGAGACCGCTAGGTAGAAAATTTAGAAAGGACAGAAAGAAAGGAATAACGTTATAAAGTATGATAACTTAGTCACACGTACCGACTCCACACTGATTACTAACCGACTCCAAGCCAACCGTTTCTTGGTCATTCCGGTTAAAGTGATTATTTTTCTTGTTCAATCTTTGTCGGCCTTGCTGGTCTGCTTTGGTTATATGTCGGTAAAAAAAGGAAAGTTCGTTTTTAAAAGCATATCATATTTGTAACGCGGTAAAATTGATCCTAAATAAGTCATTCATATCTTTTCTGATGTAATTCGGAGAAATTTTTATAACATTGTTGCCTCTCCAAAGAGCCCACCTTTCGAAAATATATTTCAAGGCTATCATACAAAAATGCGCATGCGAATGAATTGGATCGTGGTTTATTCATGAATAAAAACAGTTGTGGTAATGTATATATGAAATCTAACGTAACGAGTTAATTTGATATAGTGGTGACATTTGATATCCAATTAGTTTTTCTCTTTTGGAATTACAAAATGTTGTTCAATCATTCTTCCTCTCCATCTCTCTCACTTTAAATGTATATTATATCAGACTAGGAATATGAAAACATTTTCATGCGATTTACGATCCTGGTCGTCTTTCATTAAAATATAATAAGGTAACCCTTATGGTACAGGGCTAGGGGCCCGTTTCATAAAAATGTTTATCTATAAAAAATGCTAAATTTCTATGACAAATTTGCTCTCAGCCAATTACATGCCATGATTTCAGTAGCTTATAACAGTAGTTTGTAGCTTGTTATTGATATCAAGTTTTATGAAACGGGCCCCTGGGTAGCCCGTCACTAAACTAATGATATTATTACATGTATAATTAAGTTAACCTTAACAAATGTAAGTTGTCATGTAAATAGTAGCAATGAAAAACCCCAGCACTAATGAAAAATCCATATTGAAATTCAATATAGTATGTACAAAGTAAAGCATAAAGCACTGTCCTCTTATGTCAATCCACGTGTAGTTAACGTGTACTTCAATATTGTCTATTTACGTATTTCATATGCATAATAATTCAAAATCGAGTCGATTCAAATATAACATCTGTAGAATTAATATAGGTTTTCCCGGCCAATTTCGTCAAAGCAGCAATCCATTTCATTAACGTGCATTCATGTTCGAGCAAATTTTCTTCACTCGTTGCTCCCCTGTTTCATTTTTAAACTTGTTGCATTCAATTTCGAGTCACCAAATTGTCTAAACATGCACATTCAAATTAAAGCTTGGTTCAGTCAATTTGGAAATGCGTATAAGGGTCATTTAATTTCGCCAATGTTGAGCGGGAGGAGAATTCTATGGCGAATTGCGATTTCATTTTCGTCTATGGGCAACCTCTTTCGCAATCGGGTCATTCAAATTAAAACTAGACCTCATAATCATTGTATGAGGCTCGATGTTTATTCGGATATTCAGTATTTCATGTTCATTTATTTATTCTTTTTCTCTATGATCTTTTCTGACATGATTTCACATTATACAATCTTCTCATTTGTCTGATATATTAATATTGCATTTTATGTTTTCTCTTTCTTTCGACATTCTTTATTTTCGTTGAAACATCTTTTTATTCATATTTTCATATTTTTCATTATAAATGTCTTTGAGGTTATTTTTTTAATGGTTTGTTTTATCAATCTTGATTGAGTACGTGATCGTTCTTTCTTTTCATTTAACATCTTTTTCTTTATTCATCATTGTATTGTTTCCATCATGTCCATGTCTATTAAAGCTGAACTCTACCTCTGTCCAGGATCTGTTCATATACTGTATAGCAGGTGCTTATAAGAGAAGTCACAAATTGTGCACCTTCTCTGGGGACAGTTACCTGTGTAATAATGACATATATCTACTTACAAATACGCATGCCATTCCTCCAAGTAAACTTTGCATAAAATTATTCAAAAAGAAGTATATTGAGTGACAAATTAATTAACATCAAATGAAAAGCAATGCACAAATGTCACATAATTATGCCTAATCATGAAATTGAATGCACGAATACATACCACCGTCTGTCCGGCGCGAATTTGAATGCTCTTTGCACGCTTTTCTAAATTGAATGCTCGTTTTGCACTTCTCCGTGACAAGAGTATGAAATCGCATACCACTAAACCAAATTGAATGACGCAATTAGCTTTTTGAATGTTGATCTACATAGTCATTCAATTTCGCACGAACTTGAATGAACGTAACGTTAATTCGGATGCTAAGTTTGCGAAGTTGGGCGGGAAAACCTATAGTAAAAATATGCATGCACAAGTTGTCGTGGGGCTGTAAATATATCAAATCCATCGGAATCACATATGGCGAGAGTAATGGTTCGAGAGTTAAAACAAAAACAGGCCAATTATCCCTAACCATTACAGCTATATAGTAGGACATCTATTGTGAGGTGCTATCGAGTCGTCCCCGACTCCTGGTCACGCCGCCGTGGCAAACTTTCTACAGGTTACTTTGTGATGAAAGTTTGCACAACACATTAAAGGCCCTCTGCACTACTTGTAGCTACTTGCGCCCTCTATATACCAAACAATGCCTAATCGGTGACCATTGGTCCCCCATGGTCCTCTTTTTCTTATGTTAATTGAGAGCTGAGTTGATGAGATAACCACCTGTCCAGTGACCTTGCAGGGCAGTCTAATCCCTCCTGTAAACTACGGCAGATAAGCTTTAAAGGACTTGTATGTTTCTATGGTCACACATTCTATCCATCTAATACTTTACCTTCCTCTTCTTTTCTTTACCCTTTTATCCTACTACATACTCTTTATCTTAAAGTGTGTCTAAATCCGTATCAGGACACCTACCCCCTGGACATCCAACCCCGGATAACCACCCCCTAGGGCAACCACCCTCTAGGACGACTACCCCCGGGACAACCATCCCGGACAACTACCCCTAGGACAACTACCCCTGGACAAGTATCCCCAGACAAGTACCCCCTAGGACAAGTACCCCCGGGACAACCATCCCGGACAACTACCCCTAGGACAACTACCCCGGACAATTATCCCCAGACAAGTACCCCCTAGGACAACTACCCCGGACAACCACCCCGGACAACTACCCCTAGGACAACTACCCCCAGAAAAGTACCCCCTAGAACAACTCCCCCCGGACAATCACCCCGGACAACTACCCCTAGGACAACTACCCCCTGGACAACTACCCCCATACAACTACCGCCTAAATCAACCAAGTCTATAGTTCACAGCCTCCAAGGAACAGCTTGGTTGTAGGTCATCAAGCACGGATCTGTTTGTTCTCCAGACTGTCTGTGGTATTCTTAGCATCCTAATCCACCACTACATTTTAAATAAGTCTAATTTCTTTCTGCTGTTTTTACTGTCCAGTATTGCCTTCCATACAGCACTATGGGGAAGACTAACGATGATTGTCATCCTCATCTTTGTTGTTTTGCTTATAATACATCTTTATCTTTCATTATGTTATCACGCCGGGACATTGCCGTATTTTCCAAGTAATATGCGCCGTCCTATTTCTGCAACACAACCATCAGCCTTCTCTAGTTTGGCTTCAGGGGAGGCAAATCTATTTACCACTGAAACATTTTCTTTGCCCAAAATTAAGTTTGATAATAAATGAACACTACTCTCGTTTTCTTGATGTTTTTGACTCAGTGAACACTTTCTTCTTGTAATTTGAGATCTGTATCCTTATGTTAAGACTTCTTTTCGAGTGTGTAAGTGAGGTATTTTAAGAGAGGGGGGGGGGGGGGGGGGGGGGGAGTTGCCCGCCAGTATTTTTTATATGGGGGGTAAAGTTGATCTTGACAGTACTTGTACGGCGGGTAGCTGTGCAGGTGGTAATTGTCCCACAAGGCGATAGTCCCGGGGTTTCTTTGGTAAAGTGTTCCGGAGGTAGATGTGCGGAAAAGCTGTAGTCCAGGGGTAACTGGCAGTGGGGCAGGAGTGAGGTAGATTTATGGGAAGAAAGTTGAATTACAAGCTTGCCTGACCTAGCTTGCTAAGTCTAAATCCACAATTCTTTTTCCGATTTGTTCATTTTTTCAGCGGCGTTTAACATACAAGGATGCTACAAGGTCGACGTCAGCAATCGCATCTTTGTGACGTCAGCTGGTGACTATGACCCGGACGATATTGACCATGATACCTGCGCGGATGCCTGTGCAGTCCTCGACTACCAGTATGCCGCTCTTACAATGGGTCGCTATTGTCTGTGCAGTGACAATACCTACTCCAGTTCCATAGTGAGCACCTGTGACCGCACATGCAGCGGTGACGTCTCTCAGGAGTGCGGGGGAGCCGAGAGCGACACGGTACTCAGCATCGTCCTGACGCGCGCAGCGGTGCAGCTCAACAGCACCAGTGACGTCTTCGTTGTTGGGCAACCTCGGTCCCTTCAACCCGACGTCACAGGAGCTTCAGTGACAACGTCGTTCGACTATGGTGACGGATCGCATGCTACGGCTGACGACGCAGTGGTGACAATGAATCACGTGTATGCAGTCCCCGGTCAATATGTTGCGAGCATCTTTGCTAAGAACAGCTACTCGGTGAGTTTTCTTTGCAAATGAGGATGTTAGTGTGCTTGTGCATGTGTGCGCGGGGATGTGTGTGTGTGTGTGTGTGTGTGTGTGTGTGTATGTAGGGGGGGGGGGTACCCCTCATGTTGAGTATATATCAATGTCAAGGGTGTGCTCCTGCTCTGCATTGCCTTTGAATTTCATACAATTATGCAGACCTACAGAAATTAGATGATAAGAAATCTAACAGTTTAATGTTTCAGGTGCTTGACAGTTTTCACTTTCCGGTAAACTAAACAAAGAAATGTACTCATAAAATACTTTTTTATGTACATGAAATATTTCGATTGCTTTTTAATATCATTGTTTTATTGAGTTTAAGTATTAATTATCTGTATGGGTTATCACCAACTTTTGAAAGATGTATGGAGCTTTATAATAGACTTATACCCAAGTCAGACTGATGAGACCAACAGCAGACCGACAACAGACTGGACAAATAATGATATTACCCCCCCCCCCCCCCCCAATGGTTAAAGAATCAGTCTGTTTTTGGATTCAGTGTGGAGTGTGATTCGCGGTATGAATGAGGTTTTAAATCTTATGAAAACTACAAATAGGTAAGTTTTCCCTTTATCATTGTGAACTAAATTTATGTTGCGTCTATAACCCTATATTTTGTAATACGTAACGTTATTCCAGATATTGGATCCACAATAATTCAGAAAGTGTAAGGGTCTATCCCGTTCTTTCATCAGGTAACAGGGCACAGGGATATCACCAATTTGTCCTTTGTCCTCAGGAAGGACCGAGAAATACGTCCCGAAAAGTTCGGCAAATACGAAGCTGGACAATGCAAAGCCGGGGTAATAATAATTGTGGAGCGCCAGGAGTCAAGTTCGACAGGCATGAACGTTCTATAAGAACTTACTATTATGATGATGATGGTGATGGTGATTATTTTTTGTCTATATCCCTTGCACAGAGTGCCTTCGCCGGTGCGCAAATCACTGCCTACATGGGTATTACCGATGTCCAGATGGATTGCCCGGAGGTAGTCGAACCATCGACATCGTTCACCTGCTCGATCACCGTTACCGACGGTTCTGATATGACCCTGTCGACGAACATCGGAAGTTCATACCACATTGGGAGTAGGTTCAGAATTACGGATGATGTTACTTCAGTGTATTGTGATGGGAAAATGCAATACATTCAATTGCTTTATTTATCTATTTATTGAATTCAAGTATTTGAATTCAAGTATTATATAATAATAATTATACCCCTTAAAATAGACTAAAGTTGGATCGATAAATGCTCTCTTATCATTGCATAATCATGCATCACTTTGATTATTATCATTGGAAAGTGTGTTTACTCCTCTTTAAAATGGTACCTTATTTGTTGTGATTTTCAGCCAGTAAGCAGTACATGAGAATGAGGGGCAGGGTAAAAAAAGTGAAAAGTTGCAAAATGAACTGGTTAGCATTAATATTGTAATACAGAGCACTCTTCTTTCTTTGAAAAAAGAGAGTGTGATGTGTGAAGTCTGATATTCGTGCACTATGGTAACATGTCAGATAAGATTCGCTACCATCAACTTTCTGAAGCATCATGCATAGGTTAGTAGGGTAATCAAAGTGCATAGTCGAACAAGAGCAGTGCATTTTGCAACTTTTTCACTTTTGACCTTGGCCCTTATTTAGATCTACTGCACGCTCCATGACTGAGAAATCATAACGAATGGGTTATAATTTTTTAAAAGGAATAAACCCATGTTATATTGGTAATTTCCATAGCGATGATTATGCCATGACAAGAGAGATATAGGCGATCCTACTGGTGTTTCCAAACGCTTTTTAGGGGTTTACTTTCAAATTGTTTAAAATCATTTTTTATTTAACAAATGACAAATGGCATTACGTAGTCTGGACTTGATTTCTATGGGACATTACAATAGGGTATTGAAAGTGCCATTGAGATGAATTTTCTAAAGTAGTAGCGATCGTGTTAAAAACGGATTAAATACTTCGCGGTACCTCATTTATATATATATATATATATATATATGTATTTCTTCTCATGATGACCTACTTTCTAGAAGAGAGCAAATATGAGAGGTTAAAAGAGATGCACTCTAGCTTTAAGTCAATGTTTTTTTCTAAAAGACCCGTTTATTAACATATCCAAATGTATGGATGTTTCCTTCCTGGGGACGTAGTGATGAGTTAATCCATTAACCTGTTATTATTGAATGAACGATAAAACTCGGAACCCAGTCTACATATAAAACTTGTTGCTATGTCGGGCAAGCCTCGGACAAAGTTAACAAATGTTGTCAAGAACAACCTTTGTCGGCAAAGTACGCATACAATTTAAACGTTTGTAACCTGAACAGGTCTATTCCGAAATACACACGAGCAGATATCCACGTTTGCACTTTCCCATCCCATTTGAATCCTGGATTCGCCACTAATATCTAGCATGTTTTTCCACCTTTTTTCCCCCGCAGCACCAAATACCTTCTCGATAGGAACTGTCTCGCAACATGCCCTGTCCACCCTACAAAGTGACGCCGTTTTATCAGACACCGTATGGATCTTACCGGGCCAGGAGTTTCTTGATAATGGGGTCATCCGATCGGTGGAGGTCAACGTGGAAGCTATCGGGACGATTAACTTTCTGGTATGAGTATGGTGCTGCATAGCATGATGATACCGATCATGACTATCAATGGTGGTACTCTTATTAATAGGGAAAGGGTTACGAATCGTACTAACAAAACATTTATTATGATAATGTTTATACTGGAATGTTAAAGTTAGTATTTAGTATTTTTTGAGAGGGGGGGGGGGGGGGACGGGCCATTGTTACAAGCATGGTGGCGTTTAGCAATAAAACAATAGGTAGGGACTAGGGGTAAACATTATCTATTTTAATATGTAATTTTGTTTATACTTTTTGAGCATTCGTGTGAGAGGATGATTATTCAAGCAGACGAATTCTCAAGAAATGACAAAAGTACTCGACTCGTTTTACCGAAACCGTCATAATAGTACATGTACAAGTTCGCCGAAATCCCATTGAAATGCGTGTAAACTTTAAAACTTTAAAACACGGGATTAACTCAACTTAACTCACTCCTGCTTGTAATAATGTAATAATGGCCCCTGCGCCCCCCTCCCCCAACGGGGAAATAACATACCTGTAATTACATACAATAATGAATATTTTTTAACTAGAACTGGTAACAACAATAACACTATACGCTAATACCTGTTTTGATGATTGTGATATCAGTATATGATTTTGGAAATTACGAGGATGGTTGTGGTGCAAAGGCCATGGGCGATTTTCTTAAAATTAACGATTTCTTTAAAATAGATCCTAGAACCCTTCTGCAGCGGCGCAGGTGAAACCTACTGCCTAACTGACAACCAGTGCACGACGTCACAATGTGGCTACGATTCCTCGATGCCGACCAATCCCTTGTATCATACCTACTGTGATTCGTCCACGCACGTCTTCTGTTTATCCGAACACCGTTGCGCATCGAAATCCGACGAGTCCACCTGCGATGCAGAACCGGACCGGTACGCTTCATCCACGGGCGACGCTAGTCGTGCAAGCTACAGGGTCAGACACGTCATTACCAAGACAGCTACCACTACCGGTTACAACTACTTCGAGATACCCTTCGCAGACAGAACCGCAACTGCAGAAATCGGAGATGTCTTAGGCTACGCGGTTAGTACAGGGACCGCTATAATTAGGTATGAAACTGCGGATACCGATGAAGCGGTGGCGTTCAGTCTAGCGACGTCGATACCCGTGGCAGGGACGCCGTACTCCTCCGGCTTTACCGCAGAAGCAAAGAGGTTCCATATTCGGTTGACCGCTATTGATCCCATTTCTGTCATTCTGGAGCACGTATACCCTAATATCGGAACGAACAACATCTCAGTGACAGTAAACAACACACTGGACTCTGCAGGTATCACGGCTGAAAGTGTGGTCGAGGTACAGATCCCCATTCTCAGTGAGTAAAACATTCTCTCTGTCTCTCACAATTTGTCACACACTCACACACGCTCTCTCTTCACTTTTTTTTTACTCCCAACCCCCTCCCCTTCTTTCGCACTTCTCTTCCTATCCTTTGTCGATTTTTTCTCTCTCGCTCTATCTCTCAAGCTCTCGCATTTTTCCTACATCTCTTTCTTTCCTGGATATTTATATTTTCCTTGAAAATTTATAAAAAAAAAAATACGGTAATATTGTACACAGAAATAATAACAAACATTTTAACACTTGCCTACTCAGCGGGATTTAGAATGATATTAATATAATATTGATACTTACATCGGCCATCGTCTTACATCAGTGTCGTCGGAATTGGAGGGGGGGGGGAATTGTTATTATTTTATAAATCTTGGAGGGGGGAGGGGGGTTAGCCGGAGAACGCTGATTTCCACGAAAAGGCCATATCCGTAGTTTTTGTTTATTCAACTGGGATGGTACGCCCTATTATGTCCCATAAATATAGCAAAGCCTTTCATGAATTGGGTTATTTTTCTTCCAAAAAAGGATTTTATTCAATCAGTAACAAACAGAAGCAACCCAATGATATTAAACAAATGCTTGTTGTGGGAAATCAGTAAAAGCAAACATGTTTACAACTGTTGTACATGTGTTCATTCATCTTGTAGTAAAACAATCTTACTGGCCCTAATTCACAAAGGAGGGGTAACTCATGGTTTAAATCTGGTTTAGACCATGGGTTAAATTTAAACTTAGGCTAAATAATCTACGGTTTAAAAAACCGTGGGTTAGATTTAAATCTCCTTTTTAAAATTCGGGCTATTGTTTTTAATAGAAGAACCCGCTTCAGCATATTCATAAAGTATCTAAATATGACCCCCCGCACCCCCTCTGCACTTGGCAGAATATATATATGTTTTACACATAACAGGTTAAAGTAATATTTTGAAACTTCCGATAACAAAATCAGTGACACACTCCCACTGATCTGATCAATATTTTCCTTTGCTGTGATTACCGTTTGTAGATCTGGAGATAACTCTCACCCCGGACCAGCCGTACTTTGCGAGAGAGGCTAACATCTCAATGACACTATCGGTCGATTCAGGGGATCCCATAGACTTGGAAATCGACTGGGGAGATGGAGAAACAAACGTGTCTGCTGGCTTATGTAAGACAAACGTCTGCTCACAGTAGCAAGTATCGTACTAAACTTTAACCCCGACGCTTGGCCTTCCGTCGAAATTAACCAAGGAAGTCTACGGCTCGTATTCTATTAAAAATTTACACCCGACACTTGGCTTGAACTTTTGTTTAAAACTGAAGTTGGTCTTAGTTCAAAGTTTTTTTCATTGTTAAGCGTGCTCTTAGACTCAGGGTCTGGTTTAACTTAATTTGTAAAAATTGGCCTATGTTTTTCACTTTCTTCAACATGACGTACTCCAAGCATGAAAAGAGTCGGGTTTAACTCAAAGTTGAATTGAGTTCGCCCATGTGAAGCTGTGATCTTTTCAAGCAGACAAATGTCATACTTCGAAGGCAGAATTGTACACATCTGTATATCCAACCCTTGGAAACAATTTGTATGTGTTACGTAGTACCTCGAAAGTATCTGGTGGTTTGACAGCTTTTCTATAAAGATAGTTTGAAAATGAAATAAGTTGTATGCATTTTCTAGACGATCGTCGTCTTTTTCTTTCTATTAAAGTAAACTGCTGGAGGCCCTATGCCAGGAAACCCTGCTGCCAGTGTTAATGTGACAAACATTGCATTTATAAGTAAATCATTATTTTATTTGAACAATCGGAGCGTAAGAACGAAGCTTGAATGCTTTCATGGCCTTAGTTACTTTTTGTCAGGCAAAATTTTGGCAAGTTTTATGCTAATCCATAAAGTATTTAAGCATTCCCTGGAACCTAATACATTCTTGGGTATTAACTGGTCTATTAAAACAAAATTATAAATAGGAACACATTATTGACGTTTCCAAATTAACTCCTGACCTTTTTAAGACAAAGCAGAGTAATATGCATGTCAGATACCTCGAGGTTTTTTCATGAAACATCATATTAAGTAGCGTACAAGTTAAAATAGCTGACACCCCGCCATTAATAATACGCTCACTTTGTTTAGATGTCGGTAAACGAGTACTAAAGGCGGCGTCATGAGAGGCTGCCCAATTTTAAAACATGGTTGGCACTCTGAACAGAGAACAGTAAGACTTATGTCGATTTTTTTTCCAGCCTTTTGTTACCACAATGGTCCATTATTTTGCTTGTCTTTTGTACAGCGGCTCTACCGGTATTCAACCATTTCTACGATGACTCTAACGGCTTAGTCACTATTACGGTCACCGCATCTAATCTCCATGGAAACGAGACAGCATCCAAAACCATCTACATCCAAAATCCTGTACTCGAGGAGCACTATAGAATCCTGCCGGACACTCCCGCTTCCCACCCTTATCCCAGTCCTGAGCAGGGTAAGGTTTGCCTTTAAAGATTTCTTATTTCCACTCCGACGTTTCCACAGTAACAGAAATCGTGATGAATAACAGGAAAGTGATTATTATACAGTTTCATGACCAAAACTCTTTAGTAACTAAGTTTTAGGGGCTTGCATCATACAAGCATTGCTTCTTTAGCGTGACCCTCCCTATATTATATGCATTTAGGTCAACAATTTTCACGTGTTCTTTTTCAGTTCTTCATTATTTATATTTTGTCTTTGTATAAAAATGTTATTACTTTGTTTCATGTCATAATTGAGTTTATACATACTTTGTGGAAACGTTCAAATATGTTCACATTGAAACGGAGATAAATAAAGAAATCATTACGACATTCATGTTAAATGAACACAGTTACCTATTATTTTATAAATGTAAATAGGAGTTTGAACGTGATAGAGTGTTTAATATGGAAGAGAAAGACGATTAATAATAGAACAGTTATTACCTCCAACTTGCACGGTAAACTTAGTGTGCCCGGGTATACTATTCTTTCCGGGACAGTTGATTACCTGAGCAATTTTAATCTAGACAAACGCTGGTATTCACCATGCCCCTTATTTCCTAGGTTACATCAACATAACGGTAGAGCTTCTCGCGTCGAACGGCAAACCTTACGGCACGGACGCAAACATCTCCTTCAGTAGCAGTTACTATGACAATAGTACCCATGTGATGACTCTCTCCAACGAGGGGGACCATGAGAGTTACGCCCATCCGGTCCAGTTTCCAGGCATCTTTACTGTCCTCGTGACTATAAAAAATCTTGTTGCGACAATCACACTCGAAGTTGAGGTAAGATATGATGTGATATAGAGGTGTAGTGGCATAGCGTATAGGTCACTGGATCGTTGACCACAAAGTAAAGGGATCAAATCTCTTCCACAGCACTCACATCATTTGGCGAGACATTAAATCTACATTGCCACTCTCGTCCAAGGTTAGGTAAATGATAAACTGGTCGGATCATTCATTCCTTGAAATGCACTGTAATCTGATAACAGTTTAAGATCTTTCAAATTGAAAGGGCTTACTCTATACGACATTATGACATAAAAGGTAAGAAACGCTTGTTTATTGCGAATTCGAATGAGAGGTTTTCGAAAGAAGGTTACTTTCTCATGTATCTTTAACCCTCTAGGTTAAACTGTACGGCATAATCTCCTCAGACATCCATTTGGACGTCTTCTACCAACCGGAAATACCCCCTGACGGTGATCCTATTGCGGATTACGGAGACAACTATCCGCTGGAGAGACCGATCGTTTTCAAACCAGTGTATTCGTCAGGTAACAACACCTTACAACACCTTACAGAACAACTACCCAGTAGGACAACAGATACTATCCCTGATAAAATACCCCTTGACAATTATTCCCTTAGAATACAATCGACAACTTAACAACGTGAAAATTATCTTAAAGGTTAGTCAACCGGAAAATAGGGTTTATGGACTAGTTGTCCTAAAAGTGATGATCACACAACAGTCCGTTAACTCGTGTTTATTGAGTGCGTACATTTCTTGTAGTTACGGACCATGGGAACAGTATAAACCTTTAATTTAACTCGAAGTTACAATCTACGATATATCTTAAGGTTAGCGATAACTACGAGTCGGGGGAGGAGGTATAGGGGCCGAGTCCTCATTCGGAGTTATGTGACGTGCGGACGCAATCTATGTTGAGGTTACCTCGCTTGTAGTTCAAATGAATGCCTTTCCCAGCTTGAAGTTAACTTCGAATACTCGTTGTTTTGGTCCCTTGTGAACCCTCGCCGTAGTTATGATTACGACGGTACCTTGTGAACGTACGGGGCTTGTTAGTTTTCCCATGAGGCATTGGTCCAAGCAAGGAGGATCTCTTTGGTCCAAGTGATTCGTGTGCTCCAGAGGTGTGGGGGAGGTGGTGATACTCAGGTTTAGCTTGGACAGGGCATGAAGCTGAAGCCTCCAAACCCATAATCATTATAGGACTTTGGATTAAAAGAGCGAAATAATTGCGATTAGTTTGTACCTAGGATTTATGTTAAGCGAGGATATTGGCGAGATATTATTATACTGTAGAAAATAGTAAATGATGTTTAGGGATAATTTTTTTCTTCAAGAGTGAGCCATTAAAAGTGATACAACCCCGTCTACATGTTTAGGTTAATACCTTTTTCAAGAAGACCATTATAATTTCAAGAACGTGACGATACTTTTTGTATTGATGATATCAACAAAATCATTGAATATGGCAGTGTATGTACGACTGAAATGCATCAATAGAACCATTATACTTTAAGTGCCACTCTTCATTCCGCTGATTTCACCTTTTAATGTTCATTTTCAGGAACTAATATCACATTCGAATATCTGGAGTTTGGTGACAGTGCTTCGGTGCCTAGAAATACAACTGAAGATACTCTCTCACGCCAATATACAGAGGTATGTAGGAGGCATAAAATGCCCACCCCGAACAAAACAATAACACAAAACAAAACAAATCCATTTAAGAATTGAGATAAAACTAAAAGTCCAATAATTCTCCTTTCTAGTAATAGTATCAATATTGTTATTACACTTTACGTATTTGCGAAAATAGCCATGAGATGTCATTGTCATACTAAAAGCTTGCAAATGAGTACATTGTATATATTAGATTGAGGTATAAAGTAGTTGTAACGATACGATGTACAGTGATACCCTTTTTGAGGGGAGGTAGTAAAGGACATTGTTGGATCTCTGATAAGCTAATTACTACATGTATGTCTTTCCGCAGCCTGGAGAACACACCGTAAGAGTTGCTGCGAGCAATCCAGTAAGCGAACGTTACACCATCAGTGCCACATTCCAACTTTTTAGGACAATCCATTCAATAGACGTATCAACAGGGGTGATCACCATTCCAAACCAGCCCAAGAACTTCACCATCACCATCGGCCAGATCGGATACAACTCGTGCTTGGCCATTGACTACGGCGACCACCAGACACCCATCATGTACGGTGAAACGGTGTGCGAGGGGCATTGGAAGTCATCCACGGCGGACTACATAGGTCCTCTTACCAATACCATCAATCTTGTGCATACGTACGCCGACAACGGCAGTTACGTTTTCGCCGTGCACGGTTTCAATCTCGTCACCGATATCGTCATCGAGGAACCCTTCGCTGTGACGTACCTTGAGTGCAACGTGCCAGAAGTAGCCTTCAGCGAAGATTACTCACAATGGATGGACCCGAGAGGAGTAGAGACCTACGACTATGTTCCTCTCAAAACTACGACCACGATCCGTTGTAAAATCAATGACAACTTCAAGGAATGGTCAGTGCGGGAATTCAACAGCACCAGTGGCGAACTCATTCCGGGGCTCTCTCTGAATCTCACGGATCTTGACCCGACTGACGCCTTCTACGTCGGCGAAGCTAACACAGCCGATATCAAGCTGAACGCCTATACATACCCGCCAGGGTACTACCGCATAAGCTATTGTGTCACCATGGACAGCAGTAAGCTAGATGGTGTTGTCTTCACGGCGTGTGCTCGAGAGTACATTCATGTTTTGTCTTTCAGTCTGGAAGCTAAGGTCGTTGACGGACAACTGTCTTCAACTACAATTGGTCACGGACAGAACTTCAACTTGAATCCCGGGCTCTATTCTAAAGACCCTTCTTTGGACAGTTCGGTAACTGACCAGGTATGTCATCCAGGACTTGAGCTAGCAAACATACTTATTCTTCATATTTGTCATCACTTATGTAAAACTGTATTTACCGCTTATCAAGCACTGTCGAAGGGTTATGAAAACAATAATGATTTTTCCTTAAAAAATTATGCCAAAATAGTTATAGGACGGTATCTTAATGGTATTATATTAACCTCATTTTGCATTCCAGATGTCTATCATACATGGGGCTTCTTTCATTACGGGAAGCGATAACACACGACTTCAAAAATAAATGCAAATTGACTTTCGACATGTTCGACCAATCACTGTCGTCGTGTACTTATGACTTGCATTTGGTTTTGGGCAGTTTTATTCAGTTCCATAGAAAGCCAGCCAGTGGACAGAGCTTTACAAGAAAACCATACATTTTCAAAAAAATTCCTGCATCAAGTATCAAGCCTGTACCACGTTCATAGATTGATTTGTAGAATACTTGTCTAGGGGTACCGTTATTGACTAACAAGGGCCAAGTGTTCGAAATGGTTCATAATCACATCTTGTTTCTGTCTGAAAATATCCTTCACACAAACATAGGGAATCAGTGTATTCAAGTACTACTGCAAGCGTTTTTATGAGGAATTTCGACTCAACAATGACAAGACCCTTGTTGACACACCAGTGGATATAACAGGCGATGGGGGCTCTGAGGGAGGGTGCTTTGGCACTGGTCCCGGTAGACTGAATTACGACCAAAGCAGTCTTAACCTCAACACCGGGTGGATGGACTATAACATGACCTATGACATGAAGGTGGTCATCGAGAAAGGAACTATTTCCGGTGAGGTCGCGTTCGAGCTAAAGATTGTCAGCGGGGATCCCCCTCAACCCGTCATAAGGTAAACATCTCCCTTTGACAGTTGCCACGCTAAAGTGAACCGGTAACATGGTTGAAGGTTTTTTTAATGAAAATTTATTTATTATATTCCTTCTATTGAACTAACCATCTAGCATGCAAAACATCCTGAAAATACCTCAAACCACAGAGATATTTATGGTTTCATTGAAGGCGTCACAGCAAATTCTCCCAGAGGTTTTTCCATGACATAAAACAGACTTTTAAAATTATGTCAACACTTGAGTGCTTGGAATGGTTTACAGAGCCAATTCATTGCTTTGTGACGATTCCATTTACGTAAGATTTAATATAATTATACAAATATGGTTGGCAGAACTTAGGAATGACCAGTTTTGTACATCTAGCATCGAATTCACCACCTTAACGCCATTTTCTATCATCTGAACAATGTTACCTAGTATAAAATGGAGATGTGAAACGATTCGAATGTGACACTGTTGGTCATAAAGGTGGAATAATTTTTTTTTACCCCAATTTATGGAATGATTTTGACAGTGATTTATTCCTTATAGATCTAGATAATAATATTAATTCTCAGATTTTATTGAATAATAATTTACGAGTGTCTGTTTTGCGTGATTGCTAAAACATGTGTGTGCTACTAAAAACTAGGGGACCTACGTCATTAAGTCATAACTGACGTTAACAATGATTAATGCCCCACAAAAGGGCACTAATAAAGCACGTTGACACGGTTTTGATCCTGGGGCTTCACAGTTACGAGGCCATTACTTTGCCACTGAATCATGACTGTACCGCAGCAGGGGCTAGGGTAGGGGGCAGCCCCCATAAATTAAGAAAAACAAAGAAAATGCAATAAACTATCAATAAGTCATTGTATTTCCCTCCGATCACCAACATAAAGAAATCCTCTGTGTGAGGAATGTTTCTTGTTGGGGACTAGTACGAAGCTGTAGCATTGAACGTGGACCAAGGCTAGCCCTCTACTTAACATTATCGTGGTATAATTTGCGCCCCGACGCAGTGTACTGAGCTAAATCTGTTTAGAGAATTTCTAAATACCAATATTTACCCTCGTTTTGATATCATTCCATCATGTCATCTTGAATTTCAGTTTAGCCCAGGGAACGCCATTCACGCCCGAGTCAAACTCGGTCAAGATCAACCCTTCGGCTGACCTTCGCTTAAGATCGGACTGTGTCGTTGATTGCGACGGTGTGATTTACCGATGGGAGGTGTATGTTACTAACGGGACACATACAATGCCCTTACCGGACTTGGAGAGCTATGCGACAGGTAAGCTACCGGTACCTTGAGTTGAAACATCCCCTATTTACAGATATAGGGAGGATACGTCTTTGAAAGCACAATCACAATTGAAGCTGATCGAAAGAAACAATACAGAAGTGCAGGAATAAAATACTTTCATTTCAATTGTTTAACTTTCTATAAAGAAGAAGAAGAAGAAGAAGAAGAAGAAGAAGAAAGAAAAGTAGAAGAAAAGAAAAAGAAGAAATAGCATCATGAAAATAATGATAAGAAGAATAGAAGGTATAGATGATGATGAAGATGGAGAAGAAGAATGAACATTAACGAATTAGTTGGAGGCTGCTGACTTCCTTTGTTGAAGTAGAGTGGCACTGTTGGTATAGCTAACTGTCGAACCATCGTGAATCGTGAATCAGTATAAAGACCAGACGGTTCACGCGGGAATGTCCTTTTTCGCCTCCCTTTCTAGAGAGAGGATTCTACGGCACCTTTTATTGGTGTTTTTTCAATAGTTTTTCATGCTGCTCCTATTTTATTTCCTAGATCTTTGATATTTGCAAAACATGTTTCTAAATTGCCTTTTGTCTCGAATCACCGTTCTAGGTGTAAATACTGATGCAATTTTCATCAAGCAAGCGGCGTTCAGCCGACAGTCATCAGGAACGAGCTTTGTAATTCGGCTTTCGGCTACCAACACCGGGGGCGTCGAGGGCATCACAGAGATCGAAGCTCAATTGAACACACTCCCGACAGGGAATGGCTGCGACGTCGATTCTCGATCCATCGATCTCGGCGACTCCGTGTACATTGCATGCATGGACTGGGAAGATGAAGACGGCATATCGTCATACGAATTCTATGGTAAAGCATGTCACTGTGTTAGTCAGGGAGACAGTCGTTTTGGGATGACAATGGACATTACTTACCTTAGAACCACGCTGATCCCGGCGGCGCTGTTAATTGTATAGTACAGTCATTCTACAGAACTGACCCTCCACAAATGCAACAGAAAACAGTTAAACTGTCATATTCTCATGAAATTGTACTTAATAACATGTAAAAATGTTCAATGGACCGTGTGTGGCATTGTGGTAACCAAGTGGAAACTTAATCGTTCATAAAGATGAGATTCATGTCAATAATACATTTCGACGCTCGCAATATACATTGATGATTTCTTATTAGGTTTTGTGATGATTTTGTTGTTTTACAGCTGTTGATGACGGTAGCAATCAACTGCTGTATACGGGTAGCCGATCGAGCACTTTGGTGCCGCTCCCGGTCGGTAAAGTAAACAACACCATTGGAATCTCAGTCGTCATATCAGACCGTTATGGTGCGTCAGTGACAGTCGATGCGGGAAATGTCTATGTAAGTTTTGGTAATCACTAGTAACCAATAAGAAATCATAGTCTGATCACGTGACATAGACCGGTTTACTTACATATTCAAATGTATAGATGTTTCTCTAGGAGACCTGGTGACGAGATATTCCATTAACTTGTTATTGATGAAGGAACTGCAATACTTGGTATCCATTCTGCATACATATCTTGTTACTTTGTCAGGCAATCCTCGGGCAAGTTTACAGGTTTTAAAGGGCAATCGTTGTTTAAAAAGTGTGCATAAAAGGTAAAAAAAACGTTAGTAAACCGGACTAATACTTGTTATACTAAACCATAATGCACACTATTGATTCTCTTGCTATACGAGTCTTTTACAAATAGTAGTAATTTGAGATTTGGAAATCTAAAAAACATCTTACTGATTAAGGTTCTAAATAATGATAATTAGCATACTAATTTGAATGTATTCAAAATTTCTAGTCAACAAAAATGCCAATTTGGCTTCAAATGGTAGACAAGCGAATTGTTGGTCTGATATCACTACAATTCTGGCCCGATTTGGCTTTGCGACCTCTTGAAGGAAGTTTGAAATCCCTTGAAATTTCGATTACATTAAAGATAATGACTTTTCAGATCCTCGATGATTCAGCTTTTGCATTTTTAATTGTTCATATAAAATCTGATCTCTTTTAAATTTCAACCTCTTAATGAAGGTGGATCCTGGAGAGATAGTCGAGACTATTCTTGCAGATGATACTGTGACATCATTATTAGACGATTACGATAAACTCCAGGCTGAAGGCAGCTTAGTGAGTGTCACCGAAAAAGCTACGATTGATATTTCAGCCCTGAATCTTGAAAGAACTTTCACAAGTATGTTGTTAATTGTAATTTATTTTCTCTTGAAGAGCTTTTGTTTCGTTTCAATTCATCAATCTGTCTTCTTCTTTTCCTTGTTTTTCCTCTTCTCATTCTTTGGTTCTTCTTCTTATCACTATAATCATCATCATCATCAACTTCAGGTGGCGCTGTAAAGCGCTGCTGTGGCCTTCACGAGAGCACGCCATGCAACTCTTTCACCTGCCATTCGTGTTGCACCTTTCATTCCTTGTCCAGACACTTTCTTAATATCATCAGTCCAAGATATTGGTGGACGACCTCTACCCCGTTTTCCTTCGACTGCTCCTTGCAGTATTTGCTTCTCAATACCTTCAGATCTCCTAACAATGTGTCCAAAATAGTTAAGTTTTCTTTCCATGATTCCCCTTCTGATGGTCAAGTCTGTTTCAATCTTTATCAATCTTAAGTCTGTTCCAATCTTTATTATTAATTATCATTAATTATAAATATTATTACTTGTATTAGTGTTTGTATTATTGGTAGTAGTAGTAGTAGTTGTAGAAGTACTTCTGGAAATAGTAGTAGTATTAGTAGTAGTTTTTTTTTTTTGCTGTAGTAGTCACTGCTACCTTTCCGATCTCATATCCTTACGTTCCCGTACGTCGTCACGAACACTTCGTTCATCTTCCACATTACTGTTAACACCTGGACCCCGCACTAACACCCGGTATGGTGACCGCGCCTTTTCAGTTATTGCCCCCGCTCTCTGGAACAAACTGCCCGCCTTTATTCACTGCGCCCCCTCTGTATCTCAATTCAAATCTCTACTCAAAACCTATCTTTTCAAATTGTAAATTGCAGTTGTGCGTCGGTCAATGGAGGTGCGCACCATATTTGTATTTGTCTTTATTTAGTTGATTGCCACTGTTTTTCTTACCTTATCTATGTTACTTTTGTATTTTTGCTTTTTCTTCTAATTTAATTCTACGGGTTATAGTCTTCTCTTAATCAGAACACTGTGCGCTTAGAAACATCAGTATTAAGCGCCTAATAAGTGTTATGTATTATTATTATTATTAAGAAATATGATAAGAAAATATAATATTGGTAGGGACGGAAGAAAATTCTAAACTCAGAATTCTCGATATATTGATGCCATTTTCATATAGTCAGTGTCATGTAATACGAACATATCTGTAAAGATACACAACTGGTCCATTAAATTGATAAAGTGAGGTTAAACCTATGATCATAGACGTTACAAAAAACAAAAAACAAATCAAAATTGCCGTTGACCTTTGAAGAAAGCTGTAGTGGATTTAAATGGCATTTTCTGGGGTCGTATGCACTCGACCGTAAGAGAAGATTGTACGTACAGTGTATATATTCTTATTTTTTATCTCAAATTTTGTATTTGTTCCAGATACTCTAATCGATGGACAAATTGAAACACACTCGGGGAATCTGGGGACAGAAAACATTACCGTCACAGAGCAGGTAAGTCATTAGGATAATCGTATTTATTCGAAAAATATGATTCACAACTGATATACCTCATAAGTGAGATTATACAAGATTATACAAAACCAGTACCAACCAAGCAACCTTAAGAAACTAAATTACTAAAGTAGGCATCAACATAAACTATTCTCAAATTTGTTTGTAAGATAATTATTTATTTATTTTTGTTTTCTGATATTTTACATGCAAGTCATCATCAGCTATCCGTGAATTAGAAGTTGAGAAAATACAGAAGACAACAACACGAGCATATGTGAGTATCAGTCATGCTAATCAGTGGATTGGTATGGTACATGTTATACATAGGTAGGCAAAATTTCAAATTAAACATGCTGTAGTAGTAGTAGTGGTAGTAGTAGTAGTAAGAGTCGTAGTAGTAGTAGTAGTAGTAATAATAGTAGTAATAGTGGTAGTGGTAGTAGTAGTAGTTGTAGTGATAGTGGTAGTGGTAGTAGTAGTAGTAGTAGTAGTAGTAATATTAGTAGTAGTAGTAGTAGTAGTAGTAATAGTGCTAGTGGTAGTGGTAGTAGTAGTAGAAGTAGTAGTAGTAGTAGTAGTAGTGGTAGTGGTGGTGGTGGTGGTGGAGGTGGTGGTGGTGGTGGTGGTACAGTGTAGGTAGGACAAACAGAACGGCTTGTACAATCCAACAACATGTATGTAATTTCTATACTGACTATTGAAATATTTTTCGCTGCGTGAATCTAATCAACAATCTTTTGGCGCAATTGGCGGGAGATGAATAATCGCTTGTGTGCACCAGACCTTAGACATGTAACGGTACAACATGAGTGGTTTTGTCTACTATTTGGACTAAATTGGCTGTTTTGAATAAAATGGGCTTGACTATACTGTCCATGAAGTTAAAACGACTTTTCTTTTACTTCTTTTCATAAAGTAATTGTGAGAATTTAACTTGGATTTTTTTATTAGGTTATATGGTCTCAGAACTCAATGGCCAAAATTTGTGACGGTACAATATAAGTTTATTTTTCTTTCTATTTCGACTTGACAGCTGAGAAGCAAGATAGCTTCGGTTCAAGCTACAATGACTGTCAATTCTTTAGAAGACGCTCAGATATTGGCCGGATCTGCATTAGAACTCTCACTCTATACTAATGAACTGTCTCAAGGTGCATTGGTGAGTAGAGTTGTGATATTGGCGGAGTTAAGAGGACTAGGGGTAGCCCTAACCTTCCATAATTTGGCGAAACTATCTTTGTCTGCTTGCCAGAGATTTTTGTTATGTTTGTTTTTGATTATTTACAGTTTCAATTCAATTCAAGAGTTCTTTATTCGCTTTAAAAAGCACATATAAAAAAATAACAAAAAATATACAATATATTCTACAAATAGGCACATTCACAATATATGTAAAGAAAAAAAAAACAACATCAACAACAGAATACATGTATAACAGGGTAAGATCAGAGTGTGCATAAATACAAGATAATTTCCTCGCACTCCTCTCGGTTAAGGAAACCCTTACATAAATAATCATCCCTCGAGTTGATCAATTCCTTTACTTGTTCAACTATGCGTATTGTCTCATCATTCACTTGGCATTGCACAGCCCACTGCTTTTGAATTTCATTGTTATCCATGAAGTACTTATCATTCAAGAATCTTATGTTACCTCCCAACACAGAATGAGCTCCATACCTGGCCATTCCAGCTATATGTGCCACTGTATAATTTTTGGAATTCATAGCTTTCACAACAAAAGATAAACATCTTTTGGCAAACCATAACTCTGGATCCATAACACCTGCTAAATAAGGCAAAAGATGACAGTGTGTCTGCCATGGAATTTTCCAAACCCTTCTTATTGCAACCCGCCATTGTCTACAAATATTATCAAAACATTTATCAAACAGAGGATATAACTGTGAGCCATAGAAACTCGAACAATATTTATGAAACAATATATTTCTTATGTGAGAGTTAGCATATTTGAAATTAAACAAAAACATATTACATTGTCGATTGAAATCTCCAACACACTTTGAGATATCAAAATCATTTATATTCTTAGAAATATCATTCCCTAGATGAGTTACTTTTGATGCAATATCAATATGTCTTCCATTTATCGTGATTCCTGGATCCATAACTGGTTTACCATTACAGCTGAAAACTATTAACTGACTCTTTTCAGGGTTAAACAGAATATCAAATTTAATGGCATAATCTAAACAAGTTTTAATCATTTCTTGAAGAGCAGTCACGCTAGGTGACAGCAGTGTCAAATCATCTGCATAACCAAATGCTCCTGCAAAAAGGAGGATTGCCTCATCAGTTAACAGACTGATACCCCCGATGTTCCTGCATAATACAAAGCAATACAAATATATTATTTACAGACTTGATAAATATAAATTGCACACATTATCATGTAAGAGACATGCATAAATTAACAAGTGCGGAAAGCCCCCTTTTTCCGTTTGGTAGACATTGTTGATATTAGGGACTTTTAGATTTGCACAACGACAACGTGGATTGCTACGATCGACGTCCTTTTATTGCACTGCCTTGAATGGACGTCACACGTATTAGTCCACGCAAATCTAAAAGTCCCTAATGTCGATAATCATGCACCATGGAAAAAAAAACTCTTGACAATGCTTTCATGATGTTTGATGTCATTCATCGGGGACTGTGTTTTTTTCTTCTTCAAAAAGTGACATGCTGAGAGAACAGACTTTTTGTCAATATGGTTTATCATTGGAATTGTAATTTAGAATGAGGGACGGAGCATGCCTCGGCTTTCTGTGTTTATTATAATTATAATCATGCTGATAATTAATGACAACAATAGGGTCTTATTTACCATGGGTCGCCAGAGTTAATAATAATGCTCTTCCCGCAGTCCGTGCACGTATATGGCGAGTGTAGATTTATTTATGACCAAAGGGCATTAGTGCCGGGCTGAGTTTGGAACCCTAAACCCTTGGACAGCTCCTACTATAAGACCTAAAGCAGGCTTTTGTTTTAACAAAGATTATGATTTAATCCTATATAGGTAGAACATGTCTCTCAGTAAGGTACTTTCAAAAGCATGTAGTTAATCATAAATATGATTGTCATATCAATGTATATCGCCCTATGTAGACCTCGCTCAATACTGTAGCTGAAAACATATTGGATGTCACTGAAGAACTACAGGACACCGTGTCAACAGAAACACTGGGCGCAACCACCTCTCTGCTGCTAGGACTTATGGGAAATATACTTCAGGTAAGTCTGTTTTTTTTGGAATGATTTTGAATTAATTACCATAGATCTCACAATAATCATATTCTGCGTTATTAGCATATATCACACTATATTCAGTTCATGCAATTCAATAAAGTATTTGAATCTTAGATAATAGAATGTTAAACTTATATGAAATCAGTTATACAATTTCAAGTAAATAAGTATTAAGTATACATATTCTTTGTTCCTCCAAAGAACTTTCGCTCTGCATTGTCAAAAGCTTTGTTTCATCATCCTCCATTGCTCCAGCAGCTGTTATTTAATTTTCAATGTAGTACAGTGCATTTTAAAATACAATCCAACAGCCATGCCACCCGATTCACTCATCCTGGGTAGAGAGAGGCACCTGTATTCGAACCTGGATCACGGGGCATGGTCTTAAAGGGGGTGTAACATGGCGAATACCGGTTAACGCCGTCTACGACTTCTTTTGGACAACTGCGTTTGGACAACTGCACGTAAACGAATGAACTTGATTAACGGTCAGCGCGCTAGCGTTCGTGAAACAGACGGAACTTCCCCTCACGCTTCGGTTTCGTGTTTGTTGCACGCACGTGAATACTGCGGTCGCGTCGTCCGTAGTCGTATATACCCGATTGGCCCCGAGTCAGGCCACGGAAACGACATGTAGTCTCGTCATGCTACACCCCCTTTAAACCTTCAACGCTTGAAACTTTCTTTATCATGTAAAATGACAAGAAAAACATCAAAATTTTTCCCCCTTTCATCAACAAATTAGGGGTCAGCGTTGAGTGTCCAGGACTCCTTACCGATCCTAGATGAATTTGAGAGCTCAGACGGTGACCAAACCTTCAGTTCCCTTCAAGATTCAATCAGTGCAGCTACTTCTAGTGTGGGTGAAGAAGGTTTGTCGAAGTATAATTATCAGAATAATAGAAATAAAAGATTGAATAAAAATAATAAGAAGAATACTGATTCATGAAATTACATATCACTTATTATCATGGAACTTTCGCAACAATTATGTATCCTATCAACGTTTCATCACATTTATGAGAAATTGAACTCTAACTTGGTTGGATACGGAAAGGCATAACGATCGGGTGTTTTTATTTTTTGTGAAAATGTCTGTAATTATATTATTTTTTTCCAAAATTGAAAATTATCTGGAAATGTAATTCGCTTGGAACTGACTAGCACAGTGGAGTTCAGTTGTGTGGGACAGGTTACACGCTGACATATTTAGAAACAATGATACTTTGAAACTCACATTCCTCTCTCTCTCTCTCTCTCTCTCTCTTTCAGCCACCACAACTGAGTGGACACCCGAGAAAGAGGAGAACCTTAAACGGAAAAGGGACCAGGTAGGAGTCGAACTACTAGTTCATCTATCGTTAATTGTACTTGAATCGCCTGACAAACTATTTTGTGTATGGTTAGGATGTACCGACCATAAAAGAACTTTATCTGCCGTTCTGTAGAAAAAATCCCGCGCACGGAATCCAAATCCGAATTGATTCCCGTGTGAGCACTTTTATATATTACATTGTACAAACAATAAGGATAATGATAATAATCATAATCATAATAATGATAATAAAATTGATAATCATAATCATATTTATGATAATACAAGAAGGTTTTTGTATCGCACTTAAGTCTGTCAAACTTGACACCCCTGGCGCTCCACAATCATCACTGCCGTGATGACACTCGAACCACGAACCATATGATCCATAGCTCGGTGACGTGTCCACTAGACCACGACCCATCAACTGTATTTGCGCGGAAAATCTATTTAAATTTGAATATGCATACTTTTTTCTCCAAACAGGGTCGTGCAGTGGTAACTGAAGCCAGAAATAAGATGAAAGCCATCAAGAAGCTCCTGGGACGGAACACCCTACCCCGGGAGCCTGCTGTTTCCATTCACACAGACACAATTTCAATGACGTACGTAAAGAACACCTGTAGCGATCTGGCCGATCGTGGTGTCAATGAAGACTCCGGGAGCGTCTTCCTCCCCTCGTTGACCGAGCTCGTCGATGATCCCGAGGCAATCTGCGGTAACGATGCCATCATTTCGCGAGAGGTAATGGCATGATGGTGGTGGCGAGTAATGGTGATGATGATAACTGTAATGACGGCTATGTCGATGGTCACTGTGACGATAATTGCGATAATGAAGTTGACGATAATGTGATGATGACGGTGACGACGGTGATGACAATAGTAAAGGTGATGATGATGATAGCTGTGACGACAGTTAAAATGATGGTGATGATAATGATAGTAATGGAGAAGATAATAGTGATGATGATGATGTCGATAATTTAATTTAACTTACGACGATGATGACAATAGTGGAGTTAATGCTGATTGTAATTGTGATGCCGGTTGTGACCATGGTGACGATGTTGATGATAATGGTGACGATAATGTCCATAAGTATCATAACGAAGATGAAAATGAAGAATTTTGTGACGATGGTGATGGTGACGGTGATGGTGATGAGGATGATAATGATGAATTAGTGATGCTGGATTGTGACAGTGATGATGACAATAATAAAGTTAATGGTGATGGTAACTGTTATTACAGTTAGATGATAATGATGATGTAATATGAGTATAACGATGATAATGACGATGGTGATAATGATAATGACGATGATTGAACATAATAAGGTTGTACACGATGATGATGAAAGTTTTGACGATTACGATCACCATGATGAGTATAATAAAAGACAAAAGACCCGTAAGCATAAATCTTTTTTTTTAAAGCTCTTCTGCAAATACCATGCATTGTCCCCTTGGCATCTGTATATAAATCTTCATATTACAGATTTTTCCTTATAACAAATAACTCTGTGGCTATACAAATTGTAATATACCATGACTGAATGCTGTGAAAAACTTCATATTTGGCTAAAACCTTTCCATTTTTGCTTCTAAACCGGCAGACAACCTCCTTACCAACGAATCCATACAATTACGAAGAGAGTTCTGACCGTATCTCGCGCGATTCCGGCGTCATGGAAGTCGTCTTCGAAACCCTGGAAGGCGGGGCCATTACGATCTCCAACGCTAACGCGCCTATCCTTCTCAAGATTGATCGACCAGGTGGGGAAGAACCAAGCTGGAATGAGTTTGGTTCCGACGCTCTAGTGAACGTTACCAATGTGACATACCACAGCTTTGACATCAGCTACAATAACACGGCCTTCACAGTTCAGTTGCAAGTCGAACGCATGTCATGCTATGCCCTGCTTCTCGGGTTTAGCGGCTTCCCTAATATAAGCGGCTTTGATGATATAAAACTGTTCTACTACGATAGAAATGAAAATGGTATGTATTCATAATCGTATCGACAATCCAAATGTAATATTCTCCACCCATATACTTGTTGCCATAGCCGTGACGAGTTTTGGTTAGGATAACATAGTGACTAGAGACATGGTAAAACAGTGAAGTCTTTTGCCCCTTATTCGTGATTTAACCGGATAATCTTACCATCATGTATTATAACATGATTACAACTATTTTCAAAAATTCAAATCAAGGGCAATTTCAATACCCTACTGTATGTCTCAAAGAAATCATGACCTGATTACATAAAACATCCTTGCCATGTTCGCACATTTCAGTTGGTGATGCATAGGGCTATTTAAATTGCGTTAGGTTGATCTTTCGAAAAGTGTTGCTATCGTATTATTATTCTTTAATATTGCATTATTAAATTAATATAGATTATGTATTAACAAACATATATCTTTGCTGATTGAAAATATTTGTGATTGTCCGTCCTCAAAATTGGAAATATTTGGAGTACATATCTTCGCTTGTCACCCATTGGCACGATACTGGATGACTTGTTAGCAGACTGGGTCTTTATAAAACCAACACCCTTCCCCACCCCCTTTCAAAATGGTCAAGGTATACCGTTGCAAACACTCTGTGTGAAATAATTTGTATCACCTTTGACAACATTGAAACAACCCCTTAGAATGATCAACAAAGTAACTATAGTTCTTAATAAAATAATGTGACGTTTCAGGGCATATCATTCGTTCTTGTCAAATCCTCATTTTTGTTCTTTACTAACAGAATATTGGTAAAAACAGGCGATTAAAATACATCATAATGTCTTGCTTTGCTTTAAATTCATTAACGAGCACCATTCGCGTTTATTGCCTTTGCATCACACTCTAGCCACAACTGACACAGTTATCCACCAGGCTTTCTACAGCAGCTCCGTCGTCGGGAACAACGCCCGGAAGTATTATGCCCTGTTGCTCGAGCTTGACTGCGATCAGCTCTTCGATGACTACCCAGATCTGTCCTCCGCAGACGAACTCGAGCTGTCGTGGGCGGCGGGAAACACGAGCCGGAACTTTTCACTCCCGTACGGTTTCCGAGTTCTCTCCTCAGGCTGCTCATACTGGAGCGAAGAGCAAGAAATGTGGCTCCAGGATGGATGCGAGGTAAATATCTGCCACCTTCTGTCACAAAATACCCAATTTCAAAGTTTAGATTTTACAAAAATTGAGTTTTGCCTCTTTGAAACTATGGGCAAACTTAAGCCTCGTTCAGGCATGACACAGCAGTACCGCGCCGGTTGTTTTATGATGACGTAAAGTTTAATACGCTTCATAATCTGTATATTATTTTCTTTAAATTTGTGTTATAATCTGTATATTCTAACACGGAGCTCAGTGAATACGCGCAGAACTTTCGTTGCGCCCTGGAGGTGCTCGTCGGTTGCGCGCAGTTGACAAAAATCGCAGCGGTTGTTTTTCTAAGGCGGTTGACCGCGTCATATCTGAACGAGCCTTTATCGGGCAGATTTGATCCCATCCGACACCCTCACCCATTAAAAGCGATTTCAAAGAAAAAATAGACTACGCAGGAAACACTTTTGAAGCCCCGGTATGGGAGGAGCGGAGTGGCCAGCCGCTATGCTGAAAACCATATTTCTACACAGTCACACACTTGTGTTTATTTTCAAAAAAAGTTTAAATAAATAAGTCAATAAATTTTCTTTTGGAAATTGTTGAAATATTTCAAACATGTCGATCCTCTACTTCTTCTCCGTTTTTGTTGTTGGTTAGACTGTATTATTAGATGATTAACGGTAACGTGTACGAATGATGCCACAGTGTTTACTTTTACTGATTTATCTAAATATATATTTGTTGCAGTATTCTACTGTATTGTTCAAGAAAGTTTTGGATAACTCTCGTGAATAATTTTTTGTCTCTGCAGGTCGCAAACAATACTACCTACGAGGCCCAGTACTGTAGCTGTACCCATCTGACGTCATTTGCCAGTACATGGATCGTCCCGCCTACCCCTCTCGACTTCAATTACATCTTCGCCAATGCCGGATTCGCACAGAACCTCACCATCTACATCACCACCATCGTCATCTACGTGGTCTTCATCTTCATCTTGCTATGGGCACGACGTCGAGATCGTAAAGACCTCTTGAAGGTAGGAATGACTATATTGCCAGGGAGGGATAAGATACTAGTAATTATAGTGATGGTAATAGTGATAGTGAATTACTATCTCAACTAGTATTAACATTCAGTATAATAATAATAACATGATAATGATGCTGATAATGATAGTATTGATAATGATGAATACTGATGGTAATAATAATAGTGGTAATAATAATAATGATAATAATAAACATAACAAAATAATATAAATAAAAATGATAATAATAACAATGGTAATGATAAAAATAAAAATAAAAATAATGATTACATTATTATTACCTATAATAATAACAATAATAATAACAACAGTAATAAAAGTATTATATGTTGTTTACCCAGAGTAGCCTCATCAGTGATTAACACTCTATAGTACTATTCTCTCTGGCGGCCATGCTTTCATTCTCAGATTTAACATGACTGCCGTGATAATGCGCATTTTTTTGAGGATTCTTAAGGTTTATTACAAGCATTTTTCCCCTTACTTTTTAAATAGTTTATCGCAGTCTCTATTTCACAGAACGACGAATATATATTAATGAAGAGCTTCCAACGTTATTTGTATACCACTATTTGTCTCAAATTTCCCCATTTTAATGTTATATTGTAATATCTTCGGAGTATAAGAAGTGTAGGGCCTACATTGTGGACATAAATCAATGATATACGGGCCATGCACAAAATCAAGAGTGTAATAGCATTTCAAATTTCCGCCAAATTCACTATTTTCTTTACACGTGCGTACTAGCTTTTATCACACTGTTGTCGATAAGTTAAAAAATAAAAAATAAACGATGGTGACCATATGATTTATTATTCATAAGTAAAGACTATATCTTCCAAAAACGTTATGGATCATTAAAAAGCGTCATAGAGATTGATAAGTTAATGTTCTCAGAAGATAAAGAAATATCCATACAAAATAAACCATGTTGTCAAAATCATTTCATAAAGAGAGAAGGTTTCAATATTTATGCCACCTCTATGGTAACAGTTTACTATCATATTGAGCCTGTGTTTTTTGTGTCGATTTCGTAGGGTCCGACTTTAAATGTTGGGTACATCCTCTGAAATTATGAAAATTACCGAGACTTGAGAGAGTATGACATATTCCACTACATTGTGCAATGCTGTTTAAGGATTTTCGGTTTTGATTACTGAAATATATAATTCGTTTATAATTCCAGCTTGGAGTCACGCCGTTGGTGGACAACAACCCGGCTCATAACTATTATTATGAGATAGTTGTGATGACAGGACAGAGGAAGGCCGGTGGAACCGACTCCAAAGTAAGCACATTTTATTACATAAGGATGACTTACAGATAACATAAACAATTGATGTGTTAGTATATATTTTACTGCTGTAATAGATTATCCATTGAACTCCACGTTACGTCATTCAGTGAAATTTTCCCTTTTAGAACAGCATTTTGAAGGGCTACAAATGATATCTTCTTTTTAATACTATTGTATTTTGTGCAGTATACTTGTGTCATTACTTATGTAAATTGTGCTCAATTCAGCCAAAAGGCTGCCATGTACAATGGTGTTTTTTTTTATACCACAATAAACAAATGAATAAATAATATTGCAGAGCCCATATTCCAAATATAATATGTCTCTTAAATAAACGATCTATGTTGAAAAGATAACAAAATGATAACTTTAAATGATTTTTTAAAATGATTTTTAACATCTTTTAAATGTTGCTAATCGAAAGTAAAGACTTTGTAGAAATCAAATTAGGGTAATTTGCATATCGTATTGTATTGCCCATTCAAATCATGTTCGTATTATGTAAATATTTCATTGTCTAGTTCGCATATTTCAATAGGTGATGCACAAGGCTAATGAAATTGAGTCTCGGTACTTTTTAAAACAGTTTTGCGATCGTGTTAGAGGAATAATGGAATTAAATAAAAGGATGATGATATGATAATTAAAATTAATTTGTCCATTTATATTGCGCATCTACTATACAAATACACTCTACTGAGCCTCATACAAAGCATCATATTATTACCCCGCTGTATCTGAGCCTACATGATAAGGTGCTAAAGCGTTCAAAGAATTTCTTCCTACCGAGTACCCATTTATTTCGCCTGGATATAGAGTGACAAATGTAGATTAATGTCTTGCCAAACGACATTTTTGTCGCAGCAGGAATCGAACCGCGAACCATGTGATCCACATTCCGGTGACATATCCACTAGACCACGACACCTGTACATTATTTTATTCAGATAAGGCGGTGTCACACAAAGGCCAACAATCCGGATTTAGTTATCCGGATTTTAGTTATCCTCTTATTTGCTGTCTGTCACCAATTATCCCATTAAAATCCTCTAACGAAGCAAGAAAATTCTCCCTTGAAAGGATTTTTCAAGGGATTTTTTAAGTGATTTTTCTGTGTTACACCGCCTATAGTCTGTTATTTTGTTTTGTTTTATGTCTTCTAAAGGTCAGTTTTATCATGTCTGGTGAGAATGAGGAAACGTCTGTACGAGACTTTGAGGATGACAAGAGAAAGATCTTCCGAAGAGGTGCCTCTGATCGATTCCTCATGGCTGTACCAGGGTAAAAACCGCTACCCCATAGTGTCTTTAAGTTCTTAAACTCTTCTATTAATTAATGAGGGAATAATGATTCGTTGTTGCAAATTAATATTTAGGGCCCGTTTGATAAAGAGTTGCGAATTGATCAAACCAGTCGCAAGTCCTCCAATCAATCGCAAGTTTGCGCTCTCCTATCTCTTTTATACATAGTTGCGATTGATATCAATCAAAAATAAGTTGTGACTGATGTGAACTCTTTATGAGACGGGGCGCTATTGATTTACTTAGCTTCACATGGCGCACTGCAAAGGCAACCATATAGTCAATCACTCGATACTAAGTGAATGTTACAGGCGTTAGAATAATTCTAATGTTTCATTTCTGTCTGAATAATTAGACAGAATTGCTGTCAAATGAATAGGACCGATTACCTACTGTCGCTGCGACAGCGTATTTTGTGGTAGCGATGTTACATATTACCCGATCCTCGCAGAATCCAGCAACGGCCCAAGTCAACAACTCTGTATACCCCTTGTCTTCTGATCAAAGAATTAAGCAGTAGCCCAATGCTCTTGAAAAAAAAAATCCGAAGTGCTAGTAATGTGAACTTTCAAGATGCTTAGTTTCGTTAGCATTTGACACAGACGAGCTGCACGTTAATATATCAGGAGAAAACAAGAAGTTCTGTAAAGGGGCAATTATCGAATATGAGGAACATTAAGAATAATAATAAAAATATCAAGAATAAGATATACATGGATCTTCCTTCTATTAATGATAGGCCGTTGGGAACGCTGAACTACATGCGGATCTGGCACGACAACTCTGGTAAAGGAAAGATGCAAGGATGGTACGTCAAATACATCGCCATCAGAGACATCCAGACAAGGGAGAGGTTCTATTTCATCGTCAACCAATGGTTCTCAGTGGTGGAGGACGACGGACAGGTAGGAATCATGATGGTCATGATGTAAACAAAAATCAATCTTCGTTGTAATTTTCGAGACTTTTATTCAAATATATCGGCAATGGATGCATATTAGCAAAGACCCACATAAGAAAAACATCAATTACCAGGTAAACATTCTTTGCAGCATGAGAAAGAAACTTAAATTATTCCTCTTTTCGTTATTTTGTAGGCAAAATATTATATAATTTCATCTAAATATTTGAATAGATATTTGAAGGGATCTTTATCATTTTGAAGTTGACCAAGCAATCCATGTGATCCTAGCAGTAATTTTTCTAATGATATACGTTGCGTGATAACATGATATATATTTTTTCTGATGTATCTCGGTATATATCTGGAACCAAACATGATCAACGAGTAAACAATTAAAGTTTTCCTCCTGTAACATACAGATCGACCGACTGATCCCAGTGGCCGGACGCGAGCAGATGCAGAATTTCTCCCACCTGTTCAGTAACCATACCCGCAAGAACTTCAACGATGGCCACCTGTGGTTCTCCATCATAGGGCGCCCTCCTGGCAGTCGCTTCACCAGGGTGCAGAGGGCTGCATGTTGCCTTATGTTCCTTTGGTTGGAGATGCTGGTTAACATCATGTTTTACCAGGTCGCCCCACCGGCAGCTGCTAAAAGCCCCATTGAAATTGGACCATTGAGTCTCTCGCCCGCTCAGGTAACACGCCCTTCCCTTTTTTTTTACTTACACATTGGTGGTGGTGGTGGTTGTGGTGGTGGAGGTGTTGCTGTAGGTAGTAATGGTGATGGTGTTAATGTTTCTTGTAGAGCTGATAAACGTTGTTGTTGATGGTGTTGGTGGTCAATGATATTCGTGATGATGGTGATAGTGATGGTTGTGGTGGTGGAGGTGTTGCTGTAGGTAGTAATGGTGATGGTGTTTATGTTTCTTGTAGAGCTGATAAACCTTGTTGTTGATGGTGTTGGTGGTCAATGATATTCGTGATGATGGTGATAGTGATGGTGATGATCATGAGCGATGGTAGAGTCGGTGGGGGTGGGGGTGGTGGTGGTGGTGGTGATGATGGTGGTGACAATTGTATTGGTAATCATTGTGGGTGATAGTGGTGGTGATAGTGGTGGTGATAGTGGTGGTGGTCATGGCAGTGGTTATGAATGGATGATGTTAGGTATGGTGGTGGTGGTGGTGGTACACGATACAAAGCAGACAGATAATTACATCTTTCCACCGTTATCTCAACAGATCAGCATTGGTGTCCAGGCCAATCTTATAGTTTTCCCGGTATCACTTCTGGTTGTACAATTCTTCCGGAAGTCCCGGCCGAGGAATATGAGACAGTCCCGCATCAAGGTAGCGGCCCTGGCCAACAAACCCAAACGAAAACTAAGGCGTAGACCTCGTAAGACGGCACCCGCTAACTACTCCAAACTGGAAGACTTTGTAAGTGAGAGATCGTGTTGAACAGTCATCATCTCCTGAAATGAAACTTTCATGAAAGAAATAAAGATGATAAAAGAACTAAATTACAATTCAGATGATTATTGAATTAAATAATTGTATAACATCTTTCATTTTTGTTTCCCTAATGATGTCTATGGGAGAGAGGGGAAAGAGGGACAGGGAGACGCTGAAAACGAGAGGGAAAGAGAGCTGCGGTCAGGTATACAAAATATATAGAGGAGGATTTTGGGAAAAGAATAGAATATTGTGCCGTGTAGGAAAAAATGATGGTTACCATACTTTCATCTCTTTGCACACTTAAATAGCATTCTCAGGTTATGCTGTTCGGTTGTTTCAGTTATTCATTGCCGTAATGCAATTCTTAATCATGCTTATCCTTCACATTTCCCTCTCCTAATTCAACCTGCCAGGCATCACCGAGTAGGATCGTCCTTGAGGAGGGCAATAAGCCCCCATGGTGCAATTCTTAATCATGCTTATCCTTCACATATCCCTCTTCTAATTCAACCTGCCAGGCATCACCGAGTAGGATCGTCCTTGAGGAGGGCAATAAGCCCCCATGGTGCAATTCTTAATCATGCTTATCCTTCACATTTCCCTCTCCTAATTCAACCTGCCAGGCATCACCGAGTCGGATCGTCCTTGAGGAGAGCAATAAGCCCCCGATGATGATTAACCCGACGGCAGGTACGAGGGCCGAACCGAGCCTCGTTGTCCCTCCCGTCCCTGGCACCTACGACGAGACAGCGGTCCAAGGGGGTCAAGGAGCCGGCTACTTGGGCGGAGAAACATCACCTACTCCGCAAGGAGATGCGACAGTAAGTATCCATTTCCGCTTTGTTCGTGTTCGAGCTTTTAAGTTTCCATTTGAAAACGAATTTGGACAAGCAAATAGCTGTGATAAAGCGATTACATTCAATAAAGCTGATTGGACATACGATGTACAGATTTACGATTTAAAAAAAATACCTTTAAGGACTAACCTTTTAGCTCACGAAACTTCAAATCGGCACCAAAAATGTCCACAGCAAACTAACATTTCTCCCGTGAAAAACAACCCAAAAATCTAATCGCCGAATGCATATCCCCGCGAGGTCGTGATCCAAACGTTCTGAAAATCATTTCTTGAGAATAAATGCATACAAATGTCCACAGCAAAACTTTTTTTCTATGTGAAATCCAAAGACAAGTAGATATGACGCCGAATGTTACCACTTTTTTTGTTAATAGGTCCTGATCCAACCGGACAAACCAAAGCGACGCAAGAAGTTCTCCTTCCCATGGTGGTGTGTCATTGTAGCATGGATTGTCTTGCTCTTATCCATGGCGGCTGCTACCACCATTACCATTTTCTACGGCATCCAGTTTGGCAACACGGAAACCAGCGAATGGCTTTGTTCCATTATCATTTCATTTGTTTTCGGAATCTTCCTCACGCAGCCCATCAAGGTATGTTTTTGTTAGGTCGTGGTCGAGTGGTTTGAACTAAGTTTAGTTTGAACACTAGACTGGATATGCAAAGACCGTGGGTTCAATGCATGGCGTTA
Organism: Strongylocentrotus purpuratus; assembly: GCF_000002235.5. NCBI lineage: Eukaryota > Metazoa > Echinodermata > Echinoidea > Camarodonta > Strongylocentrotidae > Strongylocentrotus > Strongylocentrotus purpuratus. The sequence continues at coordinate 1,311,392 of NW_022145543.1, read as the reverse complement.
ATCGAAATTTGCCACTCCATACCCTGGATAGATATGGGGACCAGATAGATAGACGAAAGCCTTTGAGGGTGACCATATTGCAGGATTACTCCGCAGGGAGTGGAGATAGTGCATAGTGTGTGCGTGAATGAATCCGATGACCGGGGATAATAATGATAATAATATCTGAAAAGTGTTTAAAGACGGTATGGTGTATTAAGCACTATGTTAATCCAGATTTATTATTATTATCCTTGTAGTAATGATTCTAGTGATAATTTGTGGATACGGCTTTTTATCGTCAATGATACCGACTTAGCGGTTCAACTAGGGTTTTTGTTAAATTACGCATTGGGTTCGGTGTTTGCAATGGTGAAGATTCGTGATGGGACACGGAGTTTAGCCGCGTGCAAGAATTGTACACACATTATTAATTGGTGATTCCTGCAATTCCAATGTATGCGATACAATATACAATGAAACTGCAGAGTGCATGTCTTTGAATCATTTTTTTCTTGGTGCCCATTTGCTACACAGATCCTGCTGCTCGCGACCTTCATCGCCTGTATCGTCAAGAGCCCTAACGCTGACGAGGACACCGAGATGGAAGAGGACGAAGAAGAGTTTGATCTTGGAAATGATGAGGAATACCTCCACACGGTCTCCGGTATAAATAATCCTCTCATTGATTTGATCAACGCGGTGGTTGATATTGCATATTGGTCCAGTGCTTATTTGTCCTATCGTCAATTCGTCTCATCACATTTTATTCATTATTTCTTTTACCTTTGTCCCCACGCTCCTCGTTCAATTGCCAGTTCGTCTAACGCCTGACGGGATTGGATAAGCTAGATTAGGCAATGGGCCAAATAGCAAGAAACCTACTCGTATAGAGGTTTTTAAGCGACATTTCGGGGTGTTCCCATCCTTCCAAAAAATCCCTCGTCCCTTATGCCGTGTCATATACAATGCAATGCCCACGTATGATACCACACTGTGGTTGTTTTGTGTATACATATCCTAATATCATAATCACACAAACATTAGTAAACATTTTTTTCCCAACGAGGTCGTCCATTGAAGAGAGAAAAAGCCGAACACATAAACATAAATATATAGACTTGGAGTTGTTACCAAATGCACATGACTGAGTACTTGAAAGATTTGTGTTGGTGTAAACCTCCAACTCCCCGTAAAGTATACCATGGTAGATAATAAGAATGTCATTACTAGGGGTTTATCCTTATATCAAATGGTAAATTGGCAATAATAAGGATGTTCGATCATCTCTTATTTCCCCATGAATACGTATAAACCCCCGTCTTTCCTTTTCTCCCCGCCCCCTCACTATTTCTCTCTCACCCATTCTCTTCCTCTCTTCCTCTCTTCCAAATACGCCCTCTCGCCCCATAACTCAAATTACCCCAGGTTCCGTGTCGACGAAGAAGCGCAAGCTGCCATACAAGCCGCCAGATCCAGAGGCACTGGAGCGAGCTAGAGAACAACGTGTCAAGGAGATCAAGATGTACTCCATCTTCCGAGAGATCTTCTTCTACGTGGTCTACCTTTGGGTGGTTCTCGTCATCAGCTATGGCAACTCCGACCCTTCGGCTTACCGCATGCAGGAGGACTTCTTCAACGAGCTTGTGATCGGCCCCGACAGTGTGCATTCCTTCAACAAGGCAAGTTGCATGGCTTCTCTTTTTTTCTCTTTCAAAATGGGATTAATTATGAGGTGATAGTGATAAATGCACCTCGTTTCCTTTAGATTGAAGTGGTAAATTGCCACCCCCAACTCCCTCCTGATATTTCACACACTATGTCAGGCGTAAACCTTTAATATAGAGATTACTTTCTTCAGACATACATATTTTACACTTTTTCACGGTGATGGCAGGGTATCTTTTCACAGTTTGTTGAAGAGTCACTTATGAAGTATTTCTCTCACAATATCCCATTACTTTATATTGATGGCATGTTCTTTTCCCTCTGTTCCTTCCAAATTGACTGTGTAAACGTCAATTGATTTCTTTTTCTTTTTCACCAATAGTGCTAACTTGAAGTGCTCTTGTTCTTAAAGTAAAGGTATTCACTTATCGTTCTGTCGTATGCATCTTCAGATTCAGATTTCCAGAATTTCGCTACTTCCTAGTTTGAATTTGATGATTCTTAGTTTATATTGCTTAAAATAAAGCTTGTACTATTCCTCATAGTTATTTGGCATCGATTTCCTTGCTTTTCTTATCGACGGGAAACAGATCAACAGCCACGCATCCTACTGGGCGTACCTTCACTCTACCCTCGTTCCTGCGATCTATCCTCAGACTTGGTACAATGGCGATCCTAGTCCCGAGCTGGATGGCTTTCTCAAAAACCAGAATGCTTTCATCCTCGGATATCCTGTACTACGACAAGCCCGCGTCAAAATGGGTAAGTACAGACACTGGCGTTTTTTTTTTAATATTCCCCTCTTTTTTTTTTTTTTTTTGGGGGGGGGGGGGGAGGTTGGTACAACAGCACCACCCGTACTAAGACCAAAGTCTTAAGTGAATGAAAGGAGAACGTGTCGCACCCCACCCCACCCCCAGCTTGGATGTGGCCCTGATGATGAGAAGGAATCATTGAGTCCTCTCCTTGTTTATTACATTCTGTCCAAAGTACCGGTGGCGCAGTATGGATCCATCCTTTGTGGGGCCACGAGTCTTCATACTTATAAGGATAAAATGCACGAGAACAAGGCTAGACTCATGGGATGGAATTATATCATTTTCGTGCGTTGTATTCTCCTCCCTTTCGTTGAGTTCTTGTTAAAGACCGCAAATACCTTCAAAGCTCCTGGATATTGCTCTTATTCTTAGTTATGACACCTTTAGTGACCTTTTAGAGCCTTTAAATCTGATCGTACCAATTCAGCTCCACTTTTAAAAAAATACGGTGACCATTAATTCATTACTAATAACCATACACGGTCTGGCTAGTTGTGCGTATTATAACCAACACGAAAAAGCCAACAAAAAGCCAACAAAAGGCCAACATTGGCATTGGCTGGAATCAAAGGTATAAAGCGTTATCTCGTTTTTTTCAAGGGCTTGTTCAAAATATCGAATATTTTTGGGGCCCTACAAATATCAGAAATTGTTATATTTATGACTATTTCAGCCGTCTCTGAACCGATTTTGATCAAACAAAGATGATTTGTCATATAAATTGTATGCTCTTTCAAATTATTTTACAACAAATTATTTTCTTTTGCGCCCTCTATACCAAAACTCAACTATCACTTTATAGTGCCTTGCTTTATGTGTCTTTAAAATAAGTATGTCAAAAACCATGACGAAATAATGAAAAACAGAATGATTTTAATTACCAAAGTGGTCAAGGTCAACTTTTTTTTTTATATGACCCATCTTATACTATAAAAATGACCTGTTTCTTATGCTAATCTTTTATATTTTGTATGATTTATATAAATTGTTTATACTTTTCAAACTTTTTCACGCCTCAGGTGAATGCGAAGTGGTGTCCCAATTCACAAACATTGTCCCCGAATGTAACGTTGCCTACTCGTTTGGCAACTCAGACGAGGGTGATTATGGACCTGGGTGGACACTCTACAATACAAACGTGACAGACAGACCTCAATACAACTTCACAGCTTGGGATGAAATAGAGAGTTATCCAGTCCTCGGACGCCAAGCCGTCTACGCTGGTGGCGGATATCTTGCCAAGCTGCAAGGGAGCAAGGTCGAAGTCGAAGCTCTCCTGGATCAACTATTCGAAGAGGCCTGGTTCGATAGGTACACCCGAGGAGTCTTTTTGGAGATCGCTTTTTTCAACGCGCAGGTGAATCTCTTTGGGGTCATCGACCTCGTGGCGGAGTTCCTTCCAACTGGTGGAGTTGAAACCTTCTACCGGATCGACATCATTCGGCTGTTCACCTACTCTAACGGTTTCGGCGCCGTCCGTCTCGCGTGTGAGATCCTCTTCCTTGGTTTCATCGTGTTCTTCATCGTTCGTGAAATCAACAACATGAGACGGACAGGGGTGAAGAAGTACTTCAAAGACTTCTGGAACATGGCCGAATGGATCATCATCGCGTGTGCCATTGGAGCCACAGTGGTCTACTTCTATCGCAAGTATGTCACAGACAACCTCCTCGAGGAATTCAAGGCAGCGGGTGGCACACAGAGGATCAACCTCCAGTATGTCGCCTACTGGAACGAGCTGCTCACTTACTTGCTAGGTGTGGTAGTCTTCATCGGCACCCTGAAGTTCATTAAGCTTCTCCGATTCAACAAACGCATCGGTATATTGTCCACCACGATTGGAAGCTGTACCAAGGACTTGTTCCACTTTGGTATCATGTTCGGCATCTTTTTCCTTGCCTACGCGCTGGCCTTCTACAAGATGTACGCCCGCAGTCTCTACGATTTTTCTGACTTCATCTTCACCTTGGAAACGCTGTCGGCGGCCATGTTGGGCAAGTTCAGCTACGACGGCTTTGTGCAAAACAATCGGATCCTCGGGCCCATCTTCTTCTTCTTCTTCATGATCACCATCACGTTCATCCTTGTCAACATGTTCCTGACCATCGTCATCGAAGCCTTCTCTTCGGTCAAGCGGGACATCACCCGCCAGTCCAACGACTATGAGATGGTCGACTTCATGATCGGGCAACTCAAGAAGTGGGTGGGCTTGAATAACAAGCCCAAGTCGGAGGAAAAGAAGCCCAACGCTGTGACCGAGAAGGACAACCACGACCCGATGTCGGAGTTCCCTGAGAAGGTCGACCAACTACTCGACTGTATCGCCAAGGTCTACTTCGATGCCTCCCAGTTTGAGGAAGTCATCCGTGGGATGGGAGGGTCGAAGGGAGACAATCCCAAGACCACCAAGAAACGGATGATCCTGACGGGATAATTCGCAAACACAACCACCATAAGCATCACTCCCAAGTGCAATATGCTTTAATACTCCCATCATAATCCTACTGTAATGTCAATAATGAAATTCACGACCATCCATGATCATAAATCATACTTCATAATGAATCCGGAGCTAAAGGATAAATAATTTCTCCTTAGTTTCCATATGGTATTTTGATATCCCACTATATATCGAATAAATGAACATGGTGAATTAACATAATAAGCAATTGAAAGAAAAAACAATATCTTCATAATACCGTCTACTACTACACGATACACGAAATTAAAATATAACATGCATATTTCACAGAAATTCGATGTAAATAGCATTTTTGGTATTGAAATTCTACTCAAGCTTCTACTAAAATCGTTACTAGGAATGCTGTAGCTTGCCTAGGGCTCTCTCGGTATTTCAACAACCAATATATGTAACCTGAATTCTGGCATCACCTTCTTATTCGATTAAATATTTGCTACAAGGGTGAATACATGTTACCCGTGTAACACAGTTTCAAAAGCCCTTAAGTCAAATTACTTCTGTTCAAACTTGTATAATGTTCTGAAGCCGATAATATAAAAGCCCTCTTCGTTAAATGTGTTCATACTTTCTTACCGCCATGACGCTTGAGTGTTAAATTAAAAGTTTCGAAATCTACTATGAATTTCCCTCACTCATAAAGTATTTGATTGTCAAACCATTTACATATACATGATTAAGGCTACACAAGGATACACATAAATGAATGGATTGTCTACTTTGTCTATCACTCTAGAAATAATGACCGGATTCGAGATGTTTAGAAACAAAATCAACTCACATTTTCGATGAGAAGAGCATTGTGCACAAACTGAATAAAAAATATGAGTAAAAAGTATATTGATAAGTCTCCCGTCCTTTGTACATAGTGGCACACAGTGTGCGATGCCCGTGATTAATGCCATCCACATGTACAAATAGTATCATTTGAAAGGGTGATTTGATATAGAATTAGATTAACTTGGCTGTGAAACATGTATAATTGAGTGAAGTTTATTGTTAACGTGATAATGTCAATAGTTTATTCTTAACTGCTAGCTTATTGTCACTTTTATCTTCAGTTCTGGTACCGACGAAATATACATTCTCACTTAACGTGCGAAATCAAAGGAAACTGACTGCCACTGAAAGTCCACTATTTTATCAATGTCTGTGTGGGATATATTATGTCCATCACCGACTCCAAACTAATTTGTGATAACTGGGTACCTGGTAGGATTTCATTTCACTAAAGAAGCAAACAACAACAAAATACACCACTGCTGTTAACTGTATACGACTGTTTTGTTTTCCTTTGTATAATCATGTCCCCCTTTTTCGTGGAGGGTGTGGGGGGGGGGGTCAAAATATGAAATGGAAGATGTCAATTCGAATTCAAGGAAGCACTGCATTCATGTGTTATTTTCTGGCCACGTTGATAGAAGGAGACGTTACAGGTCGGTGTAGACGTAAATAATTATATCTGATTGATAAACGTCTGTAAAAACCAATTGCACACAATCATATTTGTGTAAGGCTGCATTTTGGGAAACCAATGAGTGTTCAGTTTTCGAATTGTACTTAGTAGGTTCACCCCAAACACAGTACAAGTTATAAACAACTTATTATTCACTATTTGCAATGATTTATGAGATCGTATAAACATTCATGTAATTTGTCTTTCATAGTAAGTCTTTCACGGTTTATTGCTCATGTAGAAATGTGTTTTATCCCATTACACATGAATCACTTGTCGCTTTGTTGTACATATGTAGTTTGCATTACTTGTCATAGCAACGCTAGTTTGCTTTTCAAAACGTCACAGTACGTAGGTGTTGAATAATAACCCCCAACAAAAGTTTTTATTGCGGCCTAAAACTACATTAATGATACCAGGTAAAGAAGTAAACAGGTAATGAAGAACAAAATTATGAGAACTTTTTGACATGTCGTCACGTTTCACACATTCTACGACTGCCAACTGCTCCAACTTTGCCATTCAAGTAATAATTATATTATACCAATTCAATGAAACGGACATAAAATAGCCTAAGTCACACGTAGACGATTTGTTAAGATGCGCGCCACGATCTAATGACGTTGCTTTCTCATATTGGTAGCTTTGCAAAGTATTCAGAACATCATATCGGGTGTTTGGTAAACAAACTGAACATCACATCATCTCGTTTGAAAGGATATTTCAAACTTCAAAATGTTCACCAAAAAAAAAAAAAAAAAAAGAAATTAAAAAACATGCCCTGTACCTAGCGAAGAAACACTCAAACAAGCAAGAAATTGGTGCAGGCAACAAAAAAAAGACGCTTGATTAGTTAACGGCTTGCATCGGCAATAGTATTCACTGAGTCTGTATACATACACATGTCGGTAACTCCTCGCAGCAGAAATATGAAAAAGCACAATTATCTTACATAATATTAAATATCTGAAGAAAAAAATAATCATTATACGTAGCGATTTTCGTAGGTGAAACAAAACTTTTGAGAATTTCAAAATATTTTCATACCGTGATCGCGAAACAAGGACGGTCTGTCCATTGCCAGTATTAGGAAAGCCTATCACAATAAGGACGACTTGAAAGAAAACAAAATTGTTTCGCCATTGGTCAAAACCTAGGACTGTCACATGGTTTAGAGTACTTGACACATATACACTAAACATGTGCCAAAAGTCGACTATAGTATTCCAGTGCTTATCCCATTAATCGACCAAAGCAGAGAAAGAGTTAAAGCAACACTAACCAGATTGCATCATCAAAGCCAAATTGCAGAACAGAAAAAACAGATACAATCGCAAAAAAAGTATAACAAATCGACAAAGTGTGACTTGGGCGCAAACAAAAACTTGGACATAATGGCCCGAATTCACAAAAGGAGGTTTGTCGACAAACGGAGGTTTATGTGCGTCATACGAAACCTGGTTTGTAAAAAACAAAAGGAGGTTTGTCGAAACAAAAGGAGGTTTGTCGACAAACCGAGGTTTGTGAATTCGGCCCATCTAGTGCAAATGAATTTCAAACATATTTCATTTTCTTTGCAATGCATTGGCTCTTATTTATGTAAATACATCAGCGTGCGTAGATGAATAAAGCTATTTTAGATTAGAAAATTGAGGTGCATTTTGTCTGATTTTGTTTGGCTTTATGGATATCCTGGGAGAATGTGTTGATGTTTATGTAAACGCATGCATAAATGATATGTGAATATGTCGTACCTACGAACTATTGTTATTTACGAGCGTTTTAATAGGAACTTTACGTCTAGACTCTTTAATTTTGGTCGAGGACAGAGGGTGGGAAAGCGAGAAAGAGAGAGAGAGAGAGAGAGAGAGAGAGAGAGAGAGAGAGAGAGAGAGATCTAAATGCAAATATTACCCCAAACAATTCATGTTTTATTTTAAATTTAATGAAGTTAGGCCCTACAACGTAAATCATACACCCAACATAAGTGTAAGCAGAAAGAGCGTGGTGTTACAGCCGTCGATTTCGAGAAACTTCCACAAATTCTTGGAAACCAACATTCATTATATTCTGCTATGCTTTTATTAATATAATACTTCAAATGCTACGCAAGATGAGATTAGTTTACTGTTGCATGTACCTGCTATTGGCATGCGGCCTAGAGCATTGCATTACATCAATTACGTGTCGTTGCAATTAATGGGCGCCTTTTGGAACTTAAAAGTTTATCCAAGGACATCGCTTTGTGATACAAAAAAAATGAACAAAAGTTGATAAAGGGGTGGGAGAGAGAGAGAGAGAGAGAGAATAAAAGAATGAATTCCGAGGGTGTGTTACCTCTGGAGCAAACGTGTCGTGCAATCAAAGCAATACAAGGTAATACTTCTCATATTGGGTGTCCTAACTGAGCACTGAACACTACATGTACTGTTGTTGACCAACATTATTGCACAACCTTCGCTTCTTCGGACACCAGTCGAAGCGGTCAAACCAGAATATAGTTCGGACGTCTGACCGGTCGGTGTAAAGCAAGCTTCTGGAATAGGAGAGCTTTTGGATTTCGATTGAAAGCTAGCTGTGTAGATCGAGAATATAACTTTGAAGGAATTATGAAGCGAGGGGCGTGTTTGATTCTTCTATTTACCTTGCTCTTGTTGGGCTTCAGTGACGGGGCCCCATACCAGGCACGGGATGGAGAGCTGTCTCACCGTAATCAGGTACAATGTACAGTAGTCCAATTATTTTACACCTGTTGTTTTTCTCTCTGCGTTATGAATACGATCGCAAGGACTTTCGAGAAGTGAACTCGAGGGCAATTCTATTATCCTACTGTGTTGCCTTGTACATGCTCATATTCTGTCATCTTGCGGCATGCATTTCAAAAGGTAATGCTCAAGACTATTGATAATGTCTTGGGCTGATTTTACGAAAGTTTTTAGGATCGTGTTCATAATGCTTTTGCATTTGTGTGATGTTACAGTAGGCGAGGGCAATCTAAGAAAGTTCATGGGCTTTTATAAGGGGTATTCAGAATACAATATGGGTTAATCCCAAGCAATTAATTGTTACCCAATGTTTGGCACACCGTGGCATGTCAGCGAGAGTGTCACGCGGCAAAGAAACAAGAAACCATCTTGTGAGAAGTGTGTTGAAATGGGGAGAAAAAAAACGAATCCCGTCAAACTGCGAACTTGAATTCGTGTAGCATTTAGCAAGTAAGCCATCCCAAACTGTGAAGGCCTAACGCATCAAGACGGAAGGGCATAAACAAAGCAAAGAAAATCGTTATCTTCATTTGAAGAAAACGCATGAATTTGGAAGGACATCGGAATTTCGTAAAAGTTAATCACAGCCCTGTTAACAATTTTCGTATTGATGAAATTTGCAATACTATAATGCAAGCTTCTAAAATCATTTTGATTCGATCGGGTGTCGTGGTAATTATCAGATTTGTAATCAGAATAATTATTGTGATATTTATAACGAGTATCGTAACGTTTTAAGAAACATAGCCTGACCACGTGCTTTGTCTGCAATAGATGTACTTCTCAATATCGAAATGTATCAACTGTGTTTCATGTGGAAAGTCATTATTGATTACATGTATCAACTGTGTTTCATGTGGAAAGTCATTATTGATTACATGTATCAACTGTGTTTCATGTGGAAAGTCATTATTGATTACATATATCAACTGTGTTTCATGTGGAAAGTCATTATTGATTACATGTATCAACTGTGTTTTATGTATTATTGAATGTAAAACATTTGACACGGTTGTAAAGACTTTCGAGAAATAAAATCTGGGGGATTTAAAAAAAAAATTAAAACAAAAAATTGTTATAAACATATTTTTGTTTAAAATATTTTTTAATAACCTGCTGTATTGTCTACATGAATCATTTTTGGATTACGTAACATTTCCATGTAATTATGTGCTCTTATTTCAAAATGTTATGTTTATCTTTGCTTGATTTCTCGAAAGTCTTTGCGATCACGTTATTTACTGAACGTTATACATTGTACTACTGAATACTGATGACTACTCAATAAGCAGTACCTTACTAACAATGATTTCATTTCATTTCGTCGTATTAATAAGTATCTCGTTTGACTTCAAGCAAGAGTCAGAATTCCAATATCATGTTTTCCCTTTCTTTGCCGACAGCAAGGATATGCCAAAAAGACGGAAATGAAGTTGTCACCACTTCTTCTCAAGATGAAGCAAGAAGCTGATACTATTCTTGGCCAGCGGTCCAAAAGATCACCTTCCAGAGAGATGGTTAGAAAATAAAAATAACGTTTTTATTTCTTTCTCAATACTCCTGTGTCATCATCTGCAGCAAGCACTCATCTCTTTCAACGCAACGTGGAACATAATCATGGGGATATCGTTCAGAATCAGAGGCGGAATGGTAATAAATTGAAATTTGGTTTGGGAATTTTTATATGACCGACCCACTCAAACTATAAGATTTTGATTAACCGGTCCTCAAATAGGATCAGGGGAGACTGGTTATTAATTTAAATTTTGTTGGGGATTTAAACGCGACAGACCCACTAAAACTTAAAGGATGTGATCAACCGGCCCTCAGACCACAAACGGACAAGCCCACAACTGAAAATACCAAGAGTCCTTCGGGAAAAGCCCTAACCTCCCCATGGCCAGTATGCCCTTGACAAGGATATCGTCATGTCATCTACATGCATCTTCTTAGCATACTTATTTTGTTTTCCCCCCTTTTTGGGGGGGGGGGTATACTCATCTGCAAATTTGATAACAACGTATGTAGAGGTTTTTAGTATTGTTCTAAAGCTGTATGATTTGTGTTGATATAATTAATTATTGATAACTTGCACGGCTGTAATCTCTTTTGCACAGTAGCCTTTTTGCACACTAGTAAGTAATGGCATTGTGTTAAGATCATGCAAAGTGATTGACCTTACTGCCAATTTGAGTGATCGACTCCCATATATCGACCGATTTGTGGATATTGTGTGTGATGCAATGTTTATCGGTCTGTTGACGATCTAGCAACGATCTCATTATTTTTACTGGATCATTGGCATAACTTATTCGTAATGCATGCTAAAATAAATCACAATAATAAGCCAGGAAAGCTTGTGTGCAAGAATAACATTTAATTGGCAATCCACTAACAAAACGATTAAAATAAATGAACAGATTTATAGACAACTTGAGTCACGTGGTACATGAATACATCTAGAAGCCAGTTCCAGAAGAATAACAATATTCTCAAGATGATGACATGGTTAACGAATTCCATGAATGTTTAAGATTTATTTTTTCACTCCCAAACTTAAATTGGTGTTTAATTGGCCGTTAAATTTAATACACCTTTTTTGTATAAAATGTGTATAATGTTTCCCATAAAGTTTGAATGATTTTTTGTTAACCTCTTTTCCTTAAAAGATTGTGACAACATGATTTATTCTTCATAGATGGTTGATTATCTTCACAGAACTTTATCGAACAATCTCTATGACCTTTTAGAATGATCAATAAAGTTCTGTGAAGATTGTCTATCAGAGAAAAGATCAAATTGTCATAATCATTTCATTAAAGGGGCAACACAATTTATTCAAAATTTATGGCGCCAGTGTACATGTACCAATCATCATGATCCCCATTCGAAATTCCTTCGCATATTTTGGTCATAGTGTTGTTTGAATACACGTCTTAATGCTTCATTGCCTTCGCCCACTGATTCGAGTTTGGTATTGAGTTTGGTATTGTACAGCACATATGTTCAGTTAGTTGTCTTCACATACTGCAGGGTGTCAGGTATGGTGTGTTTACCCTCAAATTTAATCGCATTCTACAGGTGATCGCACCAAGATACTATTTTTATTCGATATACTTATGAAATGACCACTGGTTACTCACTATTTCGTATGGAATGGAATGATGATGACTTGATTTTATATATTATTTCATTGTTAATCTTAATAATTGTATTCACTCAACAATCAATATAGCCTTTGCCATTGTCCATCATGCAAACCCTAAAAGCGTAGTCATATTACAACTCGTACCGTTACATGACATTACTGATAACTTTCTGAAACATAGAATATCACAAACTGATAGGTATTAACAGCCGGCTCTATTTTGTTACATGATTTCAAACATTGCATATATGATTAAAAATGGAGAAACAATTAAATATACAGTGTACAGTTCAATTGTTGTTTACGTTTGTATTTTAACCTGTTCTAAAACATATAACCGATAATCATAGACAAGTCAAAAGTATGTTCCCATACGTTATCAACCACTCACATATCTTATAAACCTGATGATTACGTTTATAAGCCTATCTTGGATAAAACCAAATGCCTAGATTTTTTTATTTTGAAGTTGATCATGTTCTGTATTTCCTGATAATTTGAAAATTGTCATTAAACGAATATGCTTTGACTAGTTTGTTTTACCTGACTGCTATTAAAGTAAGCATATGTATGCTTGTAATTAATCAGTTAGGGCACCGAAGGCTTTAGGTCCTCTCCGAGGGACTTTTAATGAGGATCAATTGCCTTACCCAAGGGCACTGGCACATCGACTCAGTTTTGAAGTCGGGACCTCCCGGTTACCAGACCGATGCTCTATCACTTAGCCATTGTGCTTCTAAAATTTGATACTAGGTATTCCGTACGGGGCGTAAATACCTTGGACCTGACCTAGACTGAATAGAGTAATACACATCCATACTTAACACAACCTGTTGCCATAAAAAAGCGGTTTTATATTCCTATTTCTTTGTTGTATTTCTATGCAAGCCAGACTGGCTTGGGAAGTGAACGGGTCGCTGAAATTTTCGGATCATTTGCCCTGAATGATTATTGAATTTGTTAATACCGTATCTGCAATTGTTCCCTACTCGACCAAAAAAAATATTAAAAAAATAGCGAAAACATCTCAAATAGAACCCTGCGGTACAACCCTGGGAGGTATTGTGATATTTTGCTGTATGTCGAGATGTCGAGGATTTTTGCCCCTTTCAGAGAGGCTTTACTATATTTAGACTGTCATTGTGTATACTTACGATTGATTGTAAGCAGTTTATAAGAAGGCATACTTGTAGCTGCACGCGTAAATATCGTAGTACAAGTAGTAGTAGTCATTAACTGGCCTTGGATTTTTCAGCTCGCTTCTTTGAACAAGAAAAAAAAATGTATATTCTATGTTATGATGGTTATGTGCGGTTAAAAGTACGACGTCTACTGTATAATATTACAATAGTTGAATAGTTCGTGTATCCGTTTGATGATTCATGACTTGTTAATGCTTATGTTATTATACTAGATTAGAAAAAATATAATTTATATGTTAAGCATTAAATTTAAAAACAAAACAAACGAAATAAGCCTATATGTGCCTAGATATCGGGATAGAGATATATTATTATTATATTCATTGAGCATTATTTAGAAAAAAAGCAATTATGTCCCACAATTATAATTACGGGAATGAATGGTAGCAATCAATAAAGCATGACAAACGTCAACAACGTGTGCGAAATATTATGTCGTTTTCTGTATGACTTGTTATACTGTGAAAGACTCAGGAGTACACGCCCCTAATTATTGACTGATACAACATGCTCATTAGGCGCCATTTCAATTGCGTTGTTGCATACGCTATTCAAGCATGTTGAGGGAGTTCGCACATACGCCAGTAAATCAACTCAATGCATGTGTACACTTTTTACATTGTAATGGACAGTGTTTTATGGCATCTTGTTTTGCAATGGCAACACTTCAGAATGGACCCGTTCGTAATTAGTAAATAGTTCAAATGACCCAAAATATCCAAAGATCTTTCACAAATGGAGCAGTACCACTTTGTGCATTTTAAAATAATCACTGCGAAAGCTATGGAGGTGTTTTATTGGAACCTTTTGTTTGCCTTCTTGAAAATAATACTTCAACCTGTGTTCCATATATAGAACAAGTAGAACGTACAATCGGGTGCATAGTTTAATAGTGATTCCATAACTTTCATGAGCACGTTATCAGTATTGGTCTTGAACGGTTTTGCAATTTTGGTATAAATGACTTGTATCAACCCATGCGAAGATCCCATCTACGAACTGGCTTATTATATATCTTGTTCTTGACTCTTTACCCTTTATTTCCAATGTTCTGTTACATAATCTGTTTGGCAATACCAATGTGATTTATCATTTGTTAGTACTGACCAAACAGAAAGTCTTAATAGACCACCAACACAAAAAAATAATATGGATAATCTATAATATAACATTTAGATGATGTAGTCTTAAATAGGGGAAAAAGAACTAGCTAAAGTAACAAGAGAGGGCGTACTATCGAAATACGAATATGCAGGAATAACTTGAGATTTGCTGACAGAGATTTTGCATGTGGGGTGTAACATCTCTATCTCCTGCCCCTTCCCCGCCCCCCCCCCCCCAAAAAAAAAAAAAAATTGGGTCAGCCTGCCTGCTCCCTTCCACAATTATTATCAGATGGTCAGAGGTATATACTTTATCTAGACCGCACGTGTTATATGACGAAGGAGTATGCTGAAATAGGATATCGCAAGGCTTGTAGTGTGACTACTGCAACCATCTGTAAAAAAAAAAGAAAAGAGACATAGGGAGAGACAGAGGGGGGGGGGGGGGAGAAAAGAGGGAAGGATAAAAAGAAAGAAGGGGAGAGGTGGGGGAGGAAAAGATGGAGAAAGAAATAGAAAGAGAGGAAGAGAGAGAGAGAGAGAGAGAGAGAGATTAGTATGCTCCTTTGGTAGCATATAATTCTTTTTTCGCTGCCTTGTAAATCATGCTATTTATACGTCCTGCTTATCATTTCTTCTATATTTATCGTTCCACCCCACTTTTAAATTAAAATCTCTATCCATCTCCAACACCCCCCCCCCCCCCCCCCCCCTGCCCTTACCACTAACATACCATTAATACCGAACTAGTAGTCTAGTTCTGGACCCTACATTAATTTTTGTTATTCGCCGACTATAAGCGTTAGGCCGAGTGATGGCGCGATCCTTAGTGATAGCGAGACCCCCACTAACTTCTAGCGCGGTTGGGACCAGCTGGCATGCTGACAATCATGACCAAACTGTTAAAATCATTTTGTAAAGCTTTTAGAGCAACAAAATTTATAATTACAATTATTAGTTTACCTTTAAAAGTTAATTCATGGCGTTTTTCACGGTGGTGAAGAGTTGACGAGCCAGGTTCTGTTGATAAAAAAAAAATGAAATAGGAAATACAATATATAATGTATGATATATATTTTTATCAATATGTTGTTATTTTACTTCACTCAGCCAAACTTGAGTACTTGCAATAACATTTGATTTCGAGATGAAAAAGTTAAATATCTGGTGGTGGTGATGATGACAGTAATGGTGGTGGTGTTGGTGGTGATGGTTAAGGTGGTGGTGACGGTAGGGGTACGCGTAGTAAACTGTAGTAGTATTCGTCGTCATCGTACGGTCAGTGTTGTCATCTAAGTAGTAGTAGACGTATCAGAAGTACATGTAGTAGTAGTAGCAGTAGCACCTACAGTATATAGTAATATTAGTAGTAGTAGGAGTAGCAGTAGTGGTGGGGGTGGTGGTGGTGGTAGTGGTGGTAGTGGTAGTAGTAGTAGTATAAGTAGTAGTAGAAGTAGTAGTAGTAGTAGTAGTAGTAGTAGTAGTAGTAGTAGTAGTAGTAGTAATAGTAGTAGTAGTAGTAGTAGTAGTAGTAGTAGTAGTAGTAGTAGTAGTAGTAGTAGTAGTAGTAGTAGTTGTAGTAGTTGTAGTAGTAGTAGTAGTAGTAGTAGTAGTAGTAGTAGTAGTAGTAGTAGTAGTAGTAGGAAAAGTGTCTAAATAAGAGAAAAACAGGTAAGGTAGAAAAGAAGAAGAAGACAAGAACAAGAGAAAAGGAGCCGAAAAACAAAAATAAGAAGAGAAGAGGAAGAAGAACAAGAGGAAAAAGTGAAAATAGGAGAAGATAACTAACAAGGAGACACTGGTATAGAAGTAAGATAGAAACAGAGAGATTTCGGACATCTAGAAGATACAACAACAAAATTTATGCTAAGTTTTGTCCGGAGATTGGCATTTCCCATATTTAAATAATGTCTGAAATTTCTACACACCTGCTTTTTGATCGCGATGAGTATCGATCCTATAGTAGCAACCGTCTGCTTGTTGCCAGCTCAGTATCCTTTCTGCCCAATCTAGTCGAAAGAAATCAACATAATTGAAAAGACCGCAGATCACCGCTGAAAAATAAGAAACCAGGTAAGAATTAAAAAAAAAAATCAGATTAAAAACTACGAATCATATCTTTGTTAGCGTGTAATTATATTAATTATGTCCTCTGTATCGCACTCAATTCGTCCAACATGAGTTAGAGCGTTACAATACAGAACAAATGAACTTATTTTATTGCTTTGTGATGTATTTTATTGTAATCATTTGATACGCAGCAGGAGTAAAGGTGATCTAACATATACTGCACTCAGCTGGTATTTGTATTCCGATAAAGATGTGGGGTTATGGTTATGGTGTGATTTTAATGTTAAGGATATTTAACGGTATGTTTAGTTAGGGTTAGATGTAGTCTTGTGTCCAGGGTTAAAGTCTGTTCGGAATAAGAACAGCACAGCAAAATTGACAGCGGGGCCTCTTTTTGTCTCAGCATGTGTCGTACAATCGCGCGTAAACAAAACAAACTACATGCATTAAAATGAATTTCCACTTTGATGCACATACAAACGTCATTACCAATTTTCATTTTTTGCTATATTTCATGTATTAAAGTAAAAGTAACATAAATTAGAATAACGCCAAAATTCAGAAAGAAGCTTATATGGGCCTCTTATTATGGGGGGGGGGGGGGTGTACTAGGCTCCTCTATACATTGGATACGCCACTAGACACAGTGAATTTTTTCACATACCTTGTTCTATAAATTGATCTCGTTTATCATGGGGAAAACCAGCCTTGCTGATATTTAACGATTCTCGGTAAATCTCCATGCAGTATCCTTCGATAATGGAATCTATCGTTAGTTGCTGTTGCACAGCTGAGGGCGCCATTTGTAGTAACTTGGCTCTCAGTTGTTGAGAGCATTCACTCTGAGTGGGAGGATAAAAGAAAGATTTTATAAAAAAAAAAACATGACCACAACACCAACAACACCAACAACAATAAAAACTACAACTTTTTGAAAAAATTGATAAATTTGAATAATTGGGTGATTAGGTGTAAGTATGAAATTGAGTGGTGGGGAGGGGGTAGGAGAAAGATACGAGAAAGAATCTGTGTGTGCGTTGTATGTGTGTGTGTGTTGATAGAACGAGATATATATATAAATATATATATATATATATATATAACGAAGGATAACGAGGATACTAAGAGAAGATGAAAAAGAAATTAAGCTAAGAGTGAGATTGAAAGGAGTGAGAGCTAAAGGGCAGAAGAAAAGTATGAATGCAATGAGGAGAGGAGAAGGAAGAAGAAGAAAATGAAGAAGATAGAGGAGATGATAGAGAAAGAAAGACATAGTGAGTTAGGGAGGTAGCAAGAGCAAGGGACAGAATAAGACCTGACATAATAATCTATTAATCAAGAATGGCAATAATGGCATGCCAAAGTTTTGCATAGACACTATACAATGATGCCTACTCCCCTTATAATCCGATCGCTCTAGTTAATCTCATACTTCTTCGCGACATCTCCGTCATACACAAAACGGATGATAAAATCGGACAGCAATAATTACCATGGCACCCAACCAACCTCCAACAATATCATTATGACGACTTCGATTCTCCAGGGTGAAGATGAGCTTATTTTCATCCTCCAAAGAAATAAATATTGGTAAAGTCAACAGGAAGGGGGACTCAATGGGGGAAGACATGTCGCTCGATACATTAACCATCTTTACTCTGATCCCGATAAGATCACACGTGTCTATCAACTTCGAAGTGCAAATTGGCAATTCAGAATGCTAAGGGGAAAAAATGAAGTAAAAAAAAAAAAAAAAAAAAACACTATTTCTGTTAGCTGTCGCTGTACCTTGATGTGTTGATGGTAGTAGCGGTTTATTCGATTAAACTGAAATGAATGACTAGAAATATTGTAACCCAACATGCATATTCCTACAAAGAGATTGTGGTGCAGGGAAGGTGCAGTAATATGAGAGAGGGAGAGAGAGGGAGAAGAGATAAAGAGAGAGAGAGAGAGAGAGAGATATAGAAGAAGAGGAAAGGGAGAGCGCGAGAAAAGAGAGAAGAAAGAAGAAAGAAAAGTAAAGAAAGAGAAGAGAGAAGATATATAAAAGAAAAGTAGACGTGGACATAGTTAAAGACACGATTTATTGTTCATTGTCTTAATTTCAACATGAATCGAAGTTATAGAGCGAGTCATGTAAAAACAGTGGCGTGGTTTAATACGGGCCCGGGTGACTGGGGCACATTCATTCCTTCCGAGAAAGAAAAAAAACAGTGAAGAAATGAAAAGGAAAATGAGAGAAAGATGTGCAAAAGGTAGTGGGCCGACGCTATTGATAAATCTTCTCCCATGTCCTGCTCGATTGCCTAGCTCTCTCTCACACTGCATCTATGATGCAATGTGCGCCCATGACTAAGAGCCCCACTCTAACGGCTGGACCTAGCCATGCCACATTAAAAGGAAATGAAGCATGAAACGCTTGTCATGTTACTATGGTGGCTCACTTTAGAATTCAAGATTTAAAATTTAAATGTTATTATTGGAATTTAAATGCAAACAAAATTATTCACTCACAATTTGTCCTTCAAAAATAGGTCACTGCATATAATTCACCGGCCGTGGTGTAATGCGTTTCCCACTTGTTGCCCAAACTGACTTTATAATTCTTCATTTACGTTTATTACAACGAATAATTCAATTAGCAACCGCTCTCCGTAAAAAAAGAAGGAGAATTACAAAATATGGAAAATAAAAAATGGAAATGGATCAACAAAAGTAAAAGAAAAAGAACAAGCACGAGGAAGAAGAAGGCAAAAAAAGAGGAAAAATGAAAACTTTTTAGTTGATAATGAGGATGGCGATGTGAAGGCAAAGGAGGACGATAAAGGAAAAGTAGAGGATTGCGATGATGATGATAATGATGATGATAGAGATGATGATGGAGATGATGATGATGATGATGATGATGGTTATGATGATGATGATGATGGTGATGATGATGATGATGGTTATGATGATGATGATGATATTGACGATGATTGTGATAATGATGATGATGATAGTTTTATGATGATGATAATGCTGATGCTGAGGAGGGGGATGATGATGATGGCGATGACGATGACGATGATGATGATTGTGATAATGATGATGATGATAGTTTTATGATGATGATAATGCTGATGCTGAGGAGGGGGATGATGATGATGGCGATGACGATGACGATGATGATGATTATGATAATGATGATGCTGAGGTGGAGGATGATTATGATGATGATGGGGATTGTGATGATGGAGATGATGATGATGATGGTGATGATTATAACGAATGGAAAAATGAATTGATGTAGGAGTGCAATAAACGGATATTTTAAGATGTTTCTTGGAGTGATCAAGTGAAGAAGAAGAAAAATAAAGAAGAAGAAAAACAGTGTAATCGAAGATAGCAAAGAACAGAAGAAAACGGGAAGCAAGAAAATGAAAACAAGACCGAAGTGATACTTCTCGTGAGAAGAAGATTTGCTGCATCGGAGGTATCTCGTTACGAAGCAGGTCCACAATCCAATCAATTATATGGTCACTCAATTACGTCATAGCGAATCTTCTCAGATTACGTTTTATTCGATGCAAATTGGAAAAGGCCCTTGAACCTGACAATTAATGTAGTAACGGTTTTTTTTTAGAGGAGCGAGAGGAAACCATCTCATGGCCTTTTCTCCCGGATTTTTTTAAAACCCCATGTGGCATATTTGAAATATACACACACAAACAAACAATGCCCCTTAACATTTCGATTCCTAAATTACCTGAGAGTTATGTCAACATTTTGTACTTAATACTCTCCTTCTAATTTATGCTTGTGTATTGCCCATTCATATCATCATTCATCGCACGAGTTCGTTGTTGTTGGGTTTTTGTTATACTCTGATTCATCACAATTTCTTTCTCATCGTCTATTATGATTCAGTTTTTTTCATTTTACTTGACTCCATTACTATACCATGCTTATAATGTAGTGTCAGTATATTCATCATTAATTAAGTGTTGTTCTTTTGTTTAATATCATATTCAGTTAATGAATTCCCATGTTTTAGTTTAACTTATTTTTATAGTTGATTTTTTCTAAAACCATGCATAAATTGTTTTAAATGTTATAATTTAATATTGTAAAGTTCTAATTGTAATTTATGTATTTTGTCATGTGCAGTTTTTATAATCAGGGCTCTGTGGAAGACCAGGTTTTTATTTTTGTATACTGAACAGACTACCCTGAACAAAGAAGAGAAATCAATAAATAAATAAATTCCCTGAAAGGGGCATCGGAGGAGAGGAGGGGATGACCCCGACATAGTTTTGATTGGTGACTTCGGATATTTCGGTGCTTGTTAGAAAATGGAACAAGTTGAGAACCTTATGCATAATTTTGCTTGTTATGAATTGCCATTCAAACATACAGTTGACTAAACTTGAACAAGCCCCGTCCCAACCCCAACCCCTTATGCGAAATGGGCTAGCGGCGCCCATATACAAATATTTATTTTCTTTCTTCACTTGGGTAACTATTCTGTCTTACCTTAATACCTATCATGAGATAGAGGGCTTGATGAGTGGCTGTGTATCCATTACAAGACAGAAAAACTCTTTCAATGCATCCATCGTCCAATTCGCACCGTGTAGGGGTATCATAAGATAACCTGGGGCGAGAAGGAAATGCGTTATTTGGGTTTCTAAGGAAAACATGGGAAACATGATGGAACAATAGTCGACACCCCATACGTCATATATGATGAATGGGTGATGGAGTGGCTAAAAGGTGTGATGGATGACGGAGAAAGGGAGAGAAGAGAGCGAAAACTAGAAGACGTTGAAGTCGAAAGGAAGAAGCTGAAAAGGAGAAAAGAGACGAAAGTGAAAGAGAAAGAGCAGAAGAAGAAGAAGAAGAAAAAGAAGAAGAAGAAGAAGAAGAAGAAGAAGAAGAAGAAGAAGAAGAAGAAGAAGAAGAAAAAGAAGAAACGAAATGGGCAGAGGAGAAGGAGGGGAGAGAGGAAGAAAAAGAAGTGGACAAGAAGCAGAATGTTGCGATTTATGCTATATACATGTACGACGATTTTTAAAATGAAAAATAAAGCAATAAAATCAAATTACCAAAATCCCCTACCCGACTTAATATCTCTCAACATACTATTTATCTTTCCGGTACAAACAGTTTTATTATGAGAAAAAAATAATTCATGAGAATTAAAAACTGTTGCCCAGTTTGAAAGGAAGTGTTGAACTTATTTTACTTTTATAAAAATGCCCTTTATGGTTAACAGTGAATGGAGACAAAAAGAACAACAATGATAAGTTGCCAGTGTGATCAAAAGGCATATTTCTAAAATAGAAAGAGATCGAATATTCTCAAACTAAAACTCGCTTTCGTCATCAATTTCACTATAGGTCATGAACAATAAGGTCTACGCTCACTAACCGCGACCAGAAATTTATGAGACCAAGTATACTATTGCCATTCACAATCCCGTCATTTTGCAGGAAACATGTCTATTGTGAGGACAAATTCCCTTTACAATTATGCTTTGATGTTAATTAAAGCATTATTTTATGAAGAGTAATATGATTATTTGATAGAGAATAATAATCTTAATATATCATTTTGCCGTCGGGTCGCAACGACATATAATTGCGAAGAATATATTATTGCCTCGAAACAATAAAAAATGTAAATTAGAAATTACATCGTAACTCTTTATCTAACCTTATCTTGCTTTCTTTCGCGCGCTCTCTCTCTCTCTTTCTCTTACTCTCTCCCCCCCTCTCTCTCTCTCTCTCTCTCTCTCTCTTACTCTCCCTCCCCCTCTCTCTCTTAATCATCTTCTTGTTCTGTTTTCCCCCTTTCTCTCCTTCTCCCTCCTCTATTTCCCGGACTCCCCCTCTTTCTTTCTGCCCACCTTTCAGTCTGTCATTCACATTCACTTGCGTACACACATACACACACACACACACACACTCTCTCTCTCTCTCTCTCTCTCTCTCTCTCTCTCAACCCTTCATGACGAGGCGATTGGTATCACATGTTTTCATACCCGCTCATCGTCATAGATAGATGGTATCTTTCTAATTACTCCCCACCGGAATGAAAAAGTCTACTTATTATGACATAACGTAGAGACTCCATATATTTTTTTAATGAAGTTGGTCTTCTACTTTTTACCATTGTCAGTATTACAGATGGAAAAAGGCTTAACCTGGGCAATAAGGGGTAGTATAACGTATTTCCCTATTAAAAACAAAACTACGTATCTGATTAAATCAAAGGTCTTTAAATGTTTGGTTGGACAGATATGAATTTATACAAAATAGAGTGAATTTTTATTAAAACAGATACTCTTGTTAATGTTCAACCTGAAGTGAATTCTTATAAAACACAACTGAATACTGACAAGTTGAATTATTTTAAGCAGACTGATTATAGCCTAGAGAGTAATAGATACATATTGTCTTCGTATTTCATGGATTCATGAGGCTGTCATCACGTTGAACTTCTTTCTTAATAAGATGGCGGTCTCCGGTATTTTCTAATTTATAAATGATTTGGCAATAATGGCGTTTTTTTAAGGTATAAGTATTTAATTCATATAAGTCACGACATGAACATTATCTTTTTTTATTTTGTCAGTCATAGATATGAAGCAAGTTTGTATATTACTTTGTATTATTTTAAAACACACAGACATGAAATCAAACAAACACAATCATAGCATTTTAGGGCGAATAAAACAATTCTCGCGATATTCACATACTAGGCAAATTCTCATTCTTAGATACAAGAGGGGCAAGTACCCCCTCCCCCCCCCCCCCCCCATTTGAATGTACCACACTTAGAAGCATACCTTTCGTCGGGTAGAAGCTGAGATATGCAATGATCGGAGAGAATCTCGTTGAAAGGTGACTGACACTCTGCATCAAGCTCGTCATGCTCATCCAAACTATGTAGAGAGACTGACTTCGAAAAGGACTTCGGTGCTCTTCGCCAGTCCATGTTCAGGTTTAGAACACTGCCAACCACTGTGGTCATATGAAAAGAATGATTTGTTGTTTCTTTTCTTCGTTTTATTATGCTTTTTGACGATGTCCTTGAATTTTCAAAGCGTTCATTCAAATGTATTAATATTTATTACTATTACGGAATACTATTAAACGGATTAATATTTTAAGGAAAATGATTATCATTTAGTGAGTATTAAAGAGATATAAAGACTTCTTTTTTCCCCTAGTATTTTACCATTAAACACTTAAAAGCGTGAAATTCAACGCTCAAACATGAAATTGCTGGGATAATGCTTATTCCATCTCGTTGGCAACGTAGTTCGTTTAGTGTTTGTTGTGATTATTGTCTTACCATTTTGTTAAACTTTCCTCTTTTTTAAATTTATATATGAATTTATCTATTTATTAATTCTTTGTTTTGTTTACATAATAACTTCATTTATTTAAGGGGCACTTTTTAAAACATTATTTATACAGGTTTTCTAAAGAATTTATCATTTGTTTGCACCTTTTTAAAGATTGGTACAGCACACGACTACTATGACTACACGACCGTAATAAAATATGTATTCTAAGGAAAAAGCTTTCTAGTGTTGTATGTTTTTTTACCTTCAAAATCTTTGAATTTATCACGTGTTTTCGGTAGTGCGATTTCCATAATTTCCACTCCATTGGTGATTAGTTTGCGGATGATTGATGCCATCTCGGAGTCCCTTTCTGCAATCCGGTCAAGAGTTGCATTCAGTTGATCTATAGCGAAAAATACATGTGAATTTCAAATATGATTTAAACATATTGTGAATATTGTAATGATTTTATTCAGCTCATAATTATACAATTTCTTCCACACGAAAGGGTGGCAGGATTTTTTTTTCCGGTATGGGTGCAGAAAGTTACTACCACTACTATAACTACTAGGCCTACTACTACTACTACTACTATTACTACTACTACTACTACTACTACTACTACTACTACTACTACTACTACTACTACTACTACTACTACTGCTGCTACTACCGTGACTTCTACTACCATGACTGCTACCACATGACAACTACTACTACAGCTACTTCTAATGCTGCTATACTAATATCACAACTACTGCCATGACTACTACTACAACAACAACAACAAACTACTACTACTACTACTACTACTACTACTACTACTACTACTACTACTACTGCTACTACTACTAGTACTACTTAATATCTTCATCATCACCTAAATTTAGGGGTGCATCGAGAATGTTCAGGGGAGGGGGGAGAGCCGTAGAGATGTGTCAATCAATATGAGAAGGAAGGGAGTTAGAATATCAAAAAATGGAACGGATGGAAGATGCTGAGGGTTACCATGGAGACAAGACAGCACCAGCAATATTCAGGAAGGAAATAATAAGAAGATGAAGAATGACAAGTTAACTGGGAGTATGGAAAGAAGAATCCGAAGGAAACTGTGACCACGAGGGAATTCGTGATGTCATTTACGATACAGTCGCATCTCGTAATTCACAGAACGCAAATGTTGACAAATGTGGCAATGCCGCCACGAACACCAAACATCATCGCTCTGAAAACTTAAGACGCTCTCCCTTAGGAACCCTATTATCTCTTGTCTCTACTACACGCAATGGTGTAATAACAACGAGGCTTTATCACGATGCCATAACCTGTTATTCTGTCCCCTCGAATCCGAGACTTTTCCCGAGGGAAGAGAGGCTTCTTAATTTGTTAAAAGCCTAGAAAGATAGCTGGGTCGGCATCGCATCCATTACACTAATTTTGGTTTTGTGTTGCCTGTGCGCTCGAATTCTTCGTATATCTCGCGGCGGAGTCGAAAAGAGCGATAAGTTATGAGACGGCGTCCAAACATTACAAGCATTCCCATGAAATCTCTGTCATTTTTACTTACTTTTATTCTATATTTTGAAATAAGAGTTCTATCCAAGAATATGACTATGAATAAAGATGATGCATTCTGCTGACGTGCGAAACAGACTTCTGGACACGCCTGGATAAATTATAATGTTGGAAACTGAGTTTTTAAGGCACATCTGGAGGTGCTAACTTATGACAGCAGTTTTTCGTTTTCGTTGATGTTTATTTCTTTTCTTTACTTCAGACACAAGTTCAATTTTTTTCCCTGTGGGCTCCACATCAATTCGGTCTCCACGGGATTGAAAAGGGGGAGGGCACTAAAACTGTTACCTCCCATCCCTCCCACACATCCTATGGGTTCAACTATGATAATAAGATAAGAAATATAAGGAAAACGACCATGGCCTTATTTTTTGAATTACACATTTCATTTCTATCGCAGTATGTATTACAAATTTACCCGTCTAATCAATGGTACGGTCCCAAGCAGAGAACGATCAATTTGGGGATGAGTTACTTCTCTCAAGATACGTTACACTCGCTATCACTCTCATGCATGTAAGCTAAATATAATGTTGCAAATAAAACTGTGTCCTCTTTTCTGAATATTCGTTCTCATGTTTCAGTTTCCCTGACGGGAGATCGCCGACGGGGGTCTCGCCCAAATTTGACAAAATTGTGTCCATTTTTTATGGAATGTGATTCCACTTTTTTTTTGAGAGCAAATAATTATGAAAGTTAGACATTTTTCAAAATATCCGACTACGGTTTAATACATGTAACTCAATGCTGAGAGCACACAGCACGACCTGGAACAAGCAATGCCAATGGTAGATGCATACTTAAAGCATGCTGATTGAATGGACTTTAAAAGAGAGAGGGGGTCAACCATTGTAATATATATATATATATATATCTGTTTATATATTTACATAGAAATGTGTGCCAATGCCAATGCCTTGACCAACAGACCATGGGGACGGGCTAGTGGCTTCGGCGATACCAAATTGTGACCTAAAGGCTTACAATTTTAATAAATAATAATAGCTAGTTCTTATATAGCGCAATTTTCAAAATTCATTAACGAATTAATTAATTTCTTTGTCGGCTGGTGAGTTTTGATGTATATATTACCATCATCATCGTCACCCTCATAACCATCACCATCTTCATCACTATGATAATCATCATCGACAATGTTTTGTTATATAATTCTTCATCTTTTATTTAGTGTAAAATACCAAAGCTTTGTAAATAAGCACAGAACACATTTACCCTAGATGTAGAATAGTTTGTAGCTTAGGTATGAATTCAATAGTTATTCATATTTATTCATTACATTCTCATTTATTGCTGTGATACTTTTTGTGTGTTAGTGGTACTAGACACGATTAGCATTAAATGCTATTTTCTGGTCCCATTTATCCTTTCAATGTTAATTAATCATTCACATTTGATTGTTATATTGATGTACTTTTTGTTTTGGATAATAAACTTCAAACTCAAACTCAAACTCAAACAACATCTGCCCAGGCTTATGCGCACTTCTAAGCAACTTCCTTCATTTTTCTTCGTTTTCTTGTAGACATCGATATCCTAATGTACAACACGGGTCCGATAATTATAGATCCGGACTCCCCGCGGTAAGACATTCAATTCTCATTTTTATGCAATTTATGCCATAAATTGGAAAACCGCAGTGCATTATCAAACATGATAATTCGTGTAATGACAAATTCGTATTCCCCCCGGTCTGGCGGGAAATAAGAATTGCATATTTTGTAGCCTTCATGTTTTGTCCATTAATAATTTGAGACTTTCATCTGATGGTAATATCGTACTTGATATTCCACATAGCAGCTTATAAGTGAAATCATCTCGCCAGAAAAGCCGTATCCGTAATCATCCATCACGTTAATGGTGAGTGATGAATGATATAAAGTATCCGAAGAGAAAATGTTACTATTTATAATCACTTACCTTATCGTCCGGAATGTTCGTTTCAAGCACACGAATGAACTGAAATGAGGGCTATATACACTATGACAGCCAAAACATATCAATCCTATTATAACATCGCAATCAAAAATTAATATCCTGATTATTGTGCGGATACACATGCTTAACGGAGATTTGTGAATTGTACGATAACCTTGACAAAGGGCGATTTACCGGTGCTGTTTTCTTAGACTTGAGAAAGGCGTTTGATATCATCCCCCATGATCTTCTTATTAAAACAAATTAGTTATTTCGGCATCAGTGGAACTGAATCATCATGGTTTGAGTCTTACCTAGTGGGAAGAAACCTATGTGTGTCATACTACAAGGGCATTAGAAGTGATTTCCTTCCAGTCCATTCTGGGGTACCGCAGGGTTCAATTTTGGGCCCGCTACTATTTTGTATGTACATTAATGACATATGTGATTTAGCCTTGCATTCAACTACTATTATATTTCTTTGTACGCAGATGACACTGCCATTTTCTCATCTGGTTATGGAGTACAAGCTGTTCAAACCCGTTACAAAATGACATACTAGTTTTATGTGAATGGATGAATGAAAATGGGCTAGTTGTTAACACAGACAAAACTAAAGTTATGTTATTTTCAAGTCGAAGGAAGAAGAATCCAGTCAAATTACAAATAAAAATGGATGGTAAACTTATAGAAAATGTTAAATTCTTTAAGGTTGCAATCCGTCAAACACGGATTGGAATATAACTATCAAGTACTTAATATGTATAAAATCATCCTGAATAATCTTGCTCCTGTTTATCTAAAACAAGCTCTACCTCAAAGTGCTAACCCGTATCCCACGAGATCAATTTCAATGCATCAATTGTACCTTGCCAAACCCAGAACCGATTTAAAAAAACAGACCTTCACGTACACAGCAGCAGTTATTCAACTCACTACCCATACTGACCAAATGTTCCTCCTCACTACCCATTTTTAAACGAAATGTCCGTGAAATTCAATTCAAGTGAGTTGATTTTGCGATCGCTCACATGAAGTATTGCTACCACCCTCTCTCTCTTCCCCCCCCCCTCTCTCTCTCTCTCTCTCTCTCTCTTTCGTTTACTCTCTCTCTCTCTCCTCTTCCATTTTCATCTAATCTCCTATTTGTATAAAATGTTTTATAGTTTGTTTATATTATGTTGTTTTTTAATTATTGTATATTTTGTATATTTGTATGTGTATTGTAATATATTTGAAATGTAATTTGTTTGTGTACAGCAGGGCTCCCTTGTAAATCAGGCCTCGCGGCTTGAATTGGACTACTGTGCTTTTTATAAAGAAAACATGAATAAATAAATAAATAAATAAAAATACACTTAGTAATTGGAATCAAGCGGGTTGAACTGTCTGCGGTATGAGCAGATGGAAATTAATCCTGATCCGATTAAGAGCTCAGATGAAGAAAGACTAAGTAGGTTTTTCCGATCCCTTGATTTCTATCTCAGCAGAGTTTTGGGCTTTTCTTCTTATTTCCCATTTTGTCTGTCTCACCGTCTCCAGGTCGCCCCCGTTTTGTATTTCTTTGATGCCTTTTATAGCTCTAATCGCGCACACCATGCATGCAGCTAGCATCCTCTCTCTAGCTATACGTATCAAATCCACCCCGCTCTCATCTCCCCTCGCTATATAATAATGGCTCTCTTTCTTTTCCACTTGCACTTTCTTCCACTAATCCAGTTTCGTTGAGATGAACGGACCTTATGGCAGCCTCGCATCATTATGCATATCCCTCATCCTTCTCTTCTTACCGCTCATTTCTCTCAGTCTCATCCCTTTCTCTCTTTCTCTATCTCTCTCTCTCTTTCTCTGTATACTCTTTCTCTTTATAATTCATGTTTTAGAGACTCTAATACAACACTTGCCATGACCCGCACTTTGAATAATATTGCAGTCCGATATATTCAACAGGTTTTACGTCTATGATTTATTTTAAGAAGCATATAATCTTATTATTCAAAGAAGAAATAACATCTCAATCGAAAGCAAACAGCAAACAAATATGAGAACAGTAAACTATTTATTTTTTTATCGGAAGTACTTTTTTACATTTCCAAATTGAGTGAAACTTATTTGCATACGGAGTTACTATGTCCCATTTGCAAACCAAAAAAATGAAAAGGTTAAATTCCAACGGCATTTGAAAGATAATACTAATTTAGAACTTCCCTAAAAAAAGGGGGGGGGGGCTTGAAAATGTCTTCAAGTCAGAAATTAACGACTCTTAGTTGTCGAATCGACTTAAGAGCTATGGAGCCAGTAAGTAATAGTCTAAATGTTCAGACCATTGTACCGAATGGTCGTACGTTTTATGCTGCGCAAAGATTCAATCAGTTTAATTTTGGCCATTACAAGAAGTGGGTTATTGATGTTATGTAGAAAAATGCTCATGTACCCTTTACAGCCCATTAAATGTATGTTATTACCAAAGAAGAAAAAAGCCAGTCAGTCACTCAATAGTGTCTGCAAGTGAAGTCTAGCAAGTAGACGTTTCCTTGCATAATTTGAATATTAGGACACTGCTAACGTTTACATTTCACAGATAGGACATACATGACATATTCATAATTCCTCCAAGGTTCTACAGTATTTGATGTTGTCTGCAAAAGGGACATAGTATTTTTAAATCATAGTATTTTAATAATGTTACACTTACCCATAAACCATGTGGTTAAATACTAATTGCATTTTGAGTATCAATTTTGATTGAAAGAAAGAGGATAGTGTTTCTATGTTTTCTTATCTTTCCTTCCCCTGTTTGTTCTCTCTCTCTCTCTCTTTCTATCTCTCTCTCTCTCTCTCTCTCTCTCTTATCTGGAAGCACCGATACTAATACTTTTGCAATCATTGTCATAAATAGCAACAACGAAAAGAATAATGATGAAAGTCAGCATCTACACTGTTGGTCGTAAGGGTGGAATAATTATTATTACCCCAATTTATTGAATGATTTTGACAATGATTTATTCCTAATAGATCTAGATAATAGTATACATTCTCAGATTTTAATGAATAATAATTTGTGAGTGTTTGTTTCGCGTGACTGCTAAAGCATATGTGTGCTACTATGCTAATCACCTAGGGGACCTACGTCCATAAGTCATAACTGACAGTAATGAGGATTAATGCCTCACTAACGGGCATTAATATAGCTGATCGGCACGGTTTCGATCATGGGTCCTCAACGTAACGAGGCCATTGCTTAGCCACTGAACCATGACTGTACGCAGCGGGGGCTAGGGTACGGGGCCGCCCCCACAAATACAACAAAACAAAGAAAATACAATTAATGATCAATAATTCATTGCGTTTTTCCCCGGTCCTCAACAGGACAAATTCGTCTGTAGGGCCATGCATTATGGTTCAAGGAGTGGCCACACAGAGGAATTTTGTCTATTGGGGATCAGGGCAAAATGCAATGAAATACTGATAATTTACTGCATCTTCTTTTTTTTGTATTTGTGGGGGCGGCCCGTCCATAAATTGGGGTAAACAAAATTATTCTACAATTATGGCCAACAGTGTATAATGAATATTGCCTTACATCTTAAACATACGCGAGCGCAGCCTCCCCCCTCTCTCTCTCTCTCTCTCTCTCCCTCCCTCTCTCTCTCTTTATATGTACAATATATACATCATATTCCAAAGAGATGAAACATCTATTCTGTTCCTCTCTTTCCGCCCACCTTCCCTTCATTGTTCTTTCTCTAACCTTCCAATCAAATCAAATTTATCTAATAATTACCCAATTAGAATTCCTCGGTGAACGATCGAGGGGTGCCAGTGTAGAACAACGCGCTACTAAATGTATTAAATTATTAACCATCTAGTATTGACAGGAATGCATGAGACCGAGTTGGTTCTCTATTTCCAATTTGCACATGCACACACACACACACACACACACACACACACACCTATTCACTCCCATGTACACAGTATATACCAAAAAAAAAATTAGTGGCCACTTTTAGAAACATTCAAACCAGAAAGAGATAAATCCATGGAAGGTTCATGCGACTAAAAAACGTTTTGAAAAACAACCTTTTCTCTCGCCGAAGAAAGAGACACATTGTTCAAATAAACGGACTTACTATTTCAATCAGTCTGTTTTACGCCCAAAAATATGATTAACGTTTAAATAAGCACGATGAAGGAGATAAGGTCCATGCCGCTGTCACCAACCGTGACTTGACTCCAACGAATAGTCATCCTCAAAATTAAATGGGGCATTTGAAATTATTACCATAACACCGACATTTCGAAAAGGAGTATTGACCTTGATCACAACTACTTTCGAAAATTCAACTCAAGGGCAAGTTCAAATACCCTATTGTATGTCCCATGGAAATCATGTTCAGAATACGTAATGCGACATTGTAATGTTCGCTCTTTTCAGAAGATGACGTACAAGACCTTTGGAACTGCCTTATTGAGTTGATTTGTTGAAATTAGTTGTGATTTTGTAATTGAAAGAAGATGAGA
Organism: Strongylocentrotus purpuratus; assembly: GCF_000002235.5. NCBI lineage: Eukaryota > Metazoa > Echinodermata > Echinoidea > Camarodonta > Strongylocentrotidae > Strongylocentrotus > Strongylocentrotus purpuratus. Next base: position 1,279,331 of record NW_022145543.1, on the reverse strand, counting down.
CGACCCCAATCGATGGCATTGCCATTTTGAATTTCTTCCTCTTGAGTATACCCCCTCCCCTCCCTTCCCTCCCATGATGTCAGAGTTCATATATGGATCTACGCAACGCCACTATAATAACAGAGGGAATACAGAAGGTTTTGTTTGTTTGTTTGTTTCGTTGGGTTTTTGTGTGTTTTTGTTTGTGAGGTCTTTAGTGTGTGTGTGTGTGTGTGGGGGGGGGGGGGGGGTCTTATTCTGCTTATTTACTTGTCAAAGTCGTTAATTCAGCCAAACGCGAACACCTACATCACAATAATATTTTGCCTTTGGTTTTCATTATTTAAGCAATATCTTAAAAGAATCTTAAAAATAAAGCAATTACTCATGATATTGGTAAACATACCATTGTTGCCGAGCACAAATGGGTCGGACAATGTCAGTGTCGTATTGTTACCGATCTATGGTGTCTTCAACAAATTTCTTTTATAAATCTTAGTTATATCCCCCCCCCCCCTTCTCAATTCATTGGCGTCTTTTCGATTGCGTCATTGCATGTGCTGATTGAATGCTATCCCTCTGACGTAAGGAGTCTAAAGCCGTGTCAGCTGCTGACGGAGCTCTACGTCATATAATTGACGCTTCGTGCGTAACGGGCGTAAGATGCTGCCGCGTTTGACCTCTGTTAATAAGGTATATGGAAACAACTCTGGTTTTGCATGCAGTAGACTCCAAGAGGTTAAGCTTATTATGTCAGATCAATAGAATATTTATTGAGATCGCTAGGGTCTTTTAATTTTGTTTAATCGGTTTAGAGAAAAGGTCATCCTTTCGATATTTGCGTTAATGCTGTATACTAAAATAGAAAACGTTGATAGGGAATTATAGAGGCATAGTGTCTTTAGGTTTACTGAGAATCTTCGATTGCCTTTCCAGACAATGAATTTAGACAGTGGTAATTTTCTGGTAGATACGAAAGAATGCGAAGTAGAAAAAAAACAACTGAAATTTATATTATTTCATTAAATGACGGATTTTGAATCTATAAAAATCTCACTATTCAAAGACTGCAAAAAAAATTAAAGGTTATTTTTCCAATTCATTTTTTTGCCAGTGTTCTCGCAAATCAATTGATGCCCGAATTTAATGTGTACGTGAAATAAAGCACAACCCACGACAGCACAATCAGCGAAAGAGCAAGAGAGAGAAAGAAGAGCAAGAAAACGAAAGAGTGAGATAGTGTGTGCGCGCATGTGTGTGTGCGTGTGTGTGTGAGAGAGAGAGAGAGGGAGGGAAAGAGAGAGGGAGAGAGAGAGGAGAGAGAAGGGAGGAGAGAGAGAGAGGGGGAGAGAGAGAGAGAGAGAGAGAGAGAGCGGCGAGAGGAGAGAGGAGGGAGGAGAGAGGGGAGATAAAGAGATAAAGAGGGAGATAGAGAGAAAGAAAAGGTGGGAATGTGTGGTTACACCCCAATGCTCTGCATATTCGTTTGCTTAATAGCCACAATATAAAATGTATTTATAGAACATAACATACATATTTCCAAAGGTGGATCCACACACGAAGAGGGGGAGCAGGTGAAGGGGGAGCGGGAGCGGGAGTTGGAGCGTGTACAAATCCCCTGATGAAACTAAATTTCTGGCACACCTTAGGTTCACCTTTCTTTAATTTTAAATTGCCATTTCATTCTGCCCTCCTCCAGTACAAGATTATAGCGCCCTAATGTTGTCCTTTCCTTTTCTTTTCAAATATTCTTGAACTTTTATTTATTTCTCAACTTTTCTCCGATGAACTAAAAATCTTCATAACTTATAAGGCCTTTTCTTCCAAACATTAGTACATGTTGTATGATCTTACGTCAACACTAACATTCAACGTTCATTCTGAACACAATGATTATAAAAGACTATCATAAATCTTTTAAATATCCCCTTATTTCGTTTAAGTCGGCCTTTTTCATATTTCTCTTTTCTATATGTTTTTGTCCGATGATTCAAAATATAAAGTATAGATCTACATCATTTGAATTATAGACGTTTGTTGTATATTTATTGGCATTAAAAAAGAAATTAATTAAAATTCTCTTTGACGTAAACCTGTTTCAGAATGTTATGTTTCCTTTAAGCATTGCATGCTCATGCTAAATCCCTGAGCAGTTCAATTGACGTTATGTCTGATTTTACATGTTGTAACAGTTAAAGGTGTTCTGATATTTGTCTTCACTTTCATAAAATGGTAGAATTCATTCGCATTTTGAGTAAAACCAACAGTGAATATTCGTTTAATAGTCATAAGCGCAGTGCAGTCAACAATAATTATATACCATACCACACCAAGTAAAATCTTGACCATTCCTTATGATAAACTCATTGTTAGACTAATCATGATGCTATTCGTCTGGGTTGCTTTTTGTTTACATCAAAACATAACTTCATGAACAAAATTATTTATATTGCTTTCTTACCGTTTGAAATCTTTACGCCAAGAAGCGCGTCGACGAGGAGTTCATCGGTATGTCGAGCAAAAACGTCCAGGATTCTTTCTATGCCGACCAGAAGTCTGCGCGAGAGCGTCGCCGTCTCCAACCACCAGAAAATCCAGCTGCGGAAAGCCTTGCTAACTCGCGTATCGGACTGCGGATCAGCGGCATGGTTACTAAACTCTTTGACGTCGTCATTGGGAATCTGGTTGATCTCGTAAAAATCAGCGTCGACGACTTGGAAGTTGATCAGTGAGACTGAAATAACAGTGAGCAAAAAACTAAACCACAACGTCCTGGTTTGAGCCATGGTTTGTTCTGTTACTTCGTATTCAAGTTCTATCTTATTGTGTGTGAGTGTGCACCGCACAAGAGCTTATCGAAAAGTAGAGCGAAATTCGCGCGCGGTTGAACACACGTCACTTTCTTAGTTTAAATAATGATATTCATCGTTAGGATGTTTTGTCTTTGTATGTGTCACCAGACAATATGGATAAACTATGGATATGACTGACAAAGAAAGCGGACAAAATATACAGTTCCTCGGGTAGACAAAGGAACATCCCTTCACTGCTATTATGTAAAAATGTGTAGAACAGGTGTCACATGCATATTCACCTTTTTACATAATAGCAGTGAAGGGATGTTCCTTTGTCTACCCGAGGAACTGTATATTTTGTCCGCTTTCTTTGTCAGTCATATTCACAGTGTTATAGTTCCCCGTCAGTGCGATAAAATGATAGATTTGATCGGCAGCATAGGGAGATTATTTTGAAATATTTATTTGGGTTGGGAAGGAGAGGGGACAGTCAATTCAAATTATAAGACATAAATCTAATCATGAGATGTCGTCCCTGCTTTTATGTTTGATAGATGATGCTCAAACTTGTTCTGATTGGAAAGTAACTTATTTTTCGATAGGACTTGCCTTTTAATAGGAAGGGTCAATTTTCTGGTGGACTAACTTATTGCTTCGGTCAATTTTCAAAGGAAAATTGGTTTTAACCAGTGATTTTCCAGTATTTTCCAAATTGTTGCATATAGATATTATCACTATCCCGGATTCATTAATTTATTGATTTTATTTTACAACAATCCAATAATGTTTGCTTATTTCTTATCATTCCAAAGCCATACTACTAGTACTACAGGGAGGATATCAACAATTTCATATCAGAGGGAAGCAATTTTGGGATTACTTTACTCTTAACGCCTCTAGACCACTATAAACCGATTGCAAGCCAATAAATTAAACAAAATTTATATAAAAAGGAAAAACAAAAACATTAAAAAGAAAGAAATTAAAGCAGAAAAGAGAGAAACAGAAGTCAACTTTCGTTGCTTTCTATTTACCCCTATACCGTTTTCTTTCGTAATGATTTCGTTGGTTTTTATCACGTGGTACATCGTCACGCCATCATTACGGTACAGTTTGTAAGGCTTACATGCCATATGTGTTTTCTTTTAGCGTCTATCCGAACGAAACTTAATTAAATAACAAAATAATTATAAAGCCCAGTCCATTTCCAGGTGTTATCTGTGAAGGTAATCAAGATAAGGAAAATCACGTTTGTATCATGACATGGATTCGACATTTGAACGATCAAAATTGCTGAAATTTCATGTCCTGAATATTTGTTTTGATGCGAAAGTATTTGTTATAATGATAAGCGAAGCATATCAAACATATCAGAAGTTTGTACATGCATTCTTTATCAACTGCATTCGTTATATATTTATACGTTATATGATGCACTTTATCATTGTCTATTATGTCCCTAGACGTCCAATTAATTGTTGTTGTTGTTTTTTTTATGGGACGAAGATAAATCGAAATTTTACGAAGTCGGCATAAACGTGTCCTTCGTTCACTCATCAAATTTAGAGGATTAGACAACGAAAATTTAGGTGATTTACCAATATCTTAGGTAGACCAACTTGTTTAAAACCTTTTGATAATCCAAGAGAGGATTCAGACTCTGTAAAGGGGGGGGGGGTATGAACAGTTCCGAATTTGAAGGGGCACACAAACTCAGCTATTGGGCTCATTTTTCTTTGCGTATTTCATGTTTTGAACTTAACCGCCTCTTTACCAGAGAATATTGTGTTCAGAGAACATCAAAGACAGTAACAAAATATTCAGTAAAGTGTAGAAACCCTAGTTATCAGTAAGAAATACACAGTGCCTAGGCTATAGGCTAAACAAATCAGTGTGATCTTTTTTCTTTTTTTTTCTCAACCAAATTTCACAGAAGAGACAAGAGGGGGCGTTGTATAAAAGAAAAACAAGGACCGACAGAGCTAGCTCTATTATGTGAAATGGAAAGTCTTTTTGTTTTCACTTAGCAATTAAAACGAATAGGTGCATTTAGATATTTATTGCAATAGACTTTATCTTTGAAAGTATTTATCAATCACCAAGTAGAGTGCTCCACGACATGCAATTAATTTCCCAGTATTAAAAAATAACGAAAAATGACAGGAAAAAATGTGAATAGGAGGTATTATATTATATATAATGTGGCAGGCAAATAACAAGTTTCGTTTATTTTAAAACTTCAAGAATCTACTGATCCGTAGGCGAGGGCTTATCAATGCGTAATAATTCTACTAATGATAATGTGTCCTGTTTACCCAGGGTAGCCTCATCAGTATAAATTAATACTGATGAGGCTACCCTGGGTAAACTGTTCTCCCTGAGCCTACCTGCAAGGGTGCAATCATATAATTATCCCGGCCTTTTAATAGCCAATCTACCATGAAACGAATAACGCAATGAGCTGTTGATAACTCTCTTTCTTCGCGCATTATTGCAATTGGCATATTAATACGGTCAATTACAAGCAATATAATCAGCTAACAATAACCCGTGACAAATTCTTTTTTCATCAGCCCGCTTTACCCCAATCCAATTACTTCACCATGCTCATTGTGTAATAAAACTGAATTTCAAAATATTGCAATTATTGGCGTAGTCTGGAGTGTGGATGGATATCAATTACATACCATCTTCAAAAGTGATGAGAATTCTTTTTTTTAATAGAAATGATATCAAATAGATAATGGCTAACACTTTGAGTTTAAAGGTACTATGTCCCATTTGCTGGCCAAAAATGATGAAAAGGTTAAATTCCAACGGCATTGGAAAGATAATAATAATTTAGAACTTCCCTAAAAAAGGGGGCTTGAAAATGTCTTTAAGTGGGAAAATAATGACTATTAGTTGTCGAATCGACTTTAGTGCTACCAAGTCAGTAAGTAATAGTCTGATTATCAGAATATTGTACCGAATAGTCGTACGTTTTGTGCTGCGCAAAGATTCAATCAGTTTGATTTTGGCCATTACAACAAGTAACAAGTACCTTTTACAGCTCATGTTATGTATGTTATTACCAAAGAAAGAAAAAAAGCCAGTCAGTCACTCAATAGTGTCTGATAGTGAAGTCTAGCAAGTAAACGGGTTTCCTTGCATAATTTGAATATGACACTGCTAACGTTTGAATTTCACAGATAGGACATACATGAAATATTCATAATTCCTGCAAAGTTCTACATAATTTGATGTTGGCTGCAAAAGGGACATAGTATCTTTAAGGGGCGGTTTTCGTCTTTGTTTTTTTTTCGTTTTTATTTTGTTTTGTTTTGTTTTTGTGTTTTATTTTGTCTTTTCGTGATAACGTCCCTGAAATTGGAGACAATGCCTAAATGTGCAGACTGAAGTATAACATATTGTATCTCCATACCCATGAAAGGAAAATGCGTACTCCTCACACGCCCCCCCCCCCCCCCCCCTCGTAATTAGCAGGCAATCAAAATCTCCGAATGACCCCCGTCTCTGGGTTTCCACCGTCTAAAGTACTCGCACACCATCCTCATCATTTAATTGGTTTTCAGTCCAATGAGGAAAGAACAACCACCGCCTGTCTGGGAACAAGTATTTTGATCTACATTGCAACATGTTTTTGGCGGAGCGAACAAGATAGCAAGTATTCAGTTGAGTGATAACTCTAAATATTCAGAGGTAAGACAACCTTTTGAAACTTTTTAACGTTTTAGTAGTAGTAGTAGAATGGTTTTTTATTAGACAACTTCAAAATGGTAGCCCGAAAGCTAAATTACATTGCAAGTTTTACATGTATTAAAAAGCATTTCAACAAACTTAGATTTGGGAGTATTATTAGTAGTAGCAGTAGTAGTTGCTGCTGTTGTTCCTGTTGTTGTTGTTGTTGTTGTAGGAGAAGAAGTAGAAGTAGTAGTAATAGTTATAAGAGGAGGAGTATAGTAGTAGAAGGAGGAGTAGTAGAATGAGGAGTAGTAGAAGGAGGAGTATAGTAGAAGTAGAAGTAGAGGTAGGAGTAGTATAGTAGTGTTAATAGTAGTAGTAGTAGTAGTAGCATTAGTAGTAGAAGTAGTAGCAGCAGCAGTAGTAGTAGTAGTAGTAGTAGTAGTAGTAGTAGTAGTAGTAGTAGTAGTAGAAGCAGAGAAGCAGAGGTAGTTGTGGTAATAGTAATATAGTAGTAGTTGTTGTTGTCGTTATCATTGTTGTTGCTACTGTTGTTGTTGTTGTTGTTGTTGTAGGAGGAGAAGAAGAAGAAGAAGAAGAGTCATCGTTGTCGTAGTCGTAGTATTAGGAGTGGTTGTTAGTGTTATTGTAGCAGTAGTATTACAAATTGGTAGTGGAAGGATTAACGCTTACCTTGAACTGAGCCTTAAACTTAGTTGTATTATATAAACGTGACCCTGAAATCTCTGAAGAAATAATGCCCGGATAGTTGTCCCTGGAACATCATGTCGGATCACCCAGTTATCGCTGGAGCAAATGCTACCTGAACAATTATTGCCGGGGGGCAATTGACGCTTCTTTAGATGGGTTTATATAAACAATTTAGGATTCAATCAATTATTATTATCATTGGAGAGGTGTTATCATTGGAGAGGTCTAGTGGATAAGTCAACCGACTGCAGATCACAAGGTACGGGGTTCAAATCCCAGCCCGACACTAACGTCCTTTGGCAAGACGTTAATCTACATATTATGCCACTCTCCACCCAGGTGTTAAATGGTTACCCGGTAGCATGCGAAAGTTAATGTAGTTTACTTAGCATTGTGAGCGTCTGGCTGGAATTCTCCCCAGGGAGTGGAGAAAATGCATACATTGTGTGCGGGCAAGCCTGAATCCAATGACCGGGGTAATAATATATCGGTAAAGCGCTTACAGACATCGTTGATGTATTAAGCGCTGTATAAAAGCGGAATATTATTGTTGTTTCACGAACATTGATTATTGTCGCATAACCAACCCAACCTCGCCGTCCCCTTCCCCATTTTTAAAATGAACACCGCATCCGCCACTGGCAACTTACGATACGTTCTTTTCATAGCAACATAAATATTCCAATTTGGATATAAATGCTGTCTAGGTTGAATATTTACTTTAATATTTAGTGATATGCCATGTCCTTTGCTAAAAGGTTGTCAATTTCCTGCCAATTACATCAATTACCGTCGCCATTGTGATAGTGATTGTGTTTCTCTCATATTCTGATATTGCGATGTATAAAAATGTAAAAATAAAAAGCGAACGGCCATGAACCATACGCGCCTAATAATCTTTTGCGTTACCTTGCTCAATGATATACAAATTAAGTTTGTATGTCTCTTATAGTTCACGTTAATAAAATTTTGCATTATTTTTTTCTTTGTGATTTTTTTACTTAGTTTTATCTTTGGATATTTCAATTTTTACAATATGCCTATCTTGTATATTTTACATAATGTATATATCTTCTCTGTGAACTAGTGTTTGAGTTGAGGAGGAGGTCGATAATTGAAAATAATATTTCATAGAATTTCTCATCTGACTGTTCTAGCTATGATAATAAAATGAATCTAAAAAGGCAAGAAGCTTTCATTTAAATTAAACGGATTCAATCAGCGTTTGCTATTATTTCAAAATTTCAGAATTACTCCAAATGGCGATGTTCATGTGGATCTCCATCATTTCCTTGTTGGCAGGTAAGATACATGTTTTATTTAGACATCTTATATTTTCTAGAAATTCGAGAAATTAGAAGCCAGAGAACTTAGAATCAAAGAGAGATAAAAGCCTTAACGATTAAAACGAAGTTAGGACTAGGAGAAAATTCATTACATTATTTTTGTTTTCTCTTAATTAAAAAAAAACATAATTTATAACATTTCATACAAAATTACAAATAATCATCACATAGGTCTAAATCAATTTGCAAGTGAAGTTTAACATTCCACAGTAAAGGTTAAAAATAAATGTTCATATATAAAATATATTTGCAAATTAAGTTAAAGATAAAGTTGAGTTCTGGTCATGCGATTGCATTATGAAAGAAAAGGTGTGGAATGGATCAGAAAAATTTGATCATGTAGCATGTAAGTATTGATGTGTACTGCAAGATTCTGGAGCCATCAAAATCACAATACATTTTGCCCAGTCTTGGTAAAGTAACAAGCACTGTACACAGAAAGATGTATATGGGACTACACACAAATGTCGGGGCTACTATTACTTGATTTCCTTATCTTTCTATGCTCATTACCCAGCCAGTATACATTTTCTACCAAAATTGTTTGGAAAATGACATTTATTAGTTATCTTGAACATTCAGTGTAAGTTTCGTTTGATTCTGTGAAAATTCTTTTTATTTTTTTTACCAGAACTCAAGTTTATCTTTAATCATTTACAAAAGATAAATATTCACATAAACAAAATTATAGTTTCACATTTTAAACAAATCGCACATCATAGCTACAATTTCCTCGACCAGCTTGCATATAAATTCCCAATTATTTCTTTGTTTTCCTTCAGAGAGAAAATAGATAGCGATGCGATGAATGCTGATAGTTTAACGCATGGAAAAATACTTCTGCCATAAATTGGGTCCCGACGCCTTTCCGCTTGACCTGCGCAATCTCGTCCAATTTTGATAATGGGCATTCAACGCGTAAAACATCTAGGGCGTTACGATTTTATGGAGAAAGATAAATATCCCTAAATTATTTATACTCTTTGTAAAGTTGATGTTTTATGTATTTTTCGTTTCTCAAAAATAATAGGTGGACTCCTTGAATAAGACCCGTTGTTCAAGCGCGCACATATCACTTACAGAGCAGGCGAGGCGCGTTCCCTAGGGAAGGGAGTTTCCCCCCCCACTCCGTTTCATTAAATTATTAGAAAAAGAAGACGATTCGTTGTACCGTTCTCGCCTCTTAATCCTTGTTTCAATTCAGTTTCCCTCCTCTCGCGCAAGCTTTGACGTTTATTGTAAGAGAATAAGACGATTTGTTGTACCATTCTTGCCTCTTAATTCTTGTCTGAATTTTTCCCCCTTCCGCGCGAAGCGTGGAAGCTTTGACGGTTCGTTGTACCGTTCTCGCCTCTTAATCCTTGTCTAAATTCAGCCCCCCTCCCCCCCCCCCCCCCCACTCCCGCGCGAAGCGCGGAATCTTTGACGTTTCATTTAATTATTAGAGAAAGAAGACGATTCGTTGTACCGTTATCGACTCTTACTCCTTACTCTTTGTCTGCTCGTTTTTCTTCCCCTTTTCTCTTCTCTCTCTCTCTCTCCTTCATTTTGGCCGGCGGTTTTTTCGTTGTTGGGGGGGGGGGGGCGACAGCTTCCACTGCCCCCCCCCTTCCCGGCTACGCGGCTGCCTTTGTTAAATCTTTAACATGTAAGCTCTCATATTCCATAGTCACATTCCAAAGAAACACAAATCAATTTTCACATAACTAGACAATTACAAAAACTTAGTAAGGATATGAATAATTTACTTGTTAACTTTATATATCTAGGCAGTATATTCGACAGAATTTTTTAAAATATATATTTGATCCTTTATTGTCCAACTTTGCTGGCACAAGCCCTTGTGTAACTGAGTGTCTGTACTGTAAGACTATTCAGATTTTACGGTCTACTGAACTCCATAGGTCCTCTAGCTGTTTGACACAGCCAGTGCCTGACAAAATTAGGCAAGGTTCAAGATTTAATAGAGTTGTGCTTATGTGTCAAAGTAGAGTCTATGCATGTATAATATTAAACATTTTCTGGTGCCCTGCACACAAAGCCTCTTGACCAATACTATTAACTGTCCACATGTCTTTTAAAACAAGCAGTTATATGGTTATGAACGTCATCAATAGAAGGAATGGTAATAAGCGCTTATAATGTACATGCATTAATGGTAAAATTCAATCGCAATATTCAATTATTGATTTGAAATGTGGTAGTTCATTGTTCGTATGTCTCGCAATACCGATTATGTCACCATGATAAAAGCCCCCCCCCCCCCCCCACTCCGGGAACGGAGGGATCGCATTCATGTTCCGAATATCTCCGGTAAAGGGGTACTTTTCACGCACCAAAGACCGGCTCGTAATACACGACAAAATCGGCCCGTATTGACTTTACACACCGGACTGAGGGGGTGCTTTCAAAGGGCGGGAACATGCATACGCGTACCCTAAATAACACTGAGTAGGGGGGGGGGTAAAAGCGAGCACTGCATTTTAATCAATCAACGGTCTGCTGGTCTCAATGAATAGGGACTTTTAGATTTGCACGAAGACAATGTGGATTGCTGCGGTCGACGTCCTTTTAATGCACTGCCTTGAATGGACGTCACACGTATCAGTCCACGCAAATCTAAAAGTCCCTAATGACGATATTGCTGGTCCTCCTACCAATTATATTGTTGTACCATAATGACATGAGAGAAATTGATGTATTGTGGCGAATTGATGGTCATATGAATGATGGATCAGGGTGAGCGTTGGACCGTTTCAAATTTGCTAACGAGATAGCTTAAACCTTTTCCACCGGGCAAATTGAGTTGTAAATTTTCAAATGGATTCGATATATGGATACACATGACCAAAAAACTAATTAGAACACAGAAAACGTCAAATGACTTTAAGCTGAAGTGCGTTTTAACAGTGATTCAATCAAGATAAGTACATTATTTAAATTGAATTGAAAGAGAGAGAAAGAAAGAAAATGAAGGGGGTAATGGGACGAGAGAGAGAAACAAAGACAGCGAGAACGAGAGATAGATATATATATTAATGGGAGAGAGAGAGAGTGCGAAAAGTTAAGAGAAAGAGAGCGACAATGAGAGAGAGATAGAAAAAAGACGACGATGAGCATAAACGTGTTAGAGGAGGAGGCAATGGGGGCGTGTTCCGGGATGAATTCCACCAGTGAGGGTAGATTCATAGAGGTTATAGTAATTGGAGTATTCGTTGGTGTGGAGGGGGGGGGGTAGGCGGTAGTCATCCTAAGAAATCAAAAAAAGTAGTATGTTCTGAATCAGTTCGTCCTGTGAGAACTTCTGACCTATTTCATGATTTATTTGTGCGTACATGTAAATGTATGTCAAATTCCAAGACACTTTATGATGCATGACTATGAGAAAAATAACAATTGAAACTAATCATTTTACCGTCAGGGTTCCAAACTCTCAATGCCTGCTCCGGTGGAGGAGGAGGTGGAGGAGGAGGAGGAGGAGGAGGAGGAGGAGGAGGAGGAGATGGAGGCTACCAGCCGACAGAACGACCCGAGCTCACCATTCATCCTACAGCCCTCTACATTGTGTCTAATCCTTGCGGTTCGATTACTATTCCCGGTGTTGAGACCATTCGACTGGTTCCTGGTCCCATGCCGGACATGCCCAACTCGACTCCAGGCATTTCCAGATCACGGGTGTGTCAACTGCCTGGTAAGTGCTCAGAAGATCACGACCACCCCCCCCCCCCTAGCTCTTTTTTAAAAATTTCTTGTAAAGCTATAAAATCGTTTAAGTGATGTCGGCAATTGAAACCAAATTATTTTTTCCTCTTCCATGTTGACAAATTGATTACTCCTATTGGAAATGTGAAAGTCTGGTGATCATTTATATTTGTGTTGGAAATATCTGTGAAAACTGCCCCATGTCTTCTGTTTACGATGGGAAATCCGCCCATCCACTTATGAAAATAACCATGATAACCTGAGATATTTAAAAAATATTTACATGTTTTGTGCACGGTCGTATAAAGAGTTGCGATCGATCCAAATTAATCGCAAGTCCTCTAATCAATCGCAAGTTTGCATTTTCCTATCTCTTAAGTACACAGTTGAGGTTATGACGGGGCCCTGATGTTGCCTTAGTCAGCTAGTAGTTTATAATAACCCTGCTACTTGTCACAGAATGATACTCATTTTAAACATTGTGTTTCTTTACTAATATATTGTTTTAGCTATGGCTGATTCATCATCTGGGATAACAGGCATCTCAACAACCGAGGCGCCGACCTCGACAACCATCTCGTCGACGTCAGTTTGGACTACGATGGCCACATTCGTAGGCTATTCGACGCCGCCAATGAATGAGACAACGACAATGTATGAGACAACGACACCTCTGAATATCTTCGGTAGGTGTTAGTTCTAGGAATGATACAACGAAGTACATATAATAGAGATTTTAATCTACAGTAAATTTCAGTCATCCAACATTTTCTTCGGCAAATCTTGCTGTCGGCTTCAGTTTGCCAGGGTCAGATTTAGGGATGCGCTTTGATTTTACGTTTGATTTAGGCAGTTTTGGGTTGGGGTTTTAGGGAATCGCTTGGAGCGATTGCTGCAGGAACTTTGTCAAACCTATTGAGCTTTACCCTAGGGCCTTCCCCCCTCGGAAAACCTTGTCTATCTCCTCGGATCCCCGGGGAAAATAGTAGGACAGGAAATCTTTATCTTTACTATTCTGTATTCTCTCCTGCTCAATTACGTTTCCCAAAGATTGCCGTCAGTTTGTTATAAGAATACGCTTCAAACATCGTGACCCTGTTTGTCCAGGAAATCGCCCAAGAAAGATGCAGGAAAATAATGCAAGTGGTCAGATGGAACGAAACTGTTTATCCAACAACTATGTTGGACTTCCACAAGCTAGGCGTCATGTTGAATTAAGACCAGAATGCCTTGAATATATTTCCCCTTTTCACAGGCGAAGGTATGCAAATGTTCGTCCTGGACAACGTGAACCGGGCAATCTTCTATGGTGGTGGGGATCTCCAGTTTTCGACCCTGTTCACCTTCCCTGAGCACGAGGATCCCACGGGGGTCACAATAGACACTTCTGGTTTCCGGGTGTTCTGGACAGATCTGAAGACCGACCTAATCCACGGAGCGTCCCTTTATGGTACACACCCTAGGATATATTCTGTGGGATTGTACGAAGGTAGGTGGTCTATGGCGATTGGGGAAGGTTGATTTTAGAGCACTTAAAGATGAAGTTGAGTTCTGGTCATGCGATTGCAATGTGAAAGAAACGGTGTGGAATCGACCATAAAAGGTTGATCATCTAGCACATAAGAATTTGTGTGTATTGCAAGGTTCTGGAATCATCAAAATGATAAGAAATTTGGCCAAGTCTTGGTAAAGTTACAAACACTGTACGCAGAAAGATGTATATGGGACTATACGAACACGTGGCGTAAACATCCTACCCCGGATTTTAACGATGTTACATGCCAAATTTAGAGTATGAAGGTATTTGAATTAAGAGCCATGCTTTTCAGGGAACATGTCTTATCTGATGTTTTTCCATGTTTTTTGATGGGAAAACAGTCGACTTCGGTGCATGTCAATTAGGACGAATACCATAGGGAACTTGGCCGGGCCCTTGTTTAAAAAAAAGGTTCAAAAGACATGTACTACGCTTTAAACCAAAAAAAAACTATCACTAACACATTGCTTTAAATACCTACTCCGGTAGGAATGCTTTAGCAGTATCTAGGCATAAGATTGTTAGAAAAGCTTCTTTGGTTAATATGATACAAGATTATGTTTTCACCCACTACCGTGACAAAGCTAAATTGTTGTTGATGACGTCATATTCTACTGCTGCTATGCTTTCCTTGTATTACCTATAGAACCTGTCAGCATATCGCTGGTGCAGTCTAGCGGAATGGTGTACTGTGCCTACTCCAAGTCAAATAAGATCACCAGACTCCATCTGGGCTATCCGAGCTGCGAAACGGACCTTATTACGAATACGCCAAATCCGAGAGCAATTGCTATTGACGAATCTGGATGGTTAGCACCTTTGAATTTTCGATTCTTTTAACCGCCACCATGGTTTATTTAAGATAGGCCTTTATCATAAAAAGAGCTAGGACGAATCTATTTAGAAGTATCGTGGAAGATAACAAAATGGCGTCTTTTTATTAAAGCACCCTGTTTCACTTGAAGTTAATAGACTCAGAGCTTTTTCCGTGTTGTCTGGTTCCGGGTGTTTGCTGGCTCTAACCATGACACAGGAATGTCCACTATTTTGTCTAGATACAATAAACGTTTATCCGTTTTGTAGTAAACTGGGGATTTTCTTTGGGCGCAATCTAGAATTGTTATACGAAAGAAAGAAACTAATATTATTCGTATAGAATAAATCAGTGTCATAAACATTTCTAGGAAGCGCAGCACCGATCAGCATGGCTCAAAGATCATGCATATCGACTGATGCGGGACTTACATGTACTGCGTTACCCGAGGAAATCCAATGTCCTCCATAAACGTATTTTGTTTTCCTATTTGTTTTTATTATATTTTTTAATTCAGGTACTTGTACTGGTCACGTGACGGTGGCATTGACAGAATAAACCTCTCTTCCTCAAGGCGACAGACTATCTACCAGAACCCTGATTTTATGAACATCACAGGACTTGCCATTGACTCTTCAGGTAAATGACAGTTTGTTTTCTTCCCATTTTCCCCGGGGGTATACAACGTTTTGACCGGGGGGTACAATCCGCAGAACAATGACAAACTACACATGAACAGAAACAAGAACGGAAGAGGAAATTCAGATTATAAAGTCTGCCAGCTAGGGTAAAAGACATGTTGATTTCTTTTTTTTTATTTTTTTATTTTTTTTTTTTTTACGTGACCGACAAATCGAAAACGACAGATCAAAAACGACAGATCGAAAACAAATAAAGCTGACGAACTTTCTTTACATATTTGGATGTCCGAAATGAACTTTAGAATTCGGATCTCATCCCAATATTTTATGACCTTTCTGCTCGCATTTAATTAAATGATCATCATTTAGATTTTCACTTTCAATCCATTCTTAACAAAAGTGCTGAACAATAATGACTTCTATAGGGTAACCATAGCTTTTACAGGTACAATGAGGTGAACTGACTTTCCTTTTCTACCTGAGCTCGGGCATACCACTATGAAACACGTAATACGAGTCCGGGATTGGATGGATACGACATCACTCCATCATCTTATTCTTAAACCCCAAATATCTTTGTCCCAATATTATGTTAGTTGTATTCCTACGTAAAGATTGATAATAGGTATGTATATTTTATTTTGTAAATTGAATATTTTCAGCCCTTAGGCTGCATGTTCAATGTTTTTTTATTTTATTATAATAAATCGATTCAACAGTCAATCAATCAATTTCACATTTTGTTCTCTTTCCAACATCAGGTCCGACTACACTCGTCGCCTTCTTCGACATTGACAAGCATCGCACGTTCTACATCGATCTCAGCGACCCGGACAACGTCGTCGAACTCACTACGTCTTTTCCTGCCAACGACTTCCTCCTCGTGACTCAAATGAGCGTCTACGGCGGAGACATGTTTTGGACGAAGACCGGCGATTCCGCTGGTTTGAACGCAGGAGTCTATAGCATGACCAATTATACAAGCTCCCGCGATCTGAAGTTTAAGGAGGTTCCTTCCTTTAACCATCCAGTAGGGTTAGTTATTAGCAATTTTGAAAATTGAACTTTCGGTAGTTGTTTATGAATACGAAATTTGATAATTTACGATAATGACTATACGTGATCGATTCTCTTTTAGATTATGCTTTGATGTTTGTAGTTTATACTTTGATGGAGTTACGCAAGTATGTCATAATATACCAGTTAAAGAATCTTTATATTGAACTTTTTTTAAAAGTGTGATTCGTTGAGGCTCGTTAAGACATGACGCGGCAAAATATGAATTATTATCATTATACAAATTATCATTATCAAGCGTGAATCATTATAATCATACAAGTTATAATTTGATAAACGCTCCAAATGCAAGCACCCGCACACCCACACACATGCACATGCACATTTTATGCCTTAAACAAATTATTTTCTTTGTTATGTGGCTGTTATAGTTGATATATTTCTGATTCTATATGTTATAAGTTTGGTTGCCCATGATAGGTTCATATCCTGAGGCCGCAATCACTCTCAAACTCTAGCTTAAAGATAAACTTGAGTTCTGGTAAATATAGAAACAAATTTTTACAGAATCCAACGAAATTAACACTGAATGTTCAAGATTACAAATTAATGAAATGACGTGTCATTTAATTGTTTCGCACATGATGTGCAAAACAATTTTGAAAGAAAATGTATAGTGGCTGAGTAATGAGCATAGAAAGATAAGGACGTCCGGGTAAGTAGGCCCGACACCATGTGCTTAACGCAGGTTACTACGAGCAAATGGGAGTTGTGGTTTTTATCGAAGATGATACCCAGAACGTTTGTGTGCGTTTGTATGTATTTCACTGGCTCGAACAACCAATCAACTGCTGGATAAACAATCCAGACTAAATCATAGCAATTTTTTTTTCTCTAAATACGATTCCCATACCAGAGCTCAGGATTAGCTTTAAGACAGTGGTCTCCTGCGTTTATAAATTTTGAAATGATTCGTCAACTATTTTGTGTTAAAGGTGTAATTATTTTAATGATTGTATTATGATATAATTATACATATATTCTGACTTTTTATTAATAATATATATGTACCTAGCTTGTATTTTACATTTTAGTATGTTGAAAAATGCTGTGTGGATTTTTATTTTCTATGATCAGGTAAAGTGTACTAAACAGGTTATTCTGAGAGATATCTATATTGCCTTCTTGCTCTTTGTCTAAAATATTCCCCACCAAAGTATATGAGAAAGGTAAAACCAATATATATTTAGCACAATGTACAGTTTCTCAGCACGACATGGCACTATGAACAGAACAGACAGAGAAAGAGGACAAAATATACAGTTCCTCATTCTACCCTCAACAATTGCTATGGTAGACAAAGGAACATCCCTTCACTGCTATTATGTAAAAATGTGTAGAACAGGTGCATATGCACGTGACACCTGTTCTACACAATTTTACATAATACTAGTGAAGGGATGTTCCTTTGTCAACCACAGCAATTGTTGAGGGTAGAATGAGGAACTGTATATTTTGTCCTCTTTCTTTGTCTGGCATATTCATAGTGTTGGCATCACCATTTTCTTTATCATCTGCAGAGTCGTTTATCAAGTAAATTAATTTAAATTTATGGATGCTTCGTTCCAAGGTATTTGTGGTGATCAGATATTTCATTCACCTGCTTTTAACATTTGTACTACAATTTTATTGTCAGAACGCAAATTGCATAATCAAGTTAGCGCTTTTCTGGGGTAAGGGTTTCGCATTAAATGAAATAGATTTGTCAACTGCTATATTTTAGTATTTCTAAAATATATGAGTGACAATATTATTGTTCCCCTGTATATTTTGTTTCCTTTATGCCTTGATTGAAAAGTAAAGGTTATGTAAGGGAATGAAAAAATATTTCCAACTAAAGCTTGGTGCATTATACATGTACAAGTTGGCCTGGTACGTGATATTATCAAGAAAATGGTTGCGCCCATGTCATGCTAAACGGCATTACATTATGCCAAGAATATCCTTGTACACTTTCGATTGGAATATTGTAATATAATAATAATAATATTTCATTTTCATGTAGCGCTGAATACAAATGTCTCTAAGCGCTTTACAAATGTACTATTACCCCGGTCGTTGGATTCAGTGCTTACCCGCACACAATGTGTGCAAAATCTCCACTCCCTCCACATCACAAGGTAGGAATACATCTCATCTTTCAGCATACCATCACTTATTTTGTGGTGTAAGGTTTTGTTTTACCACAGAGATCAGTGAATAAGTCTGTTATCCTTTGTCGCGCGCAGTTGCTATTCATTTACATGTTTAAAAATAAACAGTAGCGGCTTTTTTACGACGGTTTACTGCGCCTCAGGTTCAAGGGTTGAAATAATTACAATCCAACCTGAATAAGAAAAGAACAACAAATTATTGGTGCCTTTTTCTTACATTTTTCTTTATCATGAAACGGTTTATTTAGACAATTATACATGTGCAAGAAAACATCATGAATAAAACTGAAGCTCTTTCTTTTAATTAGGAAATAAATATAAGTCAGTCTCAATTTTTTTTCTATTTGTTCCGATAAAATGAATAGCATTACATATCTTGATAATAAGTATTAAAATAATTATTCTTATTATTCTATATTTCGTCTATTTAAGACTCGTTTACTAAGATTAGAGACAGCCCAGGAAGAAATCTATTACTTGCAGGAAACTGGACACTTCTAAACCGATACAGTGGTTTAAAGTTATATCCTAGGTCTTGAAATGTTATCAGCCCGACTCCTTCATAACAGCGATTTATTCGTAAGAACGAAAACGTTTCTAAATATCTATTACTATTTAGTATTGTAATGTTTTTAAATATCATCAATACGACATATAAGACAATTAACTTTTGTCTCGCCAAAGTGGTAGTTTCTAATTTAGTTGAATACATACTAATTTTTATTAGAAATGGTACTGCACTCAGCAAAAAAGAAGGTCGACATTATTTATCGTTCAAAATTTTCATATAAACCGTCAATGAAATATGATCAAATGTATATCAAATTTAAAAAAAAAATAATACTCTACCAACATTTTTATTATATCAAGTTTTGAACTAAGACGCTGATAATGGAAGGCATATTCATTTAACCATTAGAATGTATGATTTAAGCTACGGTCCAAAAGGTTCGTACGAATCTCCCTGTTTTTCCATGGTCTCCCCGAATTTCCATGGTCTGAAAATCTTTCGTACGGCGTTCGTAGCAGTTCGTAATGGCATTTGTGACCGAGGCTTAAGTAAATAGCGAGAATGTAGCAAGTAGCCATTCAAATGTTAATGAGCATTTGGATCTGTAAAGCATTCTTGTTCAAAAAGGAAAACAATGAATAAGAAACAAAGAGGAAGATTGAACTGTGGATGTCAACGGTAGTCTCAGGACTGCATGGTTTTGACAAATACGTACGGTCTCTCCTTCCCACTCGTGGACGAGCCATAGGATACCTCCAAATGATTATCAACATTTGAATGGCCAGATGCACATCTTTTTTGCAATTTTCTTTCAGAAACGTATTTATTGTCATATGGCTATCCTCACTCATGCATGAATGTCTTGTTCCATATCATCTTAGATGATCGATTTAAGTTTATTTTGATTTTAGTATGAAAGTTTTTATATTTAATATTTAGTATTCATTACATTAACGAAAACTTGGTGTCCACTTACATTTTTTTTTTGCTGAGTGCAGTTCTCACAGTGACACCTACCACGTCTTACTATCATGTCACGTGTTATGTTTGCCGTGAGCAGTATAGGGCCATGATTTCACCTAATGTAAGTTTATGGCGATAAAGATTTTTTGGAGTGGACTTAGCCTTTTAACAATATATTTCGCCCAAATGATTGGACTCTTTAAACGTTCTAAGAACGCCTTCGTGTTTTCTTTTTTCAGTTTTAATCTTGCAGCCACCTGTATCTTTGATATCACCTTCAATAATTGTGGATCCAAGGTTTCGAAATTTATGGGGCCCTGCCAAATAATAAGGAGTTGGCCAAAATGGAGGGCCCGGATGAAACTCTTGCCCTCTTCCTGACCTATATAAATGTTTATTTATCTGCAAAATCATGTTTCCTTTCTTGTGAATTTGGCACAGTAACAGTTATAATATCAATTGTTATAAGAATGATTTTGTTAACCCAGGGAAGCATTATCAATGACAATGCTGTTTTTCATGAGGGCCCTGCAAATAGTACTACCCCATCAATAGCCAAGTACCCATTTACGCCTGGTTGGAGAGTTGCAAATATGGATTAATGTCAGGCTAAAGGACGTTAGTGACCGGCTGGGATTTGAAAGTCGACCCTTGGATTGAGAGTCAAGTGAATGAACTACTATACTACGACACTTCCACAGTAACAACGTGCATTCGGCGTGGCGCGGTGAATGCTGATGTCACATGTTGCACGTAAATCGGTGATGCATCGTAGTTATTGACTTCAAAAACACCCGTTGGGCTTATATTCAAGAAATATAGTTTGTCATTGAAGAAAGAGATGTCTATCGGCTCATATGAGCTGGATAGCTGGGAAATGGAGTTGGTATTCAAGTTTAAGATGTGCATTTTCTTCTGTCCACTGTCGGAGAAGAAGAGTCTTTGGCCTACAGCATAGAGAAGAGAAAACACAGGCAATGTATGAAACCAGAACTGACCAGGATGGGATCTCTTTTCTAATCTTTTCCGCTTTGTTCTCAAGAAATGTATACCTGAATTCTCCCATCATATATTTTAGAAGAAGTGCTTTCATAGACGAGCATGCCCCCGAGCACGCACGCGCACACATTACACACACACACACACACACACACATCCACACCACATATGAAAGAGATTTGTCAACTACGACTTTTAAGAGAAACATCTTCGGCACTACATGCGCCGCGGAATTTTTAGAACATGAGTTGCTCTGAGTTAGCAAATTATTTTTTTAATAATTTAATTTGTGTCATCCGTTTGTTAAAATATAAGTTTTCGGGAGCCAATAAAGCCCCCCCCCCCTCCCCTCTACCCCTCTCTCTCTCTCTCTCTCTTTCTTTCTTCCTGTCCCTCCTAAAACCACTGCACTATTACCTGAGACATCGATAGAAAGTCCGTCTATATCTGAGAGATCATTATTAGTATAGACCGTCGTTTTACTGCTGCCATCCTTGTCTGCCTTGTCTATTCCCTTTTCACGTGTCCAATAAATGACGCTGGCCAATTATAAAACAAAGGGAGAAAACATGAAAAAGAGACTTGGAAGTAAGATATATCATAACAACAACAAATCGTGGGAGGAAAAAAGACACTGTTTGGACCAAAAAGAATTAATTGATGATGCAGATCGACCTAGTAGATGATGGGATGCGAATTTACAAATACGATTCATTTACTTGTTATATTTAATTGCTAAATTATAAATGAATGAACTAATGATATATAACTTCCTAATCGTATAAGCCATCGGAATTAATCAGATGTGGACACCGCACGTGAATACATTTGTGTCGTCATATAAACATATTTGTGAATAATAAAAACTATATCAGAAATTATTATATTGATTATCAGAGGTTGACACCACGTTTAACTCCATTTTTTTCATCGTCATAATTCAGTAAAGATTGAGAGAACAAACGCGCTCATACTTTTGTGCGTCATCAACGACGATCGCCCTTGGATTAGCCCCTGCAGTGTTGACGATGACTGCTTCAGAGCCTGGACTATTGAGGTCGGTGACAGTGATGACTTGACTACCTTCATACACACAGAAAGCCTGCCGTGACGCCTGGGATATGGCCAAACCTTTAGGTCCTGCAACGAGTTGACGAAATTAGGGTATATAACATTCAATGAGACACCCTGGAGCTTTTTCTAGGTAATTGGTGTCCCTATTAGCAAGACCCCTTCTGCGTGACTGAACACGCGTGGTCTTTAGTGAGCCATTTTCGTAATGTAATAAAAATTAATGCATAGGTTTATTTTAAGTGCCTCATTACCAAATTATTTCATTCACCTGTTTACATAATTACATTACGAAAATAGCCTATTGAGTCACGATGGTAAATTTGACGAACTAAATAGAAATTATGCATCAGTGATGACTTTTTTTTAAAGATTTTTTGTTTAAGATTTTTGTTTAAGACTCGGATGTAATCATACTGTACCTTCATGTTAATATTTAGCAACAGCAAAATTCACCAAATCGTATGAACCCTGTATCTTGTGAGTAAATAGACCTACGTCGGATTTTATCTTGAGTTAAAAATGAGTTATGACTAAACCCAACAATACATCAGCTACATTCAAATCTACTGTTTTTTACAATGCGTTGGCGATTACTAGAATTGAGACGGAAGTCACATAAGGCGTCGATAAGATTTGTAGGGTAGTTGGTCTAAAAGTAAAGGGAGTGTGCATACAACCGACATGAATCATATGGTAGATTCGGGAAATAGAGGAGGTGCACTTGTCCCAGATCAAATCCAAACTGCACTGTTGTTGTTTTCTTTACGAATAATTATTAAAACATCACCCTGTACTAGAAGTGGCACCCCTAAAAAAGAATTGAAAACAAAAGTCAAGCCAGTCATATTTTGTTTTGCCAACTCACCATCATACGAACTAGTTCTCACTCTCATGGTACCGGAGCCATCTTCATCTGCACGCCATAAGCCATTATCCGATATATCTGTCCAGTAGATCTTTTGCTCCGTTTCATCAAAATCAATGGCCCATGGTTCACCACTTAGAGATATGTGAACTACGAAGCTAAATGTTGACAGATCAGCGACGTATATCTTTTTCTGCGCATCCGTTACTAGTATTTTGGAGACGAGATTGATGGTTGTTGTGGTTTCCTGGACTGTTGTTGGCGTTCGATCGGTTGTTGGCTGATTTTGAGATGGTTGGGTAGTTGGTGCTGCTTGAGTCGAGATTTGTCTTGTTGATATACCCTGGGTCGGAGGTTGGGTCGTTGGCATCGTCGGAGTTTGGTTTGTTGGTGGACCTTGGGTTGTCCAAATACCTTGAGTCGAGGTTTGGGTTGTTGGTATACCTTGGCTTGCCGTTGTACCTTCTGTTGGTATTTGGGATGTCGTTGTATCTCGAGTCGATGTCTTACTTGTTGGTATACCTCGGGGTGTCGTTGTACCTTGAGCCGGTGTTTGGGTTGTCGTTGAACCTTGAGTCGGTATTTTTGATGTCGTTGTACCTTGAGTCGATGTCTTACTTGTTGGTATACCTCGGGGTGTCGTTGTACCTTGAGCCGGTGTTTGGGTCGTTGGTAAACCTTGGGTTGTCGTTGTACCTTGAGTCGGTATTTGGGATGTCGATGTACCTTGAGTCGGTGTTTGGGATGTTGATATACCTTGGGTTGCCGTTGTACCTTGAGTTGGTAGGTGGGTTGTCGTTGTATCTTGAGTCGGTGTTTGGGTTGTTGGTACACCTTGGATTGTCGTTGTACCTTGAGTCGGTGTTTGGGTTGTTGGTACACCTTGGATTGTCGTTGTACCTTGAGTCGATGTCTTACTTCTTGGTAAACCTTGGGTTGTCGTTGTACCTTGAGTCGGTGTTTTGCTTGTTGGTACACCTCTGGTTGTCGTTGTACCTTGAGTTGGTGATTTGGTTGTTAGTGTATCTTGGGTAGGCGTTTGGATCGTTGGCACGGTTGTGGTCTGGCTTGTCGAAACGGTTGATGTACCTTGGGTCGATGTTTGGACAGCAGAAGTCTGTTCTTGAGATGGGTAGCTTGTTGTTGTTTGACTTGCTTCTACCCAGTAAAAAAGGGAAGTACGTCCGAAAATAGGCATTTAATTGATAATTAATATTTGCTTTGACGCAAATTTTGCACATGTAAAAAGAAAGAAAAAATTCAATTTCACCTGATTTGATCAAACTTTATGAATATCTCCCAAGAACAAGTTGAAGGAAATATACTATATAACATAAAGCTAACAACATCTATACTTTTGTCATGATATCTCGAAAGCCAGTTCTATGATTTGATTTCAGTATTATTGATTGGAACCATGTTTTTTAAGGACCCCCCCCCCCCCCACCCCCGCCCCCTTCGCTGTAGACGGGGTATGCAATGTACCTGGGCAGTCCGCGTGCTACAGACCCCATGCAATTCATATTCGTTTTCCTTGGCATTAAATATATAATAGAAAACTCTACAACAATAAAAAAAGAAGCAGACTGGTGAAAGTTTAAACGAAATAGGACGAAGAAAGATGTGTTTTTTAAAACTTGTATCAATATACGTACGGACCCTTAATCAGTAATGTTAATGTGACGTAGTGCCCGATAACTCTCCCAGTGATATCATATTTCAAACTTACGCCCTTCTGGTTCACATATTCAGGTTTCATACAAATGAACTGATTTGTTTGATTGCACTTTAAGTTTAGTGTTGTAATAGGGCGTTATGGTAGATTTGAGGTTAGTGATAGGTAGTAGTGTTTGGTCAGGGTTCATGAAGTCGGAAATTCGGTAGGTGAGGGAACTTGGTCGCCGCGGAGCAAATACTACTGGATCATTATCGTATAACCGAATACGCCACTTATATATCAATGTGTTTAAAAACAAATGGGGGGGGGGGGGGCTGTGTTGCACTTACTTCGCCAACATCTTTGTCCCATCTGCCGAGCATAATTAGTTAATTTTTGTTGACCGTCTTCGCTTTCACACCACGTTCCAGGACAACCGTTCTTCAGACAATCTGAGATATAATTAGAATACAATGACAAAGAAAAATTAATATTTGTTTACAAAGCGCATAATGAAATATAGAAAATCCCTATTCGCTTAACAAAGTATTACATATATGCTCCTGGGAATGCGCATCAGAAGTGGAGATGGTGCACGTTATGTGTACGCAATTAGATCCTGACCCCGTTGCATAAAATTTACCAATGATGGTAACTTTGCCATCAACATAACATCACTCAGCAGCCAATCAAATCAAGGTTACCATTAATTGCAAAGTTACCATCAATGCTCATCAGGACCCAGATCAGCCATTGAACAAAATCTGTATTAAACAAAACTCCACTTTAATAGTAACGGCATTTCGTATTACACTGTTGCTCATAACGGTGGAATATTTTTTTTTTATCCAAATTTATGGAATTATTTTAAAAATAATTTAAAAATACTAGATCTAGATAATAGTATACAGTCTCAGATTTTATTGAATAATAATTTGCCAATATGTGTTTTGCGTGACTGCTAAAGCATTTATATTATGCTACTATGTTTATTAACTAGGGGACCTATGCCCTTAAGTCATAAATGACAGTAATGAGGATTAATGCCTCAAAAAAGGGCACTAATATAGCACATCGACACGGTGTTGATCCTGGGGCCTCACAGTTACGAGGCCATTGCTTTGTCACTGAACCATGACTGTACGCAGCGGGGGCTATGGTAGGGGGCAGTTTCCATAAATTAAAAAAAAACAGAAAATGCAATAAATTTTCAATAATTTATTGCATTCTACCCCGGTCCCCAACATAAAAAAATCTTCTGTGTGCCCATGCCTTGAGCCATAATGCATGGCCGTCCAGAGGATTTTTTTTATGTTGGGGACCGGGGTAGAATGCAATAAATTATTGAATATTTATTGCATTTTCTGTTTTTTTTTTAATTTATGGAAACTGCCCCCTACCCTAGCCCCCGCTGCGTACAGTCATGGTTCAGTGACAAAGCAATGGCCTCGTAACGGTGAGGCTCCAGGATCAACACCGTGTCGATGTGCTATATCAGAGCCCTTTTGTGAGGCATTAATCCTCATTACTGTCATTTATGACTTAAGGGCATAGGTCCCCTAGTTGATAAACATAGTAGCATAATATACATGCTTTAGCAGTCACGCAAAACACATATTGGCAAATTATTATTCAATAAAATCTGAGACTGTATACTATTATCTAGATCTAGTATTTTTAAATTATTTTTAAAATAATTCCATAAATTGGGATAAAAAAAAATATTCCACCGTTATGAGCAACAGTGTAAGTGTTATATAAATCCAGTCCTATTAAAAATAGGACAATGACAATACTGAGACGACAATGCAAATCTATCCCTGTACAAGATGCCCCCCCTCCTCCCCTCCCCCAATACGTTATTAACCGTCATGCTGTAATTAGTAAAAGAGTTGTATTGACCTGAAAATGTGCATTTCCTTCGACCGGATATTGTCTGATAGCTGCAAGAAACAGACGAACTGTCAACGATTGTGATGCACCAACCTGATTAAAAAAAAAAAAAGAAAAAAAAAAAAAGAATAAATACAATAAGTGAAAATTTCCATGCCTATTCTCCTTTTATTTCTAATTTATCGTTAGATTAATTATCTGTTATAAACCGATATATAGAAAGTATGCAACTTGATCTCGTGTAACAATGATGAAATGAGGTTTCCTGGTCCGTAATGAAGAAAGCGGAACGAGTGCGTCGAGCAGTTATGCAAGATTTTCGTAGTCGACGTCTGAAAATGTTTAACTTTTCATTAGGATCTGAAACTATTTTGAATAACACAAATATATAGGCCCGTATTCTAAACTCCGGATTACTTTTAGACTGAAGTTAAACCTGACTTCAAAAGGTGATATATGAAAAAAATCGAGTTTCAAGGACCGATTAGACTGGACTTATTGGGAATTTGACACCATTCAGGTGTTTATCCAATAATAGGTATATTGTCAGTCACCAGGTTTTTTATAGCCTTCAATTTTTATTACCAACATGCATTTATGTAATTTTCTTCTGCATTTTCCTCCTATTGTCCCAGATGGATAAGCCATTATCTTACATTTTCCTTATACCCGAAGACTTTTAGAGAGAGAAAAAAAGAGAGAGAGAGAGAGAGAGAGAGCGACAGTATGGGGCATTTCTTCATGGGACCCCGGGTTTTCTGTGTGCGAGACTTGAACATCCAAGGTATTTCCACCAAGTCTGGTGTCAGCAAATGCACATGGAAACGGACTACCATCTCCCTTCAAACCACGGTATTAAACTGTAGTTGGGTAAACAGGACATGTGAGAATTGCAGCATCTTTTCATGAAATATCTATAGGCTCATTAATATTCACTTAATAAAAGGACTTTAATCCACACTATCTTATAGTAAAATGATTTATAGATAAATTACCTATAAAGATGAGAAGGTTGGTGTGAAAGAAGACACTGCGTTTTATCTAATGACAAAAAGAAACAATTTTAAACGTTTGTCATGACACATAATAATAATTGGAATAAGTAGTCATGCGAAATGTAAAGCATAAGTTGTAGAATGTTGGTAAGTGAATCATGATAATGATGACAATAGTGACCTTTACATAGTATACTAATATACACTGCCTTGAGAGGTTCTGGTTAAAACTATGCGCAAGAGGTGACTCCAATAGTACTATTTGCTGAGGGGCACAGCCCCGAAGCAAATGGTACTTTTGGAGTCACCGAGGCCCATAGTTTAACCGGTACCTCGAATAGAAGGCATGGTATATTTGTTTTATATCCTGCATCAACAATTTTTTTTTTTTTAATTTAAAAAAATAAAGATTTGAAGAAAAAAAATTGATTCAATTAAAAAAAAATTAAAAAATCACATTTTTTTTTCAACTCCCAAATAGTAAACCAAAATAGTAGTCTCATATAATACTTTCTAAAAATAGGTTAAATATTTCTGGATATGTGACAAGCTCTCAACCAATCAAAAGCCAACAAATTTTTGGTGCAGGATATAATACTTAATACTAATGTTTCTAAGCGCTGTGATAGTATTACACCGACTGAGCTACCCTGATAAGGCGCTCTGGTGTCTTCCTATTGTCAAAGGATGTTAGCGCCGCGGCGAGATTCGAACCGCGAACCAAGTGATCCATAACCAGGTGACGTAACCACTAGTCCACGATCCCACTACATTTTTAAACAATATTACATTTACAACATTCCCTTGTCAGGTAAAAATTATTATGTGATTAATTTTACTGAACCATGAATATATTTCCATCTTACTCTATGAATTGAGGTGAAAAGTGCTAAGTTATAAACAACGAGTACGATTATTATCCTGATTATAATGTAATTCCTGCAAAGTTTTTAATTTTCTACTTCTGGTAAGTATTTAAAGTATGCGGCAATTTATACATCATATAATTATGTAATCATGTTCCATGAATTAATCATATGTAATCAAAATTAGGAAACATGGCTCATGACTTACCCGCTTTGAAAGCATCATCACCGAAATCTATCCTCTGCTCCGATAAGAAACCGTGCTCTTCTGTTAATAATCATATTAATGTATTACGTCTGGTCAATGTGGTAAAATATTAAGAGGAGAAAATGGTCTGGAGGAAAACATCAACAAGCACGTGTCCATTGCAGATACTCTTTGGTAAATTCATTGATCGGCTTTTTTCCAAGGACAGAAGTCATGACCAGTATGACCTTGCTCCTATATTATAATTGACCCCTTACTAGCTCACTCAACTCCCCCCCCCTTTCTCTCTCTCTCTCTCTCTCTCTCTCTCTCTCTCTCACTCCGTTCTACTCACCTCAATCTATCTTTCTATATAATTATATATATATATATATATATATATATATATATATATATATATATATATCTCTTTCTCTCACTCTTTGGTTTTCACTTCTCTTTCTCTCTTTCTCTCTCTCTCTGTATATCTATTAAGGGATGGCGAATCGTCTTCCAAAGTTGGGGGGGCACCAAAACAAAGAGCACTTTCTGGAAAAAGGGACAACTACAAAGTGAAACCTCAAATCAAACATACACCATTAAAAAAAGAATTGGTATATACCCCTATATTGTGATTTTATTATCAGAGCTAGTTTTAATATTTGTTTTTGTGTTTACAAGGTCAAGTGGTAGTCAAGTGGTAGTCTGAATATTCATTTGCGAGCGAGTGAAGCGAGCCACCACTGCAACAATTGTAATATTTGTTAGTTCGCATTGTGAGCCTGATGGTTTTTTTTAAAGCACAATCACATCGTGAAAAAATGAAAACACCTTAAATTAATTGGGGCAAATTAAAGAAAAGATGCTCTTAGTCACTTCGAATTAGAGACACATGTTTTGAAGATAAAAAAGTTAGGAGCTATATAAGCACTGTAATTATTATTATTTATTAGAAGGGGAGGGGCACTTCTTACAAAAGAAAAGGGGCGCTTGTCAAAGTAAAGGGGATATGTCTCAGATTTGAATAGGGGCAATTATCAAAGGTGAAAGGGACACTAATTAGAAATGATACTTATAAGGGCACTTGTTAGAAAAGGGGCTATTTAGGGGTACTTGAAAATGGGGGGGGGGCTCTTTGCCCTCCTGCCTCGCGGGAGCGACGCCTCTGCCTAGGATTCAAGTCATCTTATTTTCATATTCCTTTTAACCATCCCATCCCTTATCCCCCACCCCAGTCTCCCGCTCTCTCTCTCTCTCTCTCCCTCTCTATTATATATTTTTATTTCTAATTTGTCATTCAATTGAGCAATTCCAAAATACCCACAGATCTTTTAAAAATTTGAAGTATTAGTCTGTGTATTTTAGAATAATCAATGCCAAACTAATGGAGATGCTTCATAAATATCTTTTGTTTGCCCCATTGAAAAGTATACTTTCTCCTGTTTTTTTCATAGAATGTATCGTCAGTGCATTAACGAATGATGAATACATTATAATTTTCATGAAAATGTATCATTTAATCGTGTCGATGGGTTTTACAGCTTTGTAAAATAACCTTGATTGTCCCATGCAGATATAGTATCTTGCTTATCGGGAGCACATGTCCCCTACTGTACCGATGCCTCTGTATCTATTTATCAATATTTGTCCACACACACATACAAATACACGCACACTCTCTATCTATCCCTCTCCCTCTCTGTATTGTCTTTTCCCCATGTCTTTCAGTATATATGTCTCCCCCCGCCACACCCCCCCCCCCGTCCCTCTTCGCCCCAACCCCACCCCTCTCTCTCTCTCTCTCTCTCTCTAACTTAATTGATTCCCTTTTGTGTTTAATCAATGGTTTTCAAGTTCATAAACATGTTTTCTTTCATACCTGTATTGATCTGTTTATTGATTTGTACATTATGTATTAATCCTTCAAGATGCTCAAACAGTTATCTAAAATGCCTGTTCATGCCCTGGCATAAAAAAAAACCTTTAGAAGAAGAATCATTGTTATAAACAGTTGTTCTTGAACTTGTAATGCAAATTTACATTAATTATGTTACCTTCACTGCAATCTCTCTCTCTCTCTCTCTCTCTCTCTTTCTCTTTCTCTTTTTCTCACTCCATCTTACCCTTCCTCTCCTCTCCGTGACTTAAGTTTTCTTTTATTACTCATCTTAATTAAGGATTGTAATTATGAAACATACCCTACATGCATGATATCTCCGTCAAAACAGATACATTGCCAATTACTGTACGCCAATCATAATAACATGCTTTGAAATTAAAAACCGAATTCAGAGCCTCACAAACAATAATTTTAATAAAGAACAGTGAGACTAATAAAATTGAAAGCCTGGTGCCTTTTGTACAATGCCTTGATCCAAGAGGTCATATCTGTTTCTCTAATTGCTTACCTGTAGCATATTTTCAATGTCACATATCGAAATGAATTGCTAGAAAAAATTGTAATATATAGATCGGTATAAGACGAGAAAATCAGAACTCAAGAGGATCACCAGAAGAATACCAACATGGTAAGTGATATTTTGATAGTTTACGAAATTTAATTATTGATGTTGATTTAGGTCTAGTTAATATTTACATTTATTACAATACTTAATATACTCATTTGATGAATAAAACTGCTCTGAATTTGTTTGTTTTTATTTTTCTGCTAATGTAATATATTTTATGTTAATTTTTATATCAATTATGTAAAGAAACACATAGTTCCGTTTTATTTATAGTTCTTTCTCCCCCCCCTTCGTTTTAATTACTTTATAGATACTGTATGTTCAATTATGTTAATGATATTTTAATGATAAGTTATGTCTAATTTGTAGACTGGAGGTGTCGTGGGCTATTCGATACGTCATCGGACTATCGATCATAAATTATGGTTCGCGGTCCGACCAAAGTCCTTTGGCGTGACATTAATTTTCATTGCCACTCTCTTCCCAGGTGTTAAATGGGTGACGGTAGGAAGGAATTCCTTAAAAACTGTGAGCACCAAAAGCAGTAGCTTATCAGAGCCGGGGTAATATTGGAGCACCTGGAGCATCTTGCGTGGTGCTTTGTGCTATAAAAACATCCAATATCAATATTTGTTTTAAATTTCATTAATTTCATTACTTTATTTGTTATTATTAATGCCTATAATTGATTACCATTAGCTATCATGTCCGTACCTTTTCCAATGCACTCTTGTATATATTTATCATGTATTTGATCTTTTGCACTAGCTGCGCCTTGAGCATTAGATTGTCAAGTGGATATTGCGCCTTACAAATCTTATCTATTATTATTATTATTTATATGTGGATGGAGTGTATTAAATTTGGATTAATGTCTTGCCAAAGAACGTTAGTGCTGGGCTGGGATTCGAACCCTCCAATCTTGGATTAAGAGTCAAGTGAATGGACCACCATACCACGGCACCTCTTCTGTCTTCTTCACTCATTTTATTAATCTTGATAGGTTGCTCCTTTTCTACCAAATTATCCTTATTTTCACAATGAAGATCATATATCTTGTTCATTCTTTCAAGAATTTGATTCAGCAGGCTTTAAGACGACGGCTGGCATTCGTTCTCCTTGTCACCATGGGAACAGGTAACTACAACGAATCGACTCAATATCATTAGGTTATAATAACTTATGACAACAATAGTAACACCGATAACAGTTTTTGCCACTTGATTAATTAGAGCAAGATCGGTTGACTGGCCTTGACTAAAAACATCTTTGTTTCGTTGCTCATATCGAATAATTAGAGATGTTCTTGCCCTTGTACGATATACGACCGAGGAATATACTAGGAACGATTGTTTACGATTGGATACCATATTCCTGCCTAATTAAGAAATTGCCAAAGTGCTGATTCACTCGATTGCATAGAGGTCACGAACGGGTTAATTAAAAACTCTCCTGTGTAGAAGGAAAAAAACTCTCCTGTGTAGAAGGAATACTGTGGAACCCTCATTATAATTATTATTAATATGAAGTAATATGAGCGCGCGCAAGTGTGCGTGTGTTTGCGTGTGTGCGTTTTATCCTTTCTCTTTTCAGTTATGTTATCTGTTACTCCCCCCCCCCCTCTTTCTCTCCTTCTTTATCACATCCTAATGTTTGCTTTGAAATGTCCATCTCTCAAACAAATCATTTTCAACGTAACATTGAAGTCTATTTGAAGAGTTTAATTCCAAAGTAGCTAAATCTATTTTTGTAACTTAAGACAGAAAAAAATTGTAACCAGGTCTTGTACAGGCGTCTATGGAAAAGTAATATTAGACGGTGCATTTTTTTATAATTGCCCCCAAAATTTAAGTACATACTTTTGTTAAAAGACGGGCACTGAAGTAAACAATGTTTTGATATCAATAAATTAATTTTCGTCAAAAGTGGATTTAGCTCCTTTTGGAATTTTACTCTTCATTTCATGACTTAAAAAAACATGTTTTCTGTATAAAAAATACCGTATTCATTAACTTCCTACCGCAGATGACTGAGTACCAGGGTTTTGGAAATGTCCTCGTACCAGTTGGGCAGATGCACTAAACTGTGGGTCAGGCCGTATTCATGCTTTAACTGTGGTCTTAAAGCAATTAAAATGTTTGTTTAAATGAGCCTTTTCTTGAGTCTGAGTTGACATTTGCGCCCTTTTGTTGGAGGGGGGATTCACAAAACCATGCGAATATGTCAGGATATTTTGTTTTCAGACTGAAAAAAACAGTGAATAAGGGTTTTTCCCCCATATTTACTGCTTCAGCCCAAACTTGGTACAAGAGAGTTGGACAGTCCTTTTAAAAAGCGGTCGCTCCGTCATCTGTGGCAGCAGGGTTATGAATAAGATATCAGTAGACTGGATATTAGTGAAATGAAATATAATTAAACATCACACAGCTTGTAGTAATAACTTGTAAATGGGAATTTACCAAAGTTTGAAATACTTTTTGTATACGTACTGTTTACATATAGTTATATATATATATATTTTAAGTATATCGTTATTATCATTATTTATATCATTATCATTATTATTGTTATTATCATTATTATTGTTATTATCATGATCATTATTGTCATCATTGTTGTTATCATTTTTTTACAATAATTACTATAATAGTTATTATTATTATAACCCTCTTAATATTTTTCCCTCAATATTATAGTGGTGTACACGATGGCTCTGGGCAGCACGTGCACTCCGGATCACACATCATCAGGAGAAGCCGATTACCCGACCATCAACTACTCGGTTCCGAAGCTTCACCACTGCCCTTTCAAAACGCGATCCGATGGGACAGTAATGAAAACCGTCCCGAAGCTTATCCGACGAGTGTTTCCCCTGTCAAGTTGTGAAGATGTGGTTGTTAGCGGTATCCCGATATGCCGTTTTCCTGGTATGCAAAGACTCTTTGTACCAAACAGTCAGAACCATTACTGATGTTTTACAGGCAAAATTGGTGTTTTGGCTCTGATGGGCGATTACAACTGACAGGAGTTGCATATATATACACACTACGAGGCACCTCGTGTTGTGGCTAATGGAGCAATGTTATCACTAAGCCGTTAAAGATCTATCCAAAGTTTTTCTTAATTGGTAGTTCTTTTGACAGTTTGTAAGTTTCCTTATATCAGCAGCATGTAGTGCTTCATGACATGTATGCGTTCCCTTTGGTTATGTCTCGACCAATAGCGACAAAAAAGCTATCTAGCCCTCATTTTCAAATGAGAGGAGTTTTGCTGGTGGCAGCGGTGGGATTAACACCAGGCCACAGATCAGATATATTTATATTTTGGAGGCTTTTTGATTTTCATGTAGGGCCTAACTTGCATTTGGAATTAAAAGTAATATCACAGGAGGGGAAGGCGGGGCCGGATGTAACTCGTTTTTGTTTCCCTCATAATATCCTTTACATACATCCTATGAAACTGATGTTCCTCACAAAGTGATGATATATTTTCAATGAAAAGAGAAGAACACTTTTTTTGGTAATACATCAACATTATGTAAAGTCCCGTTTTTAATAACAGATGATCAATTTGATCTACCGAATTTTATGTGTATCGAGAGAGGGTATATACTCTATTTCCAAACTTTTACTTCGATTCCATTTCAGATTGTGGTGTGAATCCTTGTATACAAGGTTGGTGTGAAGAAACTATTGATGGCTACACGTGCCACTGTCCTCCAGAATTTGCCGGGTCAAATTGCGAGTATGGTAAGCCATCAACCGGGTCGATATCACCGCAATCTATTTCATTTAACACTTTCATCATCTAAGAATGGTATATTCTACAGTTTACAATATTCACTTAATAATAATCGATATCCTAAACTCACCCTGGATCCATGGTGAGTGTGTGTGTATGTATTG
The DNA here is from genome assembly GCF_000002235.5 of Strongylocentrotus purpuratus. Classification (NCBI taxonomy): domain Eukaryota; kingdom Metazoa; phylum Echinodermata; class Echinoidea; order Camarodonta; family Strongylocentrotidae; genus Strongylocentrotus; species Strongylocentrotus purpuratus. The sequence continues at coordinate 1,244,509 of NW_022145543.1, read as the reverse complement.
AAAGACATATCGTGTGTGTGCGTGTGTGTGTATGTGTGTGCGTGTGCGTGTGTGTGTGCGTGCGTGTGTGTGTGTGTATTGAAACACATATTGTGACGATACGATGGTACATTTTCTGTTCCAATTGCAGCCACGATACCGTCACCAGAATTAAGAAACAAGACTGCGTTGGAAGTTTCGCGACAACCCTTGACAATAGAGCAATCTGTGACTAGCCTACACATTTCTACGCCTCCTTCCCTTAAGTTGACCCCTCCACCTTTGGAAAAAACGGTCGGTCCTCTAATGAGTAATGGGGGTCATACCTCACAACTGATGATTACAAAGCAAGGTACAACTATCTCAGGTAATGGTCTATGGACAATAATTCAATTTCTTTGTTTTTATGAAATATTCTATGGCCGGCTCCATTTTCGCCTATTTGGTGTACAGTAGGGCAACAACTCTGAGGGAATACCAAAATCTTGCTCCAATCGATGGTCACACTTAATTTTACTTTAACTGGCTTGGTAACTTTCTATTTTGTCTTCTCTGAATGCACTATTCTGACGTTCACAGTTCACGACTCTCATATATTATCGATTGTAATTGTCCACTGTGGGGTTGCAGTCATACGTCATACATACATTTTGTTTTTCTCGCATTACTAATTAATTTTCCAGTTACCCAACACTCATTTATCTTTATTGTTTTCTTTTGGGGGGTTGGAGGTGATAATTTAATTTTACAATGCAATATGATGCAACACTACACATCGATCTAATGACATCTAAGAATAACAGCCTAATGATATGCATCAATAAGTTTTTATTACGCATAATCTACAGTAGATATTAAATGAGTAATACGTTTAGTCTCTCTCTCTCTCTCTCTCTCTCTCTTTCTCTCTCGCTCTCACCTTGCGATTCGGTATTAAGCGATTAAAAATTGTTGTTTTTTCATGGGGTAAATTGCCATTTGAAATCCTTTATTCTCCACATTATTTATACCCCCCCCCTTTTTTTTTATCTCTCTCTATCTGTCTCTCTGTCTCTCTCTCTCTCTCTCCCTCTCTCTCTCTTTCCCTCTCTCTCAATCTATACTCATCCCTCTTTTCCCCACCTTCCCCCTTTATGTTTTGCTCTCAATTTTTGTCTCTCTGTCCTTTTACCCCTGACACATTTCTATATTCTAACTATAACTTCTATTATAACTCTATTATAACTCTCCCATTTAGTCTTGTATCTCCCCCTCCCCATTTCTCTCTCTCTCTCTCTCTCTCTCTCTATATATATATCTCACTTGTAAACAACATTGGCTAAAAATAAACCACAAATAACGTTCTACGATGAAACATAAAACCAATTTCCTGCAAGAGAACGATTAATTACCTCATTTAATTGCAAAAAAATAACAAATAATAAGAATGCACGGAACTTGACTATCTAATTAAAGAGTTATTTTGAGGGGGAGTTCGCCAAGAGCAATGTTCTGATCTCCAATGTTATTATCAATAAAGCACAGTACCCCAATTTTTACCCAATGTAGAGAGTGACAAATCTGACTGTTGTGTCAAAATTGGAACAGTTTTCCACAAACATCACAAATTCCGATGAATGTTTAAAATGTTGTAATTAATGTTATAACATAGTTCACTATAAAAAAAATAAAAAACATATTAAAAATCATAAAGTGGCATTTATAAAAAGGGGTCATTTATTTCATGATAAAACGAGAAAGCTCTTTAGCTGCCCTGTTTTTGTTTTCTTTCTTTTTCCACATCAACATCAATTCAGAATCAACAGAAAAACCGATAGGCATCGAGATCAAACTGACACCGCCCCCTCCTCAAGATACCACGACTGACCAACCAATCATGTCAACAGCGAGCGATGGGAGTACGCCCTCTCAGACCAGCAAGGCCATGTCCACTCCACATCGTTCATCCAGCTTGATGATGACGCAGGGACGGAGAACGACGGTTCTCTCTGGCGGCGTTCCCGGGACCGAGTCCGTTGAAGTAACGAACACCGTTCACGTCGCTGGAGAAACGACTCAGAAACCACAACCTCCGAGTGCCAATCCAGAGAGAAAGACATCGAGTTCAGGTTAATAGATGTCCATTCCTCTTTTCGCCCCTTATTTATCCTCTTAAATTAAAATAAATGTTACATGTTTATGAGCTGTTACTTTGAGGTCGTAGTTTTTAAGATATACCTTTCTATACCGCCGCTGCACTAATGTCCTTTGGCAAGACATTGATCTACATTTGCCACACTCCACACAGGTGAAGTAAATGGGTACCTGGTAGGAATTTATTCCTTGAAACGCAGCGCGCGTAACAGCTGCACTGCTAAAGCCAGGGTAATTATGCTGCATTATTGTAGAGCGCTTAGAGACTTCTGACAAAGTAAGTGTTAGGCGCTATATAAGCACTGTAATTATTATACTTTCTGCATGAATGTAGCAGTATCCAAAGGTCATTGTTTCTACTTTTGAATATCCCATCTTGCTTTGTAAGGGCACCCCTCACACGTATCTACCTATAGGCTATATCACTTTTTTTGCTATCTCCCATCTCTGCCCCCCCCTCTCTCTCTCTCTCTCCGTCACTGTCTCTCTCTCTCTCTCTCTCTCTCTCTCTCATTCTCTCTCATTCTCTCTCCCTTTTTTCTCTTTCTCTCTCTCTCTCCTTTTTTCGATATCCTGGATGCTCAGCTGTATACAATTAAAACTGCAGTTTGCAGACTCTCATCTCCTGTTCACTTTGAAAACTTAAAAATGCAAATCTATATGATCGATTTTGTCACAAAGTCAATAGTTCTCCGAGGCCAAACTTGTATACGTGAATTACTTCGATGATACCTCATTTGTTTAGCTGACGAGTTGCACAATGATTCAATCAAGCTTCTTCAGCAGGGCCGTGTTATCTTCAGTAGATACTAAAAGATTAAGACTCATATGAAAATTACATTAGGCCAGTCTGCGTAGAAATGTAAAAAATGGAAATCTCTATTTTATTATCAATGAATTCATTTACTCTTCTAAAGAACATAAAAATGTTTGGATAATTTTGCTGACCTCTGTTCATAAATGATTTGTGACAGCACGATTTATTCTTAATAGATTGTTTTTAGTCATTGTAATGCCAATTGATTTGGTTACAGGAAATGGAGAAAAAAACGAACCTACTTGAAAGCAATATCTTCTCAAAATCAATAAAGTTCAGAGAATATGAATACTTCATCTATCTAGAATAAATCATATTTGTCACAATCATTTCAAGAAACTTTATGGGTAACACAGCGTAGTCGGTCTATGTACTCATGGACAATTATACACCGAACATTATTTGGGAAAGGGGCTGTATCCCCTGCCCTACCTACAGCTTTGTAATATAATGAATAAAGTAAAAGAACAATGTTTTCTCGCTATTGTGTGAGTACTGTCGACAGGGGGCGCACATACTTAGGATATTGTGGGTGCCCATAAAAGGAAAAGGTTGATCGTTGGCTACGTCATGCCAATAGCTTCTGCTCTTCTGTCCCTCACGTTATATCACATAATCCATTATGACATGCGCCCGCTGTCGACAGTGGAAACAATAGCCACAAATATAAACATTTTACGATAATAGTAGAATGTTAAATTTAGTCTTGACGGTTCCAACTCCAACTCTCTCTCTCTCTCTCTCTCTCTCTCCCTCTCCTTCTTTCTAACCCTAAAACGATATATTCACCATATATTTAATTAAAGTAAACCACTACTTCAGTGAGAAAAACAATTTTGACACATTTTGTCAATACATTTCAATGTGGCGTTTGTGGCTGGAAATATGGAAAGTTGATTTTTCTTTTCGTCATTATATCGGGCTTATTTTAGTTGTGACCTCTATATTTCTTAATATTTACACTGCTACAGTTTTCCTTCATGATCGTGATAAAATAATTGAACGAAAATATTGTATTTTGCTTTACAGTTTTCTCGTAGTTTAGTATTGGTTGAATTTTATAACTTTAGACTTGACAACAAATTCAAGGTCTTTTTTCATCACCCAATGCAATTTCTATGAATGCAAACAATATCCGCAATGTTATCGCACACTTGTCTTGAATAAGGAATTATACTTCTTTTTCTTGCTGATATAGTGACACTTTCATTCCTCAAGATTTAATTTCTCTGTTAACCACTACTTTGAATATATTTAGTGAAACTTTGTCGAAACATAGAAAAGTCCTTTAAAGTTTCCATGAGCTCCTATTGGCATGACGTACTTGCGTGAAGTTTGTGTCCGTACCAAAAGGGCCCGTTGACTACATTTGTTTTAATGGCTTAGCCTGGATCCACAGATTGAAGGGGTACCTGGTTTCTTACAAGATGCGTCATATGAGACAAAACATGGCCACTCTTATTTTTTGTTCGTTTCTTATTTTCCCTAACAATATTAAACAGTTAAATATGCTATCAAAAGTCCGATTCCGAGATAACAAATGACCCCCTCAAATATCCACATATCTTTTAAACACGAAATAACTCCTCGTCTGTGCATTTTAAAATAATCACTGCCAAAGTGATAGAGGTTGTTTATGAATATCTTTGGTTTTCCCCCTTGAAAAGTACACTTCATTTTGTTTTTCATAGAATGTACCCTCGGTGCATACATAAATGATCGTAACTTTCATGGACAAGTTTCCAGTACAGATTTAGAAGGGTTTTACAGTTTCGTACAGATGACCTTTATCTGCCCTTGCGCAGATAAAATCTGGCTAATCAGGATCACGTGATTCCTACCGTACCTACGCCATTTATAGGCCCTTTATATCCCCCATGTACAGGCACTCCAATAATCTTCGGGTTAGATGAATGCACCGATGACATCTACATATCCGACCTCACTACCAGCTCGTTCATCGTTCTCGAGACTCGAGTCTCGGGTATATTCAAGTGGCCAGAGGACATCGCTTTCGACTCCGTCGACAAGAAGATCTATGTGTTGAGCGCCGGATTAACAGATGAGATATGCAGTGAAACACTGGATGGGCAAGACTACGTGTGCTGGGAAATCACGGTTGACTGTCGCAGTGAGATGCACAGAATAATAATATCATAGTTTACTATCAGTCAGAGAGACGACCGATTTTGGAGGACAATGCATGTTTTTCAGATAACGAGACATTTGGAGGCGCACTTTTACAGTCATATGAAACATTCCTATTGTTATCAAAGTAAATTTTTGACCGTAATGAAGCTTTAGGATATTTAACAGCTTAGCTACATACATGATTTATGATTTAACCGGTGGGCTTTGCATCATAATACTTTAGTCTAATTTCAATACATTGTACTTTATTATTCGAAACCTGGGTCTCTTATTTTACTTCGGTCACTGTTAAATTAATGAGCTAATTATCTTTATGATACATTGTTCTCGATGTTCACAATGAGACGACAAAATTCCATTATCACAGTGATATTCCACCCTGTTGCTATTGCGTTCTTAATTTTCAAGGTACCTTCAAAGAGAGTATCGTTCAGCATGTTTTTTTCTTGCATCTTCATAGCATATTCACCCCTTTGCTCTTGTCTCTCAACCTCCTCCCCCTCCTTAGTCTCTCCCCTTTCTCCCTCTCTCTCTTTCTCTTTCTCTATCTCTTCACTCTCTACTCTGTTGATCTAACCCTTGCCCCCGTCTCTTCATGTCTATTTCTCTGCTTCTCTTTTTCTTTTTCTTTATCAATATAGTTCATTTCTCTCTCGTTTTTCTTTTTCGTCTTCTTCTTTTTTCGTCATGTTCTTCTTCTTCTTCTTCTTTAAAGGGATAGTTGAGTTATGTTGCAGAGGGCGCTACACAAAATATTTTTTGTGAGATAATGAAAAACTGACTGTCAAATTTGACAGAACATACGATTTAAATGACAAAATCATCATTTTTTGATCAAAATCGGTTCAGAGACGGCTGAAATATCCATAAATATAACGATTTATAAAACTTGTGTACCACCACAAATATTAGATTAATTTGAAAAAGCCGTTGGAAAAACGAAAAAACCGCATTTTACGTCATATTTCAGCCAATGCCGATGTTGGCTTTTTGTTGGCATTTTCGTGTTGGTATATATTACGCACAACCAGCCGGCCTATGTATCGTTATTTTTAATTAAATAACTAATTAACGGTCACCGTATTTTTTTTTAAAGTGGAGCTGAATTGGTTTGATCATATTGGCTAAATTTTACACATTTTGAGGTCTAAAATTACCTTCATAGCAATTTTAAGTTCTAAAAGGGCACTAGAAATGTCATAGATAAGAAAAAGAGCAATAACCATGCACTTTGAAGGCATTTGCGGTCTGAAAACAAAACTCAACTATCCCTTTAATCATCATCACCTTTTTCCTCATCACGATCATCATCTTCTTCTCCCTTTTCTCTTCCTCCTTTTTCCTATTCTTCTACCCCTTTCTTCTTCCTCTTCATTTTTTTTCTTTTTCATCATCCTCCTCCTCCTACGTTTTAACTTTACAATTCCCTTTTATTAACGTCCTTTCTACTTTTCTCCCTCCCTTTCTAACCATATTCATGTTCCTTTCTTTTCCTATATTCCCCCAACAGATCCGTCTGAGATTGACATCGACATGGTGGGAAGGAAACTCTACTGTTCGTGTGGCAAGAATATCATTTCTATGAACCTAGACGGTACTGCAATGCAAACAGATTTCACTCACAATGGAGCTTGGGAGATTGAACACTTCGCTGTTACCGACACGTAAGTTTGAAGGTGCCTTGCTTGAATCGAAATTAATGATCAAGAGCTTGTGTGATGGAAATTTTAAAAATTACAGTGGAGGCATTAGGGTTACGTTCTCAATTAATGAAATGTAGTATTACGTATGAAATTTACGGGTCAAGTTCGCTATCCACAAGGACCGCTATTCATAAGGAACATTATTCATAATGACCGCTATCCGTAACGCGTAACAAAATGAATAGCAGTCCTTTATGAATAGCTGCTCTTATAAATAGCGAGCAAACCATAGCACATTTACCTTGCTGTTCATAAAGACCGCCATTAGGGACTTTTAGATTTGCACGTCAACAGCTTTGACTGCAACGTGTGACGTCATGTTAAGGCACTGCGCATGCATTACGTCGTCTCAGTCGGCGATCGAGAATGCGTCAACCTTGATTTTCCTATATCTAGTACATACATACATACATATTGATATTCATATAGCGCCTGTACATGCTCAAGGTACTAGTATGCCGCGTACGCATAAAATATGTAGTTCCTCAGGTAGACAAAAGAACATCCCTTCCCTGCTATTATGGAAAAATGTGTAGAACAGGTATCACATGCATATTCACCTGTTCTACACATTTTTACATAATAGTAGTGAAGGGATGTTCTTTTGTTGAGGGCAGAATGAGAAACTGTATATTTTGTCCTCTTTCTTTGTCTGTCATGTTCATAGTGTATACTTCCTGCATGCATGTATATCGTCGAAGATTTCTAAAAGATTTCTAATTGTAGTCAACATGGTCAGTTAAGTACGTTGACACGCATGATCAGTCGGCGTTCGTCGTGTTCTCGTCCTCTCAATCTAAAAGTCCCTATTCATAGGGACCACTATTCATAAGGAACGCTACCCATAACGCGTGACTAATGCTATGGTCACATTACCCAAAAGTAGCCTGCTCGGCGGCCGAGCGGTGAGTTTTTAACCAATTCTGCCCGGCGGCTGCCCGGCCACCGAGCGGCGGCCGACCAGGCACCGCTCGTTTTTAGGGCATCGCTCGGTCGCCGCTGAAGTTTTAGAGCGGAGTTAAAATTTGGGCGGCGCCTGCTCACTTTTCACTCGCCGCCCAAAATTCGCTCGGTGCCTGGGCGGTCGCCGCCCGGGCAGCGACCTAATTGCTGAGCGATGCCTATATTTCAGCAGCGACCGAGCAGGCTACTGATCGGTCGGTCGCTGCTCAGATTTGTGACCATAGCTTAAATGAATAGCGGTCTTTTTAATAATTAATAGCGGTCCTTATAAATAGCGTGCAGACCCCAAATCTACCTTTTTACTGATAGCAGCGCAATGCTAAAGGAATTCCGAATAACTAGGCCTTTGTTTTCTCACTTCTTCAATAATCTTGATTTGGACATAATAAAAGAGATTTTTTTTTTAACGCCATTCGTTTATCATGTTGAATAGTTGTGATCATAAAACTTATATTCTACAATAAATGTAATTTAAAAAACGACGGGACAAACAAACATTGTGAAAACAGTTGATATGCATTTCGATCAATATTTCCCATAATTTAATTGAATTGATATCTTTATTTATATACGGTTAAAAAGCCCAAACAGTAACAAGACTGATTTCCATTGGGGCCGTGTGAAACATTGTAAATACATCGAACGAACATAAGAATGACAATTGTACATCAAATTACATATTTAAAACAAACAGGAAATAATCAAGATAAATATTTTTTTTAAATAACGATAAAATAGTACTGCCAAAAAATATGAATAACAATGATCATGAGTGACCAATTTGGTCACTCACGATCTTTGTTATTACCAATTCGAATTTATAGTATATTTACAACAAGAGTACTGTAAATATATTATAAATTCAAATTGGTAATAAAAATTGTTACTAGTGCATATAAGCTGCTGCCAGAAATGATATATAAATATAATAAAATGGGGCTGGTAAAAATATTGCATTATTAAAATTAAGGATATGATTACAATGTTTTGTTTTTAATTTAAGTCAGTAAACTGAAAAAACACTTGAAAGTGAAGTAAAATAACAAGCACAACAGATAAAACTCCATTATTTAATCATTTTCGGATAAAATAAAATGAAACTTTACTAAATCATATGGAAATTTTAAAAATACCCGAGCAGATGCATACACAACATATTTATTTGCATTTTTTTTAGTACTGAGGGTAAATCGTTGATGTGCATAATAAAGAGAAGTGGTCCAAGGATGGACCCTTGTGGAATTCCAGATTGAATAGGTAAAAACTCAGATGATATACCATGGATTGTGGATATTTGGTATCTCTCATACAGATAACTTGTAAACCAATTATTATGTGTGTTGTCCAATACCAAAATATTTTAATTTTTTAATTAGTAAATCAAAATCAACTGGGTCGAAAGCTTTCTTCAAATCTATCATTACAAAGCACACCACTTTGCGTTGTTCAAAGCTTTTCAGCCATTCATCTGTCGAATTCAGCAATGCAGTGGCCGGAAGTCAGATTGATATACATTGATTAGATTATTACCATTCAGATAGTCATATAACTGATCAAAAACTACACATTCTATTACTTTCGAAAGTATTGACAACATTGATATCGGTCTAAAGTTTGTGGGTTCATTTGTTCCACCATTATGTAGAGCACTTACTCTTGCCTTTTTCTATTCGATAGGGACACATCCAGTAGTAATAGAGGTATTTATAACATGTGTTAAAGGTTCATTGATACTGGAAATTGCCAGCTTAATCAGTTTCATCAATATCATATCATATCACATTGCTTTGTCATTTGACAGTTTCAACAATTGTTTTTTCACTTCATCTATGGTTACTGGGATAATTTGAAAGATATTGGTCAGCGTACAGTACACGCCGAATATCTCCGCAACACGATTTACACGATTCAAAATTTACACGATTCGATTGCTCGCTCGAATCGTGTAACCATTTATTTTTATGTGGTAAGAATTGCATAAAATTGTTGATTGCATTTATGTGCCTCGTGCATTGAATGACACTAGTAAGTGAAGGACCTATTTTGACAAAGAATTCAAACATTTTTTCTGAAATTGTTTTCGTGTCCGGAATTTCTTCTCCATAAATTTTTAAATATTGAATTTTCCCATTTTTATTCTTGCGTGGTATCAGCATGTTCAGATTTGTCCATGTTTTCTTAACATTACCATGCAAGTCTGTAACATTCTTTTGAAATGTTATTTTTTGTTTGTTCTTATTTTATAAATAACATGATTCTTGCTTTTTCGGAATGCTTTCCAATTTTCACGAGTATTATTTCGCATTGCAGCTTCTTTCAACTTATCCCTTTCATGAATAAGATTAAGTATTTCGGCATTTATCCAGGATTTTCGATTTTTTTTTTTTTTTTTTTTTTTTTTTTTTTTTAATATACTACTTTTCCTGACCGGAGCATGAAAATTGAATAATGTTGAAAACTTTGTCTGGAATTCTTGTAGCGAAGAATCGGCATTAGAACATGTAAAAACGCTTTGCCAATCAATGTTTCCTAGGTCGTCACAAAAGTCATTTTCATTGAAATTCGAATAAGTTCTATAGGTCCTAAAAACATGGTTAGGAAATGAAGCACGAAGGAAAAAAATTCGAACAGTTACTACTTCAACGCATTACTCATCTTATTTATATTTCTTTCCTACATAAAACAAACAAAAAGTGCGATTCACCTTTCTCTAAAATAATGCTATGTCCGTTCATGTTCGTTTTCGTTACCTCATTACCTCGGTCTATCTCTGTCTCTCTCTGTGCATCTCTCTCTGTCTCCCTCTCTCTGTCTCTGTCTCTGTCTCTGTCTCTCTCTGTCTCTCTATCTCTCTCTCTCTCTCATTCTCTCCCAAACATTCTTCCCTCTCCTCCTGATATACCTGTTGTCTCCTTGTTGCTACCACAGTGCGATATTCTGGGCAACAGAAAAGAAGATCTACAGGACCGATTCCAAGGGGACCGATACATTATACGCAGCTGCAGCCAATAATGGAATCTGTGGGCTCTCCTTGGATTTAGTCGGTGAGTTGTTCTTTCTACAGCTGAGATCTTTAGTTTGCATTATCGAGTGGTAAAGTGTGACGTCATCAATTTTTTTTTTTCAATTTTTTTTTCTTCATTTTCCGAAAGACCACCAAAAATAGTGTCCAAATGTCAAAAACCAATTGTCAATAGGTTAAATATTGGCTGAGATATGACCATCTGAATAAAAAGATTGATTATGGGAACTCAGTGTTATATTGCTCTGGTTCATAACATTATGAGCCAGAGCAATTTAACACTAAGTTCTCATAGGAAATCTTTTTATTCAGATGGTCATATATGAGCCAATACTTGACCTATTCAATTGGTTTTCGACATTTGGACATTATTTTTGGTGGTCTTTAAGAAAATGAAGAAAAACTGAGAAATTTCAAAAATAGATTTTTATAATGTCACAGCTTCGGTACTCTATATAACTCTCTTTAGAAATCTAGCCATCTGATTGGTCGAAATTGCAGTCGTGATTTTGGATATTCCCTCAAAGAGAAGAAAAAATGGTCAATAGGTCATGAGTGATATCCGTTGCCCCGGTTAACAGGCCGCATAAATCAGTTGTTCTCAGAGACCCATTGGTTTACGTGTAAAAATTTCTTTGTGCGAGCGCGCACACCATACAGTGCTTTTTGTCTGCGATTCCCAAATGATTGAAACTTTCAGTCATTTTTCAAGCGAAGATAAACAGACAGATTCTCAGATTTTCCGTGATGTTTTTACCAATCTTTACTCAATAAAAGGATAAGCTAACAATTCTTGTTATATTTTTGTTTCAATTCGGCATATAAAAGACACATCGACTGCCTTAGGCGCGCCTCTGGGCAATGGCAAGATGCGCGCACGTTCCCTTGAGCATATAAAACAGCCAGGCCTCTCAAAGCAGTCGATATCTCTATATTATTGTTAAATTAAGGGGGCTCAGAGAGCACACACTCCCCCTGGCACAACCTTTAATCTGGCATGCTTTGTATACACGCAATAACATGTTTATTTTAATCCCCCAAATCATTTGACCCGAAAGGGAACCCGAGAAGGTAAATGTAACAACTCTTTTTTGGGGGTATTAAATATCTAAAACTTAGTTTTGATATAAGTTGAACAAACTGTTAAGAGGAAAGATACCTTTCATTTTGAAAGCATTTTTCCATGCATATATATTTATATCTTCGCAGGAATTCACGTTTTCTTCGTCATTAATCTGCTCAATGGAAACTACAACATCATGCAGATGAACTTCAACGGAGAAAACCAATCGCTCAATGGCACTTGGTTAGAGGGGGACATTGAGGATTTCATGGTCTTTCAAGGCGAGATCTACTTCTCATCAAATGGGGATGTATATGAGATTAACAGAGGGGTCGTAAGCGATGACCTCGATTGTCCCTTTATGGGTGAAATTTGTATTGGAGAAAATTAATAGCAACACTTCTTATAAATCAACCCACCCCCGAGAACATGACACTTCTAGATGCGAGTCTCTGTATTAGTAATGTGTTGTATCTTCGAGAATTTGTCTTCTTCATATCGTCGGCCTTATGCCAAAATGGCCTTAACTGCTTTTGGCCATTCCGAGATAATCGCGTTTAAAGTTTTAGCCTTTCTAATAATCAAAAGTTTGTGGTCGTTTTTTTTTTTTTTTAAGTCAATTTCGATAAATATGTTAAGTTATTAAGTTTTACATGAAATGTGTTGAATTTGTTTTCAAATATTCAGAAGTTTTCATGCTATGTGCAAAACACATGTTAGGGGCTTTTTGGCATATGACTTGAATGTAGCGTATTTATGCCAGAAAGGCCGTAACCTACGCGGCATTATGCCAAAAGGGCCGTAACCTCGGGCGTAACCCACGCGGTGTTATGCCAAAAGGGCCTTAACCTGCCGTTATTGTACCCGCGCGCAGTTAGCGCCCTTCTGGCATAAAGAAATGTTCTTGTTTCGCAACACATTTGGTTTGCCAGAAAGCCCCTGCTACGGCTACTGGATCACGAAAACAGATAAAAGTGATTAATTAAAATGTTAGAAAAGTATTTTTTATATCTGAATATTTGTCTTAATATAATGCAGCTTTCGGTGAAGTTATTTTTTTGAGATCGTACATTTAGGACACCTTTTTTGTTGTTTATATTAATTACAGTCCCATACGTTGACATCTGCGTATTTCAAGAGTCAGTCGCATTTCATGCAGCCACATCTAACTTAAATCTCACTCAGAATTCATGATCTAAATTCATGACATATAATTCAGTGATTATTGTAAGTACATTGTGTCAATTGTAGACTAGTTATGTTTTTTAATTGTGTTTCTACTGATATTTATTGAATTTAATGGCAATTACGAAATAATCTGTCATTGATAAAGAATTTGCCGTGTAGGTTAAGGCCCTTTTGGCGTAAGAAAAACATGAGATACCCGTTAAGGGCCTTTTGAAATTCATAATCATCTTCATAAATAAATCGAATGTCAACAAGTGAAGCACATCATTTTAAAGAGAATGTTGAAATCTACAAGGTGATAACTCAATAACCCCCCAAATCGGGTTAAGGCCCTTTTGGCATAAGGCCGACGATATATTAGACTTATTAAAAGGTATTGATCCTTTTATTCCGCTATGGTCTTAGTCTAAAGATGTGTCTTTATTCGTAGCATCAAGAGAAGGCCTGCACCCCTACATCACTCTATGCAGCACCCCAGTATATCCGGCACCCCTAAAGGTCTAGCAGGTCTATGTTATTGTACGCGTCATTTGTCATCACACAGTCTAGGTTATCTACGACATTAACCAAAGACGTGGGCGCACGAAGCCCCCCCCCCCCCCCTCTCCTCCCACGTGCCCCGTACCCTATGCCCTTTCTGGACGGCAAACTTTAATCGTTTAGGGTTTACTTAAGCATGTTTGCCATTGCGCCACATCTTTTGATATTAAAATGCCCATCCTATTTAAGAGGAGCTGCGCCAGCCACCGTTTGGGAGCAAATTTGTATCTGTATATCATAGCGTACATAGGCTAGTTACCTAGACTCGGTCGTGCAAGTGAAACTACCCAAATCAAAATTAATGATTACTACAGACATGTCTAATGATCACTACGGATTTAACTTCTGATATTATGATTGCATAATCAACCTAATGTAAATAATACAGTTAACAACTTTGTAGGTTTGATGTTTTTGTGTTGTTCGTATCTCAAGAATAAAAGGCGGACTCCTTTAACTCGGACCTTTGTTGAATCTTTGAGATGTATTGATTTTGTTATGTTTAGCAACAGGTTCATCGAAACTAACATGCATATAGAAAATAACATGCCACTTAGAAATGCAGTGCAGCTGTTTAGGCACTGTTCATTGTTATGCATATAAGATGCATACACACAATGCAAGTGTATGCAAGGGTCTTCTGGTCACTACATACATTGATATACATGTAAAAGCACATGGATGTTGAGTCTGGATTAAACTACCAAAGCAACCACACGTGTTTCTACAGGCTCCATTTTGTTTGTCTCTACTTACATTTATTTATAGCTTAATAGTTATTATTTTCCAACCCACCACACAACAGGTTTGAATTAGTTTATTAAAAAACAACTGACATGCAGCTCAAGGCCGATATTGTATGTTTTACAAAGCTATCAGATATTCACTTTATAATAAAACGGTGCCAAAATACAAAAGGAATACAATAAAATAACAATGGCAACATCACGCAGCAATATCAAACAAGATTTAGACAAAATGTATCAAAGATGCGGAAAATTAGCCACCACACAATCAAGGCAATGTCATCAAATATTCAAAGATAAATTTAATTGAAGCATATTATGTTCAAGAATGTTAGGCCTATAGCACGAAAGTGTCACTTAGAGAAATCATTTTAGTTGAGGAAAAGAGGGGAATAATTACACAGATGTAACACATACATATGCAGAACCATCGCCAACGGGTAATGAAAGTAATGAAATCTCATCGCAAAAACTAACCAAAGTAGTCCCTAAAAGTCAACCACCCCCCCCCCCGATACATAAATCGGAACAAGTCAATTTCTTACATAATCACAAAATTACTGAAAAAACTTGGTAAGGTGTGACTATACATAGGCAGTATATTGGACAATTTATTTGTTGATATATCATTGCCCTAGTTTGCTGGCTCAAACCCCTGTGTAACAGAGTGTCTGTACTGTAGGACCATGCACTCCATATAGGCCCTCTAGCTGTTTGACACAGCCAGGGTCTGACAAAATTAGACATGATTCAAGGCTTAATAGGGTCCATTTAGCTCCAAACATTTTGATATGTTGGTTTTCTGAGTCAAAGTAGAGTCTATGCATGCAGACTCACATTTTCCAGTGCCCTAAAACATAAAGCCTCTGAACTGTCCACGTGTTTTTTTTTCAACGAGCAAAAATAGGTTATTTAATACCGACATTACAGAAGAAATGGTAATTAGCGATAATAACTAGTACATGCATTTAATGGTCAAATTCATTCAAAATATTCAATTATTGATTTGTATTGTAGTAGTTCATCGTTCGGATGTCACGTTTTATCGATATATATCACCATGGTAACAGCGTGCACTGTATACTACTAGTAATCAATCAATGTTTTAATTGTTCTGGTCGAGCATGGAACGACCTCGACACCAGCAGTTTCTATTTCTGTATTAGCCCCATCTGTTGAGAACTTTAGAAACTCGCTCTAGCCTGTACCACCTGCCATAGCGACCTGCGAAATACCGCCCTGCTGACTTCAATTTCAGAAGATTCAGAAGAATGGTCTGCTGGCCTCAATGAAATGACGATATTGCTGGCCCTCCCACCAATTATATTATTACAACATTATGAGATTAGAGAAATTTATGTTTTGTGATCAGGGTGGGTGTTGGGCCATTTTAAATTAGCTAACGAGGTAGCATTAAACTTTTTCACCGGGCAAAAAAAAGGAGGTTGCTAAATTAGGATTTTCAAATAGATTTTAAGAAGTAAACATGGATAAACATGACCTGCTACAAAAAAAACAATCAAATGCCACCAGGCTGAAGAGTGCAATTTTCACAGTGATTGAATAAAGATAAGTAAATGATTTAACTTGAATTGAAATAGAGAGAAAAAAATAGAAAATAAAGGGGTCGATGGGGATAGAGAGAGAGATAAAAAGAGAGCGAGAAAGCTAGAGAGAGATAAAAAAAATTTAAAAAAAAAGAGGGCGAAAGAGGAAAAGAAAGAGAGTTAGAAAGAGAGCGAAAAGAGAAGAGAAGGAAAGAAATAGAGAGAATACAGACTTAATAATTTGGACACATAAATAACAAAATACACAAGGATTATAAATAAAAGAAGTAATAAATTTGTTAAAGAAAAAAGATATGAGTACAAAATTGTGAATTGTAACTGATTACAAACATATCGTATAATAAGAATATGCAACTGATGAATTAGACAATCTATTTGCAAGGCACTGATCTCCATTTGCCACTCTTTTCCTTGGAGTAGTATATGGGTACCAGGTAGAGAAATTTATTAATTTAACGTTTTGAACGCCATACGGCAGCTTGGCTAAAGGGAAGGTTATAAAAGTACTATGTAGATACATTAAGCACCCCTTGGAAATGGATATGTGCGAAATGAGTGTAGATATTTTTGTTCTTGTTGTTATTATCATTATGCAATACATTCATTACATCATTAGTTATCTTACTAGAATTTGATACATCCTGCCTTGTTTCACCTTACTCTAGGAACGCAAAGAGAGAGAGAGAGGGGGAGAAAGGGAGTTGGAAAGTGGAAGGAGGATTAAGAGAGGGTTTAGAGAGAAGAGAAAAGAGAGAGAGAGACATAGAGAGATGTGAGAGGAGGTTGAGAGAGAGAGAGAGAGAGGGGGGGGGCAAATACACTTCATAACCCATAGGGGGATCCAGGGGGCGAAATAATCGCCCTCCCGAATGTTGAAAAATATCAAAATGAAGTTATAATGAAAAGACCCCAAAACATGGAAAACAGACCTTTTCAACAACGATATTCATTTTAAATTACGGTGGAAATCTCTTCAATCACGACGTAAATTGCATTTAAATATAATGGTCTATAAAACCCTGAATAACTTGGCTCCTCCCTAATTAGAGGAGTCCTTCAAAAACTGTAATCATCCATATTCTTTTCTTTACTTTAGGAAATAGTAAACTTCCCAAACCAAAGAGTGAATGCTGCCGTAAAATGTTTGTGTATAAAGGCTCACGGGAGTACAATGCCTCACCGTTTACTATTAAGCTATACAACAGCTTGAATAGTTTTTGCAAAAATCTAAATTTAAGAAATCAGTTTTGCTCTGACCTGTTACGAAATATGCTTGGGATGGGGGTGTTTATGCTTCTCTAATATGATTAAGGTTTATTTATTTAAATTATATTATTTTATGTTGTATTGTTATTCTCCTTGTTGTACAATAACTGTTATCATCTTAATTTCCTGGACCCTAGGGATGAACAGTTTTGTTATACTAACAAAGCCGAATGGGTTATCCAGCCATTCACTATACCATTGATTTTACTATGTACATGCATGTTCTTTGTATTTTGTTTAATATTGTGATATTGAAAAATAGATACCAATACCAATATACCAATCAATCGTATAACAGCCTGCAGCCCCTGACACCATGTTTTAATTTAGGGAATGTTTAACCTAAATTCTTAGAAAATTGAAAATAATTTATGTTGATCGCACCATAATAGTTTTGTTTCTTGACTTACCTTTTGATTTCATTAATTGTTGGATAGCTACCATGGTGTTATCGATGGAAGGAAGGGGTAGTGTTTTGTCTTCGGTATGGGCCGTATGAACTTATTACATCGCTTGTATAGAGCACTTAAGGTAATGTAAAATTAATATGAACAAAATACAATATGACTGGAATGAAATCAATGACACTTTAGAATGCATACGCTGTGTTCTTTGATTGATATCACGTTCGAGGACTACGTGTTTGCTTCCATAGTAATTTTGTGCAGGTTAATTGATTGACTTTTTGACTGAGGACAGTATTCATAACCAGTATGCCCTTTTATCTTTATATTTCTTGCCCCCGTTCGATCTCGCTCGCTTTTTCTATCTCATTCTCTCTCTCTCTCTCTCTCTCTCTCTCTCTCTCTTTCTTCCTCTCTTTTACTAGTTCTCTTTACAAATTCGCTCTAGAAAATCTTTTTCACCTTTCATTAATTTTCTATTCCTCTCTCTCTCTCTCTCTCTGTGGTTTTCACTTCTCTTTCTCTCTTTTTCTTCCTCTCTATCTCTATACATCTATCTATTTGATCAATCTTTGTTCACAAACTTTCAAATACAAGCATACTCTTTATACCTTTCTCTCTCTCTCTCTCTCTCTCTCTCACACACACACACACATTCTCTCTCTCTCTCCCTCTCTATCTAACTAGATCTCCCTCTCTATTCAAACAATATGTTTCAAATTGATGGACATGTTTTCGTTGATCTATTTATGGATTTTGACATTTTGCAGCGTTACTACATAATGTCAAAATCAATAAACAGATCAATACAGGTATGGAAGAAAATAAGTTTATGAACTTGAAACTATTACAATATTACCTACCTGTTATCTGTTTCACTGGTTGCTTAACTGTGGCATCTTTTCAATGTCACATATCGAAATGATATGCTAGGAAAGACTGTAGTATATAGATCGGTATAAGACGAGAAAATCAGAACTCAAGAGGATCACCAGAAGACTACCAACATGGTAAGTGATATGTAATAGTTTACCATTTCAATTGTTCATGTTGGTTTAGGTCTGGTTAATGTTTACATCTATTATGATGATTATTATATCGTCTGATCAAAAAACTACTCTGCTAATATCATTCTTTAAATGTTAGATTTTATATTAATTCCGTATATAAATTTGTTTTCCCTTCTGCTTTCAATCGTTTCAATAAAATTTATTAACACTGTGTGGTCAATTATCAAAATAAATATAATAAATGACGTCTAATTTGAAGAGGTGTCATCGTCTAATTTAAACGTCATCGGGCTGTCGATCATATGGTTCGCGGTTCGATTAAAGTCCTGTACCAATACATCATGCTACACGTGCTACTCGCCACCCAGGTGTTCAATGGGTACCGGTATGAAGGTATTCATTTAATGCTGTGAGCACCTAAAATGGTAGCCTTGCGTGTTGCTGTGTGCTATAAAACATCCGATATCATTATTATCATTACTATTCTTAGAAGTAGTAAAAGTAGGAGGAGTATTATAATGTTATTAGTAATAATAATAATAAGTACAGTGCTTATATAGCGCCTAACACTTTCTTTGTCAGAAGTCTCTCATCGATCTACGATAATGCCGCATAATTACCCTGGCTAGTATAATTATCATTATTATTAGTAGTAGTAGTAGTAGGAGTAGTAGTAGTAGTATAATTTTTGTTATTATCATAATCATCATTATTATTATTATTATTATTATTATTATTATTATTGACCTAGGTTTTAGTATAAGTACTGCTCTTCCTGCGGGTCCTGCAATTGCCATTTCCCACAGCATTGCAAAATACACATTAACATCTTTGATTGAGAGTCAAGTGAATATCACTACACCACGACACCTCTTCTGTCTTCTCTATTCCTTTTATCAATGTTGATAGGTTGCTCCTTTTTAAACCAAATTCTCCTCCTTCTTACAAAGGAGATATCATATATACCTTTTTAATTCTTTCAATATTTTGATTCAGCAGGTTAAAAGACGACGGCTGACATTCGTTCTCCTTGTCGCCATGGGAACAGGTAAATACAACAAATCGACTCAATATAATTTGGTTATAATAACTTATGACAACAATAATAACACCGATAGCAGTTTTTGCCACTTGATCAGTTAAAGCAAGATCGGTTGACTGGCCTTGACTAAAAACATCTTTGTTTCGTTCAATAATGAGAGATGTCCGCTGATCGCTGCCACTGAAAGATAAACGACCGAGGAATAAAATAGGAACGATTGTTTACGACTGGATACCATTTTTATACCTAGTTAAGAAATTGCCAAAGTGCTGATTTATTGGATTATGTAAAGGTCAGAAATGTTGTATTTTTAAACTCTCCGCTGACGAGGAAATACGGTCAATACCTCACCCTCATTATGAGAATTCTAAATATGAAGACAAGTATCGGTATGTCTCTCTCTCTCTCTCTCCCTCTGTTCGTGCGCGCGTGTGTGTGTGTGTGTGTGTTTAAGGAAAAAAGCTTTTCTTCCATCAATTTTTCGTTCTTTCTCCTTTCGGTTCTCTTATTCTCCCCCCCCCCCCTCTTTCTCTCTCTCTCTCACTCTCTCCCTCTCTCTCTCTCCTTCTTTATCACTTCCTAATTTATTTTGAAATTGTCATCCTTTTCACGCCTATTATCTTTATATGTGTCTTTTCTAATCAGTTCTCCATTTATTATGTCCTGTCATTA
The DNA here is from genome assembly GCF_000002235.5 of Strongylocentrotus purpuratus. Taxonomy (NCBI): domain Eukaryota; kingdom Metazoa; phylum Echinodermata; class Echinoidea; order Camarodonta; family Strongylocentrotidae; genus Strongylocentrotus; species Strongylocentrotus purpuratus. The sequence goes on along the minus strand of NW_022145543.1, from coordinate 1,224,242 downwards.
TATGTATCTTTATTTATTCTCCATATATATATATATATATATATATATATATATATATATATAAACACATATACATCTTTCATTAGACGGACATTATGTAGTGAAAATGAGTCATTACAGTAGACACGGTCATTAGCAGGACATTTTCGTGTCCTGTTAACGATTAAATGATAGAATCACTACCCTCTACCATAAAGATGTCATGTTAATGCAATATGTAGGGTTATATATAAATATATATATACATCATGGGCAGAGTAAGAATAATATTGCACTTTATAATATTACGGTTTTAATCATTATGATCACATACAAAACAAACAAATATGATACGTTTCGAATTTGAAAAAACATAGGTAATATAATAATAAAATAATTTGTATATTCACATTCTTATTCGTACCACAACTCAGACACGTGAATGTCGTTTTTAGTGTGGAATATATTGGTCAAATCAACCTCTTTCTTCTCCTCTCCCTCTCTCAATCTTTGACCGCCCCTTCCTTTATCTACCCATCCATCCATCTCTCTCTCTCTCTCTCTCTCTACCCCTATCCATCTCCCTCTCTCGTTCTGTTCTTAAATCTCCTTCTTTTTTTTTTCTTCTAGTACTACGCTTTTTAAATCTTTCTTTATGGCTCGCCCTATCTAACAACACGTAATGTATGCAATTTTGATTATTCGTAACAGATGAATGAAATAATTCGTATCGAGGCACTTAGGTATAAATGGGTATTTCAAAAGATGGAGAAAAGGAGACCTTGCACGCCAGCGGAAATTGATAATATTCTTTGTGCGTCCTCTTTGGAATGCCTTTAGAATTTCTTTCATCCACGAATATGAAAAAAGAGGGTATAGTATATAGGTATGAAGAAAATGAATAGTAATAAGGATACCACAGTTCCTTGGATGAGGAAGTCCACCGTATAAAGATTGATTTGGGACAATGAAATAATATGAAATTATATTGGAGGTTTCGAAGAGAACATTATCGAGTATGTCCCTCATTGCATGAACAGTTAACTTTATTAGGCATCCTTCCTGTATGATTTCATTATCATAATTTTCAAAATCATTTTCTTGTGACCTTTAAAATATATTTTTACTTCGATAAGATACATAAAATCTACAGTCTACGAAACACACGCTGGATATTTGACATTCTTTGTTTTCTTAAAAAATCATCAAAATATATCAATAGATAAATATATAGATAGATAGGCAGACATATATATATATATTAGATAGGTGAAAGGGGAGAGAGAGAGAGAGAGAGAGGGGGGGGGAGTAGGTAATATTATAAACTGAAATAATGAGTTAGTTAAAGCCCTCACCACACCAAACTAGTTCTAACTACGTTCTGGAACCGTCCTAGAAGATCGTAAAATGGGTTGTGGTCGGAGTAGAATGTGTAATTAATGTCTATCAATACCTCAAGTCCTCAATACGTCCACCTCGTCTGTAGTCCGTCCACAATCCGCAGTTCAAACCCGTCCGTAGTCAGTTTAAACCCGCTCTTAACTAGTTCTTCCTCGTTCCCAATACGTCCAAACCCTTTCTAACTAGTTTGCTACTTGTTCTAACTAGTTTGTAACGTGAACGCACTCCCAGAGCGTGTACAATCCCATCCTGGCTCGAGGACTATACAGACCCAGCGCGTTCTTGCCATTACTCATTCCCGTTAATTTGAATACATTAAATTGTGTACTTTAGTATGGAATTGAATGCGAGCCAAGGGTCATAGGCTTGGGTACACCGCCGCAAAAAAGGCCACCGCGGTTGTTTACGTTTAAAATTAAAGGCAATTGCGCGTAACAAAGGACTTGCGCGTATTCACTGAGCAACCTGTGCTATAAAATACAGGAAGTTGAAGCATAGTACACTTCAGTCATCATAGAGAAAACGCCGCGGTTTTGCCGCGTCATATTTGACCGAGCTTTAAAGGGAAAGTCCACCCCAAAAATAAGTTTGTTTCGATAGAGGCAGAATAATAAGAAAATCAGGTGAGTGAAAGTTTGAGCAAATTCTGAATGAAAATAAGAAAGTTATGAATTATTGAAGTTGTGATCAATCAAATACAAATTGGCAACTCTGTGACTTATTATACGAGCTCTCCTTCATTTGCTTTGTGCATAATATTCCATAAAATCATGTTTTCTTCGTTATTGATGACGGAATATATATTTGTTCCTTCCAGGGGAGTATAGAAACATATTTGCAATTATTATATTTAGAGTGCATGTATGGTTGAAATTTTTCTTGAGTGAAAATGAAAATTTTAGATTTTTTTAGTACTGAGCAAATGGAAGTTGAGCTCGCATGATACGTCACAGAGTTGCCAATTTGTATTTGATTGATTACAACTTCAATAATTCATAACTTTCTTATTTTCATTCAGAATTTGCTCAAACTTTCACTCACCTGATTTTCTTATTATTCTGCCTCTATCGAAACAAACTTATTTTGGGGGTGGACTTTCCCTTTAATACACCCTTTCACGGTTACAAGAGTGCGCATGCACCAACATGGGCGCCATTACATATTAAGGATATATTGACTGCTTTGAGAGGCATAGTGGTTTCTATAGGGTCAAGGGAAACTCACAACCTGTTATGACCCCAAGGCGCTTGCGCCGCGGGGTCATAGCAGGTTGTGAGTTTCCCGAGACCCTATAGAAACAACTATGCCTCGAATATTAAAAGCAGTCAATATATATTTTATATACCGAAAAAAAGGAAAATGTTGACTCACCCATTTAGGTTTCCATCTCTTTGAAGTCATGAATATTAATATTAATGCAGCGACCAAAATCAAATTGCACTCAAACACCGTTAACGGTATTGCGCATCGGTCATCGCACAAAAGAAACTTATACGGTAACACGTAAACCAAAATGGGGATCGCAGCAAAATGACGTCACGTTTCACAGCCATGGAAAAAGTGCTATGAAAAATGGATATAAACCGGTAGAGCCGGGAAAAATGACTATGAATTTCAATTAGCGGGCATGGTTAAGAACATGACTGCATTTTCAACCAATCAGAAGAAACGATTAGTAAAGAATCTTAAAATGAGGTATATAATTCTAATTATGCCATTTTCAATACACCAGTTTACGGTTACAACAGTGCGCATGCGCAGACATGGGCGCCATTTTAATATACGAGTAAACATACCAAATGACCTTTAGAGGTGATTGGTTTATGCATAAAATAAGATTTCGCCCATGCAAATTATGATGTGGACGCACAACACAGCGCGCAAGCAGTGATGTCATCATAATTTGCACGGGCGCAATCTTAATTTACGCGTAAACCACTGACCTCTAGAGGTCATTTGGTTTGTTTACTCGTAAATTAAAATGGCGCCCTAAACTCTTATCCTGCCACAGGGCTAATCCCCGTTGTGCCAAGCCCCAAATCCCCCCGTGCCAGGTTGTTTTGGAGATAATCTGATTAACTCGATAGTTCTATGCAAAACACTAGGCACAGTCCACTGGGCATGAACAATAACTGCTATTACATTTGCGTGCAATCATGCAAGAAGCAGAAGAGCAATAGCTTGCTAGCGTGTACAAAGTACCTTAACAATAGCGTACATGCAGCCTTATGGCAGGTTATGAGTTAACCGTAAACTGGTGTATACACTCTTTTACGGTTACAAGAGTGCGCATGCATAGACATGGACGCCATTTTAATTTACGGGTAAACAAAGTTGTTTACCCGTAAATTAAGATTGCGCCCATGTAAACAAAAAATGATGTGAGCGCACTGCGCAGGCAGTGACGCAACAATACTTGCGCATCTGAAAACATTAGACACGATGTTATGGCTACCCTAACTGTTAAGAGGTGTATTGTTTAAGCAACTGATATAAAAGTCGACCTCCGCACCGTTATCGAACACCAGATATTCAACAGAATAATACTTTTGGAACACGACGCGTCATTTTTCTGACGTGGGAATGCGTAGGCGACTGCCTCGTCTTTTGTCGAGCTAAGTGAGGGCTACATAAACTCTTTAAACATTGTGTTATGGGATGAGTGCATTCAAATTTTCAATTAGCGCTGGCAATAACGCATCGGGGTGATGGTAGGCCCAATTAATGCTCAATTCTTGATCATGTCCTGCAAATCGATGTTGATGGTCGAGATTGACTGCGTAATGGTAGTTGTCGTCGGATCCGATTGAACATGGGACGGGTTCTGGTACTCAAATGCTCTTCGACATATCCGTCTACCAAAGGCAAAGTAAGCGTGAAGCTGATTTCTAAATACTGTGAGACGCAGCCAGATAATGACGGGATTCAAGATGCCGTTGATGCTCACCAAGACACTACCAACATCAGCTAGGACAAAGAACCAAAGTGTTTCTAGCTCGAATAGCCCGTATATTATGTCGACCAGAGCCACGCAGCACATAACGACCCAACACGCCGAGGTGCTTGCGACGACCAGGGCAAAAGTTACAAGGATCTTCTTGCTGTTTATCGCACGACGCTGGAGCGCTGCGTCGTTAAGGACGATGTTGTCCGAGATCGATGTGATTTTCTTGTAGATTAGGATGTAACATAGTGCAGTGATGCATAGACATGCTAATATGACAGAAGGAGATACGACGAAAACGAGGATGTCTGACGCGTCCCGGTAGAATATAAGAATTAAAAAATACGTCGAAGGCACGACTATCCAACCAATCACGCATAAAGCTATAGAGCGTTTGGCCGTGACGATGTGACGATTTCCGAGCGCGTCGAAGCGAAAGACGATAAAGCGTTCGATGGCTGTGGCGAGTGTGCTAAGTATTGATAGAAACAGCCCAGCTGCAAATAGGGATTGAATCCATGATGCGATTCCTAGTTGAACTGGCATCTGCATTGGAAAAATATTGATTTTGAATAAACATGAATAAATCTTAATTACCTGAGTGTCAATTTTGTTAAGAAATATCACATAGCTTTTTATACTTTATTCAAAGGTCTTTGCACTATTTTAATGTCCATGAGTAGGCCAAAAGATGTATTTTATCAAGAAGGACCATTTGACTATGATCCGTTGCACACGAGGGTTAGATGCCTGACGTAAGACAGCGTTAGCAACGGTTGCAAGTTTCATGTCCGTTACATACGAGGCGTTATTTTCCTGACGTAAGCCTGTGTCATAAACTGGCACGTTATTTGGCACGCTATGTAAAGATGACAAATGTACAAAAAAAAAGGAAAGCACAACGAACTTAAGGGCGTGATTAGCGCAGGTATTAACGCGATCGAAATAATACCTTAGACAGAGAGACACACAAACATACAGGCAGACAGAGACAACGAGAGTGTGTGTTGTGTGAGCGACAGAGAGGGAGAGAGAGAGAGAGACAGAAATATAGAGACAGAGAGACACACACACACCCACAAAGAGGCAGATAGAGAGAATTAGAGAGTGAGTGGTTGAGAGAGAGACAGAGAACCAGACATACAGAATGAAACACACACATAGAGAGATAGAGATAGAGAGAGAGAGAGAGAGAGCAGTATGTATTTTTAGATGAGAAATATTCAGATCTTCGTAATAAAGATGAATTTTGGCGTTCCACAAGGTAGCATATTAGACCCACTCTTATTTATTTTATATATACATGACTTTTGTCGATCATCTGATATTTTGTCTTTTGTACTTTTTGCTGAGGACCCACATTTTTGTTTTCTCACAAAGACTCTCATAGATTAGTTGAAATAATTAATAGTAAAATGTGTACTATTTTGAGGGGGATTAGAGTGTGTTTCATTTAATACATTTTTTAGTGTAACGGTTGATAAAAGGCTTTATTGGAAAAATCACCTCTTAATTAATTTATTAGGTCTATGCTTTACATTTCTTTGATACTCCCATAGTTAAATTACGGTCTCTTAGTTTGGGGTAACACACATCAAACGTCATTAGATAAAGTGTTGTTATTACAAGAGAAGATTATACGTATCATTTGTAATCCCCCTATCGCTTCCATACAGATGCTTTGTTTTTAGAAGAAAAAAATATTTAAAGAGAAGGTTGAGTTCTGGGAAGAGGTGAACAATAATTAGTGAGCGTTATCATTGTTATTATGCAAGTGTGGAAGAACATCAGATACATGTTCCCTGAAAAGCATGACTCTTCAATTGCCTTCATATTCTAAATATGTCATGTAACATCGTAAAACTCGGGGACGGATTTTTACGCCGCGTGTTCGTGTAGTCCCATATACATCTTTCTGTGTACAGTGTTTGTAACTTTACCAAGACTTGACTAGATTTCTTATCATTTTGAAGATTCCAGAACCTTGCAATACACACGAATACTTATATGCTAGATGATCAACCTTTTCTGGTCGATTCCACACCGTTTCTTTCACATTGCAATCGCATGACCAGAACTCAACTTCATCTTTAAGGTAAAAGGCTTATGTCTTTTCCAACTAGTTCAATTTATATATAATTATAAAAAAGATATTTTGCCATCTGCTTTTCAACAAATGTTTTGTCTTTTAAAGCATCAGTCCATAATTTCCCAACAAGACATTCGGACGTTTTTCATTTACCTTTCTCAGCTTGTAAATGTTTATAGTTGATTTGTAATGTTTTGTTGGAAACAGAATTTAATTTAATTTAATTTAATTAATTCGAGTGTGTGAGACAAAAACAGAGAGAGAGAGAGAGAGAGAGCGATAGAGAGAGATAGAGAGTGAGAGCTAGAAGGGAGCAAGTATGCCTTTCTTGCTTTCGGGGAGGCGCGATAGCTCAGTCGGTAGAGCAGTGGTCTCGTGATCCGGTGACCCAGGTTCGAAACCAAGTTGATGCGCTAGAGCCCTTTGGTAAGGCATTAATCCTCATTACCAGGTCCTTCGGAGAGGACCTAAAGCCGTCGGCCGTCTGGTTGGTTACTTACAAGCATTTATACTTTCTTACCACTCAGGTAAAATAACTACCATCACACCACACACACGAACACGCGCCCGCCCTCTTGCACCCCACGCCCACACACACAGAGTCAGAAGGACGCAAGTATGGCTTTCAGCAGACGATAAACACGGCAAATTATGATGTTATCACTTACCACAGTAAATTTATTAAAGACGATGATGAAGAGAGCGATAGCTGAGGCGCAATCGGCAAGAGCCATATTGAATGTGAAGATATTCTGCTCCTTCCTTAAGGCTTTGCTTAACAAGATAGCGCACATTGTGGCGAAATTTACCACGACACCCATACCAGATAACACTAGCATAGCCGTATCGTAGATGTAATTACTCCGCGGTTCCGCCATCCTTTACTCAAATTTCGGATTAAACACTGCAATCGTAAGGGAATTCATACGCCATGAACGTTTCTATTAAAAAGAAATGTAGAAAAAGAATAGAAATCAGGGACGTTGCTAGATTTTTTTGTAGGTGGGTGGGCGGGGGCCATAAATTTGTTCATGAAGTACCGTAATGTTAAAAAGAAGGGTGAAAGGGTTCTCAAACAAAGTAAACAACAATGTCAGAAGTTAACAATTGCCAGAATATTCCCTTCAATCCTCTAAAAAAAATTGTTAAATACGACAGCGTATAAAAATACAATGTTGCCGACGGAAACAAATTATGAAGGTTTCACTGAGGGAAATCAAAAGAAAACCAAGAAACCGATACAGTATTGCAAGACATCGCGGTCATCGATTAGTGGTAAAAGACATTACAAACTAGCTCTTGTTTCTTGACAACACTTTTTGCCACCAAAATTACCGAATAACTTCTGAACATTTCGTTTGTTTGTATATTTCTTAGGTTTTCCGGCAAGTTATTCTATAAAACAGTGGCTGCAGTCTGGAAATAACCTTTCCCCGTAAGATTTTTGCACAGTTTGTGGGACATAAAATATTGGCTATTTCCCTGGAACGCAGCGCTTGGTCTGGTTTATATTGTATTAACTATGTATTGAGATATGATGGAATAAAAAGATGGAAACATTAAAGCTAATAAAAGTCCTTTTAAACTGGATACGAGACTAGATGGGTAGCAAATATTAATTTTTAAGAGTGGGAATATTGATTCATCTTTCTTTATTCGTGTTACTATAGTCGCACTTCTGTATTTGAAATTAGTTGTTATGTTTTAATTTGATAAGACGGACGACCAAAAAGCAAACTATTACAAAAAAACCGAAACGACGCTCGACAAAAGGATGAATTAGGTATTCGGTGGTAGTGCAGTTCAAAGAGTTTCAAAGTTTGCGTATTTTTATGATGCAGAGCAACAGTGTTGAGAAACGAAATTTTTAAACGTAAACTTATCATAGAAAGCGACATTTAGATTTCTACAATTTTTGGTTGCATGAACAAGAGCGGCATGTTAATTTAGTGTGAAGATATTGGATTATTTAATCTGTAGCGTGAAGGAACATGAAGAAATCCAGTCTTGTCCTGTTCCCCTTGGATCGACTGATTCGTATAACCTGTAGATTTCTATATCTAATAAGTAATGATCGTGTTCTGTTCAGCTCATTTGATTCATTTTTTAAAATGTATAAACAGTTGTACGTGACAAACCTACATTTCGTATTTACATTCATAACAAGCAATTGAAGTTGAATAATTGATAAGCCTATATTACATTGTAAGAATGTGAAATAGAACAGAAATGGAATACTCACATTAATTGAGCAGCGACCCACAAAGCACCAATATAAAATTCGGAATTCACATCGGGATTTGCGAGAAAATTATAACAGATATCGATTTTAAAACTTGAAGCCCTTAAAACTCACTTGTGACATTGACCTCAAGTCTATTTAAAACTCCCAGTAAACAAAATGTTGTTAGCAGAGCACATCAGACGCCAATTTGATATTTTTGCCTCCCTCGATCTGTGTAATGTATTTAACTAGCGCCCTATCATAGATGTATTACGTCCAACCAACGCCCTGGTCACGAAGTATACTGATAACATTAGTACACGCTTGCAGTTGATTTCCTTTACCATTTTGATTCCCTTTTATAGTAATTGATGTGTTTGTAATACTACAGTCACACCGGAAGACCGACTCCAAACCGATCGATTTTTGGACGCTCAGGGTGATGTAATGTTTTTTTTTTTGTGGCTAGGTGCATTGCAGTGTGCTTTCGGGCTCTTTAGTGTGACAGGGGTGTGATAATATAGTGTCATAATCCGATATCGAATCCATTATGATGTAGTGCCTATATGTTGATAAATCGGCACGCTTTACTATTCGGGACAACGAGGCAAAGAGGTTTTAAGAACAAAGTACTCCGGCATAATAATGATGATAGCAATAATTATAATCATATTGATAATAATGTTAATAATGATAATGATAATAATAAAAACAATGATGAGAATAATGACGATAATAATAATAATAACAGTGATGATAATAACGATAATACTGAAACAGGGGCTTAAAATTTGCCCATTTGAATATTCATAGCTTAGCTTAGCTTAGCTTAGTTGCTAAGATTGACGAACTTAGATTACTTCTGAGAAATGCATCATTTGATGTTATTGGTTTAAATGAAACATTTTGCGAATCCATGATTGATGATTCTGAATTGTATATAGATGATTATATTTTATTACTTAGAGACCGTACGAGACATGGTGGTTGTGTGGCTGTATATATATCCAAGAGGTTCAATTATAAAAGAAGGGATGATTTGATTTCATCTACTTTAGAATGCCTTTGGTTTGAATTGCATTATCCAAATAAGTCTCCCATCCTGGTTGGAGAGTTTTACAGACCTCCAAATTCTCACGTTGATTTCTTTGAAGAATTAGACGAAAATTTGGACTCTGCTCTCTCGGAAGATATGAGCTGTATTATTTTAGGTGATTTCAATTGTGATTGTATGCCACACCAACTTGATCTGAATGCTGAAAAGTTAATGTTTTATACAAATATGTACGGGCTAAGTCAGCTAATTGATACTGCCACAAGAGTTACAAATACCTCTTCTACTTTAATTGATTTGATATTTGTATCAGACAAGGAACTTTACAATGAATGGGGAATATTTGAAACTAGCATAAGTGATCATTATTTGGTGTATACGGTTCGCGATTTTAGTGCAAAGATCCATAACAAATCTGAATACGCAGAATTTCGCTCGTTTAAAAATCTTGACGAGGAGAAATTTTACAATGAATTGAGAAGTACTCCTTGGCAGGTCATAAAAGATATAGATAATGTTGATGTTGCGTGGGATATGTGGTTGACTCTATTCAATAATATAATCAACAAGCACATACCAGTATGTAAAAAGCGGATAAGAAAAAAGGCATGTCCATGGATATCTGACGAGATTGTTAAGCTTATGACGGAACGTGATAAAGTTCTCAAAGCTGCTAAAGCTAACAAAAGTGATGATCTTAGGGACACCTACAAATATCTAAAAAATACAGTTATTCATCTCATGAGGAAAAGAAAAAGAGAATATAATGCAGACCAGATCTCGCAAAATCATAACAATAGTAAGCAAATGTGGAGATGTTTGAGAAACCTGGTGCCTAAGTCATTACCTATATCTCCCAATAGCATAAATGTTGATGGTGCTAATGTGTCAGACAATGCAAATATTGCTGAAGCTTTTAATGACTTTTTCATTTCTAATGCTACTAAGATTACAAAGGACCTGCGAAGGAATAAGTCTCAACTGAGAGTAGACGAGGACAATAATATTGGTCCAACTCATTCGCAATTTAATTTGAATTTGATTACTGAGGATTTTGTATTGAAACAGATTGATAATCTTAGTATAGATAAAGCAACTGGTGAAGATCACATCAGCTGTAAACTTTTAAAGATGACGAAGAATGTTATCGCAGAGTCTCTTTGTGATATCATTAACAAATCCCTGTCTACAGGAGTTGTTCCACGTGAATGGAAAAAGGCTCGGGTAGTACCAATATTCAAATCTGGAGATATTTCTTCTTTGAATAATTACCGCCCCATTTCAATATTACCTATCGTGAGTAAAATTATAGAAAGGGCCGTCCACCAACAACTCAGTGAATTCTTGGACGTGAATCAATTCGTCCTTGTTTTCACGAAGTGACGGTAGTGAGAATAATCGTAACGTAAAGTGAATGCAATTTTTTTTCACTACCGTCACTTCGTGAAAACAGCGACGAATTATTACACCCTAATCAGTCTGGATTTAGACCTAAACATTCAACAGCTACTGCCCTTGCAAAACTTGTAAATCAATGGTCGTTGAATATTGATAACAAAAAAATTTCTGGAGTTGCCTTCATAGATCTTCGTAAGGCTTTTGATACTGTTGACCATGAGCTACTTCTACATAAACTAGCTTGTATAGGTTGTAGTAATAGGACTATTTATTGGTTCAAATCATATTTAGGGGATCGACAACAAGTGACCCAATTCAAAGGAGCCAAGTCGCATCCATCAACCATCAAATTAGGTGTGCCACAAGGTTCAATTCTTGGTCCCCTTTTATTTTCAATATATGTTAATAGTCTACCTGAATGTACTCCTGAAGGTATCATAGATATGTATGCTGACAATACGACACTCACCGTCAGTGCAAATGATGCAACTGTTGTGGAAGAAAAATTAACTGTTGCGTTAAACAGAGTCATGGCATGGATTAAGGAAAATCGTCTTGTTCTTAACACTGAAAAAACTTGTGTCATGTTAATAGGCTCTCCTGCTAATCTCAAGAAAATTGAATCTTTTACCATTTCATTAAACGGCAATTTGATCAAAAGAGTTCAATTCACCAAATGCTTAGGACTTTTGATAGATGAAGAATTGAAATGGTCTAAACAAATCGAAAACGTAAGTAAACTTATCCAGAAAAACATTAGCATGATAAAGAGAGCAAAAAGTTTTTTGCCTCAAAAATCCTTAAAGTTACTTTATAACAGTCTAGTGTTGCCACGAATAGATTACTGCTCTGTTGTATGGTCGAACCGATTTCATTCTCATCTAACTAAGCTGCAAAAAATTCAAAAGAGGGCCGCAAGAATAATATTGAGCAAGACATATGACACACCGTCGGCTGATTTGTTCACAAGTCTTAAATGGATGACACTAGACAAGCGGTTTGAGTTAAGTCGCGTTATGATGATATATAAATGCGTTCATAACTTAGCACCTTCTTACCTTCAGGTAGGCTTTTAATCAATCCTAATGATGTACATGAGCATCATACAAGGCAAATAGACAGTGGATGTTTACGTGTGCCTAGATTTCACACTGATTGTTATAAGTGTAGCCCAAATGTTTCTTCCATATTTGAATGGAATAAGCTAGATAATTCATTGAGAACGGCTTCCTCTGTCAATTCATTTAAGAGATTGTTTAAACAAAGTTGTAATTTGTGAATGGCTCAGCCGTACATACACTACGTGCATGTTCTGTAATATTTACATGACTTATTCACATAATTGCGACTTAATTAATATTTTCCTATTGACATTACTGTTTACTAGGTTAATGATTATATTTATTTTGCAAACGAGTATTATTTTTGTAACTGTTCTGTATAAATGTTATAAACGATGTAAATATGTTCATTCAGGGCCCCATGGAAGACCACTACTTGTTGGTGAATGGGCTACCCTGTCAAAATATTAGAAATAAATAAAATAAATAAATAAATAAAATCAACTCATTTAAAGAAAATTGAAGAAATCTGTATTAAATGCAACTGAATAAATCTTAATCATGTTATTCGATTATACTGCATTCTTTTGTGTATGGTTTGTATAGGTAAATGTATTTCTTTGTTTGTTTAATTTTCCTTTTTTCTTTCCTTTTTCTTTTTTATGTTATGCTATTTATTATAAAGTGATGTTTTACACCTATTCCTATTGTGAATTTTGAAAAAGCATGTTAAACACGTCTTGCCATATCCTTCATTTATACTTAATTCGGTTAGCCGTCTCGACTAAACCCTCAATTGGTTTTGTTTATGGCCATCCTAATATTGCTATAACACTGTTATATCTAATTTGTATTGTAGAACTTTTTTTTAAACTCGTATATGTATGAATATATTTCTTATAATTACATACATGTATGTATTTGCTGGAATTGAAATAGACGAATCGATTGAATCGATATTGAATTTATATACATGTATATATATATATATTAGATAGCTTAGACAGATACCGAGATGTGATTGGTCCAGAGCTCGTCACGTGATATCAATTGCGAGGGTCCAAATTTTTATATTTTCCTAGCCGGTCACTTTTCGGTGTTATATTTTACCAGCTGGTGATATGATTATATTTTTAATCAACGCATGTCGCCCTCTAGAGGACTGTATGTCAACAAGGTCCGCGGTTCGAGTCCCACCGCCGCACTAATGTCCTTTGGCAAGATATTGATCTACATTTGCCACACTCCACCCAGGTGAAGTAAATGGGTACCTGGTAGGAAATTATTCCTTGAAATGCTAGAGCGCTATAATGGCAGCACAGCTAAAACCGGGGTAATAATATCCAAGTTTGGAAGCGCTTAGAGACTTATTGTGATTTGCGCTATATAAAAGCTGAATATTATTATTATTATTATATAATGCTATGATCACATCACCTAATAGTAGCCTGCTCGTTTAATCGCTGCTGAAGTTTTAGCGCGAAGTTAAAATTCAGGTGGCCCCTGCTCACTTTCACACGCCGCCCAAAGTATGCTCGGTGCCCGGGCGGTCGCCGTCCGGGCACCGACCTAATCGAGCGTTCGCCGTCGAGCAATTTAGGTCAAAAATCGAAGCCGCTAGGTCAAAGGCTGCTGAGCGTTCGCGCGCCCGGTCGCCGCTGGGAGATCTGTCGGTCACTGGGTGGCGAGTTCAAAATCGGTCAGCAACCTTTGACCTAGCGGCTTTGATTTTTTAACGTAAATCAATCGACCGGCCGGCTGCCGGGCAATTTCCTTAAAATTAGCCGGTGGCCGGTGGGAGACCGCTCGGGTATCGGTCGGTCATCGGTCGGTCACTGCCGTGACGCCGCCCGGAGAAGCTCTCCGATTTAGCTCAGTTTTGACCTAAAATTGACGGCGACCGACGGGACTTCAACAGGACACCGCCCAGGCATCGCTGGGGCTCTACAGCCTGCTCGATTTCTCCAAAATATCGTTGGGCGATGCCTAAATTCCAGCGGCAACCGAGCAGGCTACTAAGTGGTCGGTCGCTGCTCTGATTTGTGACCATTCGTGACCATAGCTTTCTTTTTTGTTTAATCTTTTTTTTTCCCCTTGAAAATCTTTTCTTCTCATTTTTTTTTTTTTTTTACAAGAATCTTTGTTTTTTAGATTGTTTTTTTTTTCTTGAATTATCTCGAGATATTATTTTTCAATCAATTTTTTTTTTTGCACTTTTTCTAAAATGTTGATAGTTCCCCCCCCCCAAAAAAAAAAAAATTAAACAAAATTTCGGGCAAAAAAAATATGGACCCACCCCAAAAAAAAATCAAATCAAACCAGGGCTATCTAATATAACAGTTATTGACTGGCAGGGGGTATATAACATTCTTTGGACCTGAAGGGAGTTATATTTTCCCTCGTGAACATATTTTCCCTCGGCGTTGCGCGCTTTGGAAAAATTTAACCACTTGGGAAATATAACTCCCTTCAGCAATCCAAATAATGTTATATTACACCCCATGCAAGTCAATAACTGTATAATATAACCCTACGTGTTGTATTAACAGGACAATTATTTATAACTCTAAATGGTACATTAACAGGGTATCATAAAAACTGGTTTATTACCCTAACCCTAACGCTTACCCTAAATTCAAAACAATATAACTCATGACTAGTGATTAAACCTTTTATTTCCTGGGAGGCCTTTAAGTTTCCTCGGTCTGCAAACGTACGTAGAGGACAGTGATTATATTATTCAATCGTTTATGCGGTGGTCACATCCCGCCGTACTTGCAAGTGCGTGCTGTCTACGTGCAAAAACGTGGGCAAACTTTGGGTATCCGTACGTGATGAGTACCGCCTCCGTACAGATTTGGGAGCACGCAGACACACCGTAGCACTTTTAGTGCACGAGGAACTTTCGCTGCGTTCGGGCTGCGTTCGGGCTACCGGTTCACCCCAGTGCGTGTGACGTGCGTGCCCGGTACTGCCAACGAGCGCACAACGCACTGACTCCGTGCGTCTTTTAAAGGCGCACGTGCGTGGTCCGTGCTTACTCGCCACTTTTCCCAGTTCAGCTATCCAATGAGCACGCAGAACCCACGTGGACCGTACCGAGTAAGCACGTACAACGCACTTACCACGTGCGCAACGTACGATGCACGCAACCGTTCACGGCCAGGCGTGGCGTGCGGGCCACGTACTTACACAGTGCGTGTGACGCGCGTTGCCGGTACTCCCTCCCTGCCTTTGCCACTCCCTCCCTACGTTTTCAGAAAAACGTGGCGGCCGTGGCCTCCCCAAAAACCGTACGGACTGAAAACACGCACGGTGGGATGTGACCAACGCTTAACAGGACAAAAAAAATGTCATGCTAATTACCATGTCTTCTTAATGATTCATCTTTTTCACTGCATAATATGTCCGTCTTATTAGACGCTGTAAGATGTATATATACATAAATGTTTATTACTGTTATCATTATTATTGTCATTATTATTATAATCATTGATTTTTGTTTAAATCATCATCATAATTATCATTAATATCACTTTCATTATTATAATAGTTATTATTATTATAACCCTCTTCATATTTTCCCCTCAATATTATAGTGGTGTATACGATGGCTCTGAGCAGCACGTGCACTCCGGATCACACATCATCAGGAAGAGCCGATTACCCGGGCCTCAACTACTCGGTTCCGAAGCTGCACCACTGCCCTTTCAAAACGCGATCCGATGGGACAGTAATGAAAACCGTCCCGAAGCTTTTCCGACGAGTGTTTCCCCTGTCAAGTTGTGAAGATGTGGTTGTTAGCGGTATCCCGATATGCCGTTTTCCTGGTATGAATAGACTCTTTGTATCAAACAGTCAGAACCATTTAATACTGATGTTTTATTACAGGGAAAAAATGTTTTAGCTCTGATGGCCGACTATAACCAACAGGAGGCGCGTATGCCCTATGAGGCACCTCGTGTTGTGGCTATGAGGGAAAATGCATATCATTTAAAGCATTGGCATCACTAAACCGTTAATTTGTTTGACCACCTGACACCTCCTCTTGCTCTGCTTCAATTACTATGTTAACTATTGTTCTGAATTAGAGTTTACAAAACAACACTTGATCCTCTGTTAATTAGTGCTTAATCATATGTTAAACCTTGTTTATTTACTGTTAATGTCTACATTTTTGTAAATTCATTAGTAAATGTTAATCTGTATGTTACACCTGTGAAAATCAAGTATCCAGAAAAGGACAATAAATACTATTACTTTTTTTTGTTGAATTGAATTGAATTGAATTGAATTGAATTAAAGATCTATACATATCTTTTCTAAATTTTAAAAACGTAAAAACAGGAGTACCTCAGTGGTCCATTTTAGGACCTTTATTTTTTATATTGTACTTAAATGATATTACTAACTCTTGCCCTGGATATGAATTAATGTTATATGCCGATGACACAATCATGCTATCCGCTCATTATGGTATTTGTCTTTTACTTCAATGTTAAATGAAAATCTTTCTACTTGGTTTAAGTGCAATATATTATCATTTAATGTCAATAAAACGCAATATATATGTTCACAAAAGAGAATATCAAGTACCTAGAAACATAAGAAATATACATAGATAATACACTCTTGCGAAGAAGTGAAAGTGTACTTTTGGGGGTGTTACTTTGAGTGAATCCTTGAAATGGAAGGATCATATTACTTCTGCACGTCAAATGGTTGCACGTTATGTAGGAATTATGTATCGATCGAAACATATTTAATCCTGCATATGTCTTATTTAATATTTACAATACGTTTATTTTATCCACTATTTCTTACTGCAATACTGTTTGGGCAATATATATATTGAACACACTAACGCAAATGAATTTTATTACAGGAAAAAGCAATATGTATAGGCCTATATGTACTAATTCAAGTTACATGACACCATCATCCCCACTATTTTAGAAAGTTTGTACATTCAAGGTATTATATATAAACAAACTAAAAAATATGTTCCCTTATGCAAAGATTCAATACCCACACTTTGTCTTTATATTATATCAAAATGTTTTCTTTAAATTCTAAGATTCATAGTTGTCCTATAAGAAATGCAAACAAATTTTATTGGTGGACATATATTAATGATTATCAAAGATACTCTTTTGGACGTTTGGGTTCTTTGGAATAATGTAAATTGTAACTAATTCAATATTTAATTCAATATTACATTCAGGAGGCAATATAAGAAAGATTTAATTTGTTCCTATTAATTAATTTTAATTTGTTAAATATCTCTTCTTAAATTATCCTGTGGAGCCAAACTATATTGTTCGATGCTCTTTATGTTATTATGTTCCCGTGTTCTATGTTTTATGTATTGTTTGACCAATCTCTAAATGTTATACAAATAATGTAAAAACAAACAAATACATAAACAAAATAAGTGTACACACCGTTACAAGCCATAAACCTGGCTTTCATTGTGCTCATCATTTTCCAATTATCTACTTGTGTTTTTATGTAGTCTGTCAATACTGTATTATGTATTATATGGTCTACTTTCCCTTTTCTTCACCTTGTTTCTCATTGAATACTGTATAAACTTGTTTTGTTTTTATCTTCTTAATCATCTGATTGAAATGTCATAGTTTTATAATGTTTTTATTGCCCATTGACTATTTTTACACTTTTTTAATTGATCCGGGAATTTGAAAATAAAAGATTTGAAATGGAAAAAAGTAACTTTTATTTTGATTCCTTTACAGATTGTGGTGTGAATCCTTGTATACAAGGTTGGTGTGAAGAAACTATGGATGGCTACACGTGTCACTGTCCTCCAGAATTTACCGGGCCAAACTGCGAGTACGGTAAACCATCAACCGGGTCGATATCATTGCAATCTATTTCACTTTACACTTTTATAATCTAAGAATATATTCTGCACTTTACAACATTCACTAAATAAAAGTCGATATCCTAAACTCACCCTGGATCCAATACTACTACCCCACACTGTAAACCCAACAATCACATAAACAGCGTTACAGCTTCCCACTCCTAACTTTAATATCTTTGAAGGAACAAAGGTCGGAGCAACTATAGCCGTATATATTGATATCGGATTTTCTTTTAACATTTCCACGTTATATATTCACCCACCCGATCATATCTAGTGCATGTATATTTCGATCAAGCTATTTCCTACATGAACATTTGACTTGTTTCGGCGTGTCTTTATAAGAGTCATTCTCAAACAACATGCACATATTCCCAAAGTAGGACTAACTCAAACAACGGTGTAATGTTTGGGTAGAGACGTAATATGCCCATGACTATTCATTTGTTCACTCATTACGGTTGTATTTCCTTCCGTCGGCTTATATATATATATATATATATATGTGTGTGTGTATATACATATAAATATATTGTAGAGAAGGACATGTTGTGACGATACGATGATACATTTATGTTCCTATTTGCAGCCATAATACCGTCATCTGAATTAATCAACAAGACTACGTTGGAAGGATCGCGACGATCCTTGACCATAGAGCAATCCGTGACTAGCCTGATGACTACAAGACAAGGTACAACTATCTCAGGTTAGTATCTAGGGACAATGAATCACTTTTCCGTTTTTATGAAATGTTCTATGGTCCTTCTCCATTTTCGCCAATTGGTGCTCGGGTCTATATAGAAGTACTTTAGGGGCATGTAGGGTGAAAACAAAATCTTGCTCGGATCGATGGTTATACTACCTTGGTAACTTTCTATGTTGTCTTCTCTGAATGCACTTTTCGTCTTCTTCACAATACGCCTCTCATAATACCATTGAGTGGTAATTGTCTATTGTAGGTTTGTAACCATACGTACATTTCTTTTCTCTAAAGGGGCTTTCACACCGGGCCTTGCGTAGAGTTGCGTACCGACTACGCCGATCGTACGCAACCCTACGTAACAGTACACGGAGGGACACAAATTGGTACGCGAGATGAACGCAAAAAATTAAACATGTTTAATTTTGTTTTCGTATCTTCGGCGTAGACACTTTACGCAGAAAGTACGCAATTTGTACGCAAGTCTACGCAACACTACGCAACACTACGCAACTGTACGGCAATCCTACGCAACTGTACGCCAAGCCTTCGCAACAATACGCTACCCTACGCCAGTCCGACGAAGCATTAAAAACGTATTAAGACGTCCTAGATCCAACCTGCGCGCAGCCTAGCCACAATGACTGCTTGATCCCTGCTGGACTTTTCATTACTATTCTTGCATTATTTCATTCGTCCCGATTGTCGTTGCTGAACTATATCTACAGGATTGAATTATTTCTGCTTTAATTACTGCAAAAATGCCAGGAAGGAAGGGCAAGGGTTGTGGTCAAGGCAAGAAACCTTATTCGCATGCAGTTCTTTCTTCAGCTGTTCATATTGCCCCTGCAGGGGCCTGCGCTGGATCCAAGGTTTTACCCACACACTTCTTTTTCTTCTAGCTTCTTTCCTTCTCCGTTTTTGTTCTTCACCCAAGCGTTCTGCCACATGACTAATTAGTCTTTCCAGGACTTCCAGGTACTGGAGTACTGTACCTTTTTGCCGAGGGTCCAACCAACTCATGATCTCTTTCTGTCTGTGTTATTACAACAGTCAACTGTAATTCCAACAGCAGTGATGTGTTCTGGACAGCAGGCAGCAGTGGATTGAGGGGCAGAAAACTAGGTTTATAAAGCGCCAATGGCTACACTCTCGGCTCCAAAGAGTGTTTATTGTATTTTTACATGGCACTTTCGCACACAGTAAGCAACCATACGCAACCGTAAGCGGCCCTACGCCAGGCCTACGCAAGGGTACGTAACCCTACGCCAGACCTACGCAAGCGTACGTAACCCTACACCAATTACCTACGCCGTGGGTACGTAACTATACGCCATTGTACGCAAGCCTACGCATAACCTACGCAGGGACTACGCCGAAGCATCAATTTTTTCATGAGTACGCAGCTTAACTTCGGCGTACTATACGCAACACTACGCAACTCTACGCAGATCCGGTGTGAAAGGGGCTTTAATCCGTAAAGAAAAAGATCTAGCTCATTACTATTGATTTTCCAGTTGCCTTAAACACTAATTTACCATTCATTTGTTCTTTTTCGGGATGTAGGTGATACTCTCATTTAAAAATGGAATCTGATGCAAAAACTAGAAATCGATCTAATGTCATGTATGCTGAAAGATCGCCGCCTTTTGATATGACAGGGAATATTAGTTTATGAAATCAATCTTCAGTTCCGACATAGTTAATTATTGCAGTGTTTTATCATAACGTATCATCTATACGTGACTGTGGATGTTAAATGAGTATAACGTGTGTCTTACTTCACGAATCGGTATTAATATTTTTCTAAACCCAGTATTATCCACATTGTTTGAACTCTTCCCCTATCCACCCTAATCTCTCTCTCTCTCTCACTCACTCTCTCTCTCTCTCTCTCTCTCTCTCTCTCACTGGTACACTACCTTGACTAAAATAACCCACGAATAACGTAGAACAATGATACAAAACAGTAATTTCCTTTGTAAGAACGATTAATTTCCTCATTTAACTCCAAATCATAAAAGGGAAAAATGGGCGGAACTTGATTTTGAGGGGCAGTTCAGTGTTTTACTATCAGCATCATCAGGATATCGCTCAGTGCCCCCAATTTCTATTCAGGGAAAATTGGAAAATTGGAAAATGTTACTGTTTTGTAGAACTGGGAACAGTTATCCACAAACATTGCAAATTATAATGAATGTTTAAAATGTTTTAATTGATTTTATAACATACTTCACTATAAATCATGAAGTAACATTAAATGAGGATCATTAATAACATGTTATAACATAATAGCTCTTTCTTTCCCCTTTTGTTTTCCTTTTTTTTCTTTTTACATCAACCTCAATTCAGAATCAACAGAAAAAACGATGAGCATCGCGACGATCTTGGATGTGTCCACTAATCCCTCTCCCAACAAGACACCGCCTCCTCCTCTAGAGACCACCCCTGACCCTCCGACCATGTCGACAGCTAGCAATGGGAGTACGCCCTCTCAGACCAGCACTAACCCTCCGACCATGTCGACAGCTAGCGATGGGAGTACGCCCTCTCAGACCAGCACTAACCCTCCGACCATGTCGACAGCTAGCGATGGGAGTACGCCCTCTCAGACCAGCACTAACCCTCCGACCATGTCGACAGCTAGCGATGAGAGTACGCCCTCTCAGACCAGCACTAACCCTCCGACCATGTCGACAGCTAACGATGGGAGTACGCCCTCTCAGACCAGCACTAACCCTCCAACCATATCGACAGCTAGCAATGGGAGTACTCCCTCTCAGACCAGCGCTAACCCTCCGACCATGTCGACATCTAGCGATAGGAGTACGCCCTCTCAGACCAGCACTAACCCTCCGACCATGTCGACAGCTAGCGATGGGAGTACGCCCTCTCAGACCAGCACTAACCCTCCGACCATGTCGACAGCTAGCGATGGGAGTACACCCTCTCAGACCAGCACTAACCCTCCAACCATGTTGACAGCTAGCGATGGGAGTACGCCCTCTCAGACCAGCACTTACCCTCCGACCATGTCGACAGCTAGCGATGGGAGTACGCCATCTCAGACCAGCACAGCCCCATCCACTCCGCATCGCACATCCAGCTTGATGACGACGCAGGGACCGAGAACGACGGTTCTCTCTGCCGGCGTTTCCGGGACCGAGACCGTTGAAGAAATGAATACCGTTCACGTCGCTGGAGAAACGACTCAAAAACCACAATCTCCGAGTACCACTCCAGAGAGAAAGACAACAAGTTCAGGTTAATTTATTTCCATCCCACTTTCCGTCCCTTATTTATCATTCTGAATTTAAATATATGTAACATGTTTATGAGCTATTGCTTTGAGGTGGCAGTTTTTAAGATATACTTTTCTAAACTTGCTGCATGAATGTAAGTAGCAATATCCAAGTTATTTGTATCTACTTTTGAATATATCATCTTGCTTTGTTAGAGCATTCTTACGTAATAAACATTTTTGTGAAATCGCAAACTTTCCCATTGTATATAAAAATGGATTTTAAATTAAATCATAATGCCATAATCAAAGTTTGGTGCATTAATTAACACCACAATTAATTGATTCTCCCAAAGAACACGGTCATTCTGCATCTAAATGTGCAATGTGAGTGTCTGTGTGTATGTGCGTGTGGGTGCGCGTGTGTGTGTATCTGATTCTGAAAAATCATATGTAATGCATCTCATTTGATACATTCAATTCATTCTCTCACTGTAATACTTTTGCGCAAGTCGATTTTTTGAACTCTCGCAAACAATGCCTCCTGTTCATCCAAGCGTGAACACATACCACACACAAATTATACCGATTCGGGGAATAGCTCTTTCTTTCCCTTTTTTATTTTTTATTTTTTTCTACATCAACCTCAATTCAGAATCAATAGAAAAACAGATGGGCATCGCGACGATCTCTGATGTGTCCACTAATCCCTCTCCCAACATGACACCGCCTCCTGCTCAAGAGACCACCACTAACCCTCCGACCACGTCTACAGCTAGCGTTGAGAGTACGTCCTCTCAGACCAGCATAGCCTCGTCCACTCCACGTCGCTCATCCAGCTTGATGACGACGCAGGGACCGACAACGACGGTTTTCTCTGCGGGCGTTCTCAGGACCGAGTCCGTTGAAGAAATGAACACCGTTCACGTCGCTGAAGAAACGACTCAAAAACCACAATCTCCGAGTGCCACTACAGAGAGAGAGACAACAAGTTCAGGTTAATTAATTTCTATCCAACTTTCCGCCCCTTATTTATCCTAAAGTAGCATGTTTATGAGCTATTTCTTTGACGCGGCAATTTTTAAAATATACTTTTCTAAACTTGTTGCATGAATGTGTATCTAGCAATATCCAAAGGTTATTTTTATTTACTTTTGAATATCTCATCTTGCTTTGTTAGAGTACCCCTCACACATGTCTACCTACAGGCTATCTCTAATTTCATCTCTTATCTCTGCCCCACTCTTTCTCTCTCTCTCTCTCTTTCTTTCCAATCTCTCCCTTTTTCTATATCTTGGATGCTTAACTGTACAAAACTAGCATTGCTTTTTACAGACCCCACTCTCCATTTCACTTTGAACACTTTAAACTACATATATGATTGATTTTGTCACATAATAGCCAAACTGGTATACGTGAATTACTTCAATGATACCTCATTTGTTCAGTTCACGAGTTGCACAATGCTTCAATCAAGCTTATTCAGCAGGGCCGTGTTATCTTCAGTATATATATATATTAAACGATTAAGACCCGCATGAAAATTACATTAGGCCAGTTTGCATTGTAGTATAAATATGAAAATTGGAAATCACTATTTGATTATCAGTACAACTTTATTTATTCTTATAAAGAAAACAAAACGCAACACCCACTGTGTCTTGTTCTAGTAGACACTGTTGCCCATTACATGTGAATAATTTTTCTTGCCTCTTTTCAAGAAATGATTTGTGACAGCATGACTTATTCTCGATTGATATATTTTATATTTTCTCAGAACTTTCTTGATCAATCTATATGAACTTTTAAATCAATAACATTTAGAGAATAGGCCTATGTCTAATTTATTTACGGGGAATATCTGTCTCTGAATCTATCTGTGACGTAAAATCACAAGCATCCGGTTGTCAAAATCGTTTCAAGAAAGACTTAAGGAAAAGACAAATTATTATGCAGATATTGACTGACAGGGGGTGTAAATAGATTGACTGCTATGAGAGGCATCGCTGTTTCTTTAAACTCAAGGGGACATTACATCCTGCTATGACCCCGAGGCGCGGCGCGGCGTCCACGAGAGCCAGTATAGAAACAGCGATCCCTCGAATATTAAAGCAGTTCATATATCTTTTATATATCTAATTCACAACAAATCTACAAAGCATTCTTACCTTATCCTTTTCATGAGTAAAGATTGGTTGAAACATCACAAACAATCTGAGACACTGTAAATCTTCGCTGGAAAGTTGCCTTAATGTAATCAT